>NC_142028.1:41894063-42229896 GCF_982192425.1 Myodes glareolus | reverse complement strand
TACCAAAATGGCTGCACATAATAGGCTTATGGAGAGAGAATGAGGGTTTGGGTATCTTGTTTCCATTTTAGCCCATCATCAGCTGGAAAATCTGGGGATGCTTAGTGGTGAACTCAGTGTGGAATTTGCTCTGCAGGAGTCTGAGATGAAAGGGTCACCATGAAGATGAGACCAGTTTTGGCTACACAGTGAGTTCCAGGCAAGTCTGTGCTACAGAGTGAGACCCTGGCTCAACAAAATAAAACAAAGCAAAAAGAAATATTTTGGGAGCGCCTTGGTAGCTCAGAAAAATGTCCTATTTCTGAGGGAGACAGGAAGTACAGGGATGTTCTTTTTCTGATGAGGTGAGGTCATTTTGCTTTTCCATGAGACATGTGGAAATCACTACAGTTTGGTGAGAAGTTAGCACGCATCTAGAAGTGTCTGGTTGTTACCCAGTTTCATATTATTTCTGTCCCCCACCATCCCTTTTTCCCCCCCCACATGAACCCTTCCCTCAGTGCCAGGCTTTGCCTTATCACGAGCTCTTAACTAAAGGATTTTATCCTTTTCTTCCTGCGTCTCACCATAGTTCTGCTTTAGATGTTTAGAGAATGCAGGTCCTTTAGGTTACTTGTGGGATCCTTTGATACATGAACATGGAGTAAACATTATCAGTGAACAGAGCTGATAGCTGGCACCACCCAGCAGGTGTCTAGGAATATCTAGGATGCTTTGGAGGTCTTAACGCAAAGAACCGTGATTATCCTTTTCCCCCAAATAAAGTACATTTATTTTTGTTAAAAAGCAAAACAACCCCTCAAAACACCAAAAATACCCCACATTCGAATGTTGGAGCATTTTACTTACTTATAAAGTAGGATATTGCCTGAAATATGGATTATTGGTTATTGTGAAAACCAAATGAAGTCATGTAATAATTATGCCTGGAAAACATACATATTAACAGTCTGATGAGCAGTAAAAATATAGCAAGTAAATTTTCATTTGAGAAAATCAACATTTAAAGTAAACCTAGAAAAATTTCACTTGCAAAGCATTTAATTTTAGTTAAAGTTTTTTTTTTTTTTTATTTTTTAAGACAGTGAGTCATCATTTTGGGAGAAAACTCTCACATGCACATGTGCTATTGCAAGTTTACAGTTTCTGGGCCCTTCCTGAAACAATGACACCCGGGTAAAAGTGGTGGCTGTCTGCCAGACAGTGTTCCATTCACATAGATGGCTGTGGTACAGATGCTCCTGAGGGCTGGCCAGGGACCTGCTGTCCCATTCTCCCCTTCACAGAGTTACTTTGAAGGTCGAAAAGCAAGTCTTGAATATGCTAGGTCCCCTAACTAGCTTTTTAGAGGTTGCACTTAAAAGGAGTTGGTTTTGAGACCAGGTTTCCTTTCACAGTCCAGGGTTTCTTTGAACTCATTATGTATCTTAGGCTGGCCAGAAACTCACAATCCTCCTGCCTCCATATCCCGAGTGCTAAGATTATAGGAACACAGCCACAGTGCTTGGCTGGATTTTCACCTTTGAAAGTGATTTTCTAACAATGATGAGATATATCATTAGAAACCAGCTTTGTATTTTAGAGTAAAATTATTATGCACTATGTATTCGTCAGTGTTCTATTGCACCATGACGGTAGCTCTCATAAAGGAAAGTGCTTCATTGGGGCTTGCTTACAGTTTCAGAGGTTTACTCATCATGGCAGGGAGTATGGCAGCATGCTGACAGACACAGTGCTGGAGAAGTAGCTGAGAGTCCTGCTTCCGATCCACAGGCAGCAGGAAGACTGACACACTGAGTAAGCTTGAGCTTCTGAAACCTCAAAGCCTACTCCCAGTGACGTACTTTCTCTAACAAGGCCACACTAATCCTTCTAATGAGTGACATTCCCTGATGACTAAGTGTTCAACTATATGAGCCTATGGGGGGCATTTTTATTCAAACTACCACTTCAGTATAACTCCCCCTTTTTCTTGAAAACAGCTTCTTTTCTCACAAAATGTATCCTGATTAGTTTCCCCTCTCTCTACTTCTCCAAGTTTCTCCTCACCATCCTTCACATCCATACCCACTCTATTTGTCTCTGAGTAGAAATGAACAGGTTTCTAAGAGATATAATTAAAATATAACAAAGTAACTATAATAAGATAAATAAAAAGTTATTACATTGATACTGTTGGACATGGCAAGTGGACATAAGGAAAAGAACCTAAGAGAAGGCAGAAGAATCAGAGATCCACTCATGTGCACCCTCAGGAATCCCAGAAAAAACACTGTGCCGACCCATGCAGACCCAGTGTGGGCTGCTTCAGTCTCTGTGAGTTCATAGGAGCATGGCTCATGCTGATTTAGAGGGTCTTGTTTTCTCCATGTCTTCTCGTCCTTCTGACCCTATGTTCTTTCTGCTTCCTCTTCTGCAGGATTCTCTGAACTCTGAGGGATGGGATTTGATGAAGACATCCCTTTAAAGTGTCAGTGGGGTGTCCTGGTCAAAATGAACTATTGGAACAATGTACTATTTGATCAGTGGCTTGCAGGAGGTAAGGAAGAGAACCATGTACATATCTAGTGAGAACCGGGTGAAGAGGATGGTCAGCCAAAGGCCTTGAGATGGGAAAGATTCAGGTCTGTGAGAAGTTCGAAAGGAAGTCGCTGTGACTGGAGTAGAGTGGGGAGCAGATGATTTGGAGAAAGCATAGAGACTGGCGATGATGAGCATTATGGTTACTGTAAATACCATTTTGACTCTGAATAAACAAATAAAGTGACTCATTATTTATCACCCTTTTGGAGTTTGCAAACTTTTTATAGACTACTGGCCTCAAGATCTAAATTTATTTATTTATTTATTTTTGGTCTACCTTATGATCATTATGGCGAAATGAAAACAGCCAACTTTAGTTCTACTTTCTGAGTCACCCTTAATTGAATCACAGGTTCATGTTGTCATTCTAAATGCCCCAGTGACCTCGGTTATAACATAAAGGTGTGGATCACAAAGGCAATCAACTGTTACATGAACTGTTGTTTGTTGGTAGAAGCTGGTCAAAGTGCCCAGAGATGGAGTCTGTAATATATTCTTCATGACTGACAAGCACCGTCTACAATGTGTTCTGACCAAATAATGGTGGTGAGTGTACTATAAGTTAAGTGATATTAAATGTAGAGATTCTGTCACTGTAGGTGATTTCTGATTTTGGCTTTCCATTGTGTTCATCACAAGATATGGGAAGATTTTGTAGCTAGGAGGAGGGAAATGTGAAAGAAATGAACCAGGTAAGAAGAATCTTCCTTCCTTCATGTGACAGGGTAATCCTCATATATGATAAAATATTAGCATTCATTGGCAGACCTTGTGATATGTTCAGGCTCTCCTTTATGATTTAGTGAGATAGGTTAACCATGATGAATTTTCTAAGTTTTATAGGACATAAGAACAGGAAGCTGTAACCAATGGTCTGATTATCAGATTAACTTTGCTTAACTAGTACAGCTTCTTGCAAATAGAGTGAACGAGGGTGTTATAAATAGTTACTCCCAGACAAGATATACCCAGCTGGACTATCCCTAGAAAATAGAAAAGCACAGCTATTCTAGATTTATGATAGATGTTTTGATGGGGACCCTGATCCTCTTGCTCAAGTCTATGTCCTTTTATTCAAAGCAATGGTTTATTAGATGCATTATAGGATTAACAGTCATATATGACATGGGGTTGCATGCCATCTTTATTCAAGTTATGTACTTTCAGGTTAGCATTCCTTTGTAGACATAGTGGAACCGAGGCTGAGAGCTGTGATATGACCTGATCAGAAACTAGTAATCAATAGAACCAGTCATGATCACAGAACTAGTAAAAAATATCTATTAGCTTTCCAGGACCAATACTATGTTGCTCAAGGTTCAAATACAAATATAATTATTAGAAGCATCACTACTGAGCTAGGCATAGTAGCTCATAACTGTAATCCTAGTAATTGAAAGACTAAGAAGCATTGCCATGAGTTTGATGCCACAAGGGACACATAGTCCAAGATTAGCTTGTGCTATAGTCTAAGACCTTGTTTCAAAAAATATAACAAAAATTGTGCTTAAATGTTTGATTCTTTCATGAGATTCTGTAATATTAATAGAAGTGTTTAAGTTAAACCAAAGGCTCTAAGTTGATACATGCCTAATAAAGATAGTTCAGTGCTCAGCTTATATTGGAATGACATTTTACTTACAGTGATGTGAAAACAGTATCTATTCAGTAGAAACCGTGCATCCACCTTTGGGTTTTTTTGTCTTATTCTAGACTTATGTTGTACTGTCCAATACTCTTTTTGATGCTTAGGGCTTTTACTGAATGAGTCCCTTTAAGCCAGGTAACCAAGGGAACTGACTGATTCTAATATTCTACTACACAAGAGGTTGGTAAATTATGGCTTTTATTTGGTTAGATTTGTTAAATGCATTTAAACTTGTGACATTTTCAACTTAAGAAGTGGCGGTAGAAGTAACACCATTTTAAGTTGAGGACCTAGTTAGGCACACTTAATCACATAGAAACATTTTGGTTGCCATTTATCAACTGCAGAGATTAATAGAATTCTGTGTGATATTTTAATGAATGCTTTCACTGTGCACTGATTAAATCTATTCTCCCTTTATCTATACTTTCCCTGCCTTTTCCAACCTCTTGCACTTACGATTCTATAATTAGGTCAATGTTTTTTTTCTTTAAACTTCTCATATGAAAAATATGTGGTACCTGTCTTTCTCTGCCTTGATTATTTCACTTGGCATAGTGTTTTTGTTCTGTCTAGAATAAGATTTTATTCTTCTTTATGGCTTAATAATTACCCATTGTGTATGCATGCATGCCATATTTTCTTTGTTCATTCATCCATTGATTGGCACCTAAACTGATATCATATCTTACTACAATGAGCAGTGCTGCAGTAAATAGAGGCATGCAAGTCTGTCTTAGTATGTCAATTTTATTTCCTTTGAACATGTACATGTTCTCAGGAATGAAAAATAGTTGTTAGTTCATAAGGTAGTTTTAATTTTAATCTTTTCAAGAGACTCCAGACTGTTTTACATAGTGATTGTAGTAATTAATATCCCTACCAACAGTGTATGAGACTTTCATTTAATTGACACTATCATCAGCCATTGTCATCTTTGGTTTTTGATAATAGCCATCCTAACTAGGATGAGGTGATATGTTGTTGTCATTAAGGTTTCATTTCCCTGATGGCTAGTGTGATTAAGTGTGTTTTATACATTTGTTCGTCATTTGTATTTCTGCCCTTGAGATATATTTGTTCAGACTTTTGTGTGTGTGAGAAAGCATGTTGAAGGAAGATATTGAAATTGACATTCATATGAATTCCAGGAAAATAACAAGGTAGGGGCAATCTCACCTTTGCTTATTATAAAGGTCCCTGTTTACTTTTCTGCCCCAGAGGGATAAATTAGGTAGATCATTTTATGGAGCTGGGAGTAGGGTAGATCTGCCTGCTTTCAATACATGTTGATTGACACAGCAAGGATTTTCCTTTGATTATCTGTTCAAGCTGTTTATAAAGGAGAAGAGTGTTGGGATTATTTGTCTACACGGTAGAGATGTATCTCCACCTAAGTCGCCTTCTGATTGATTTAATAAAGAGCTAAGTGACCAATAGCTAGGCAGGAGAGAATAGGTGGAACTTTTAGGGAGAGAGAGAGACAGGCAGAGAGAGAGACAGGGAGAGAGAAAGAGAGAGAGAGAGAGAGAGAGAGAGAGAGAGAGAGAGAGAGAGAGAGAGAGAGAAACTGGGAGAAGGCATCTAGGTTTGAGATTTTATCAGCAGACTTGGAGCAAGTCAGATATGCCTACTAAGAAGAGGTAACCAAGTCATGTGGTAGAATGTAGATTTAAAAACATATGGGATTACTTAAGTTATAAGATGTAGTTTGGAGAAAGTCCAAGATAAGGTCAAGCTTTCATGATTAATAATAAGTCTCTAGGTTATTATTTGCGGGCTGGTGGTCCTGACAAAAAAAGTACTACTATAGAAGAGTTCACTCACAAGTAGGCTTGGTGCTGCCAGGGAGTAGCCAACAAGACTCTCTGGAGTTCTTGACACTTAGCTGTGTTTAGCTCACAATCAGTGTGCAGAACCTGGGATTTAAAGGAATGCCAAAGAGTAAGACAATAATGAAAAGTGCCAACTTTCTACTCAGAGAGCCCTGACTTCAACACTGTTTTATAAATAGTGATTTGACATGAGTTAAATTTTGATGCATGTATGAAATATATATGTTACTATACACTTGGAGCAATGCATACACACACACACACACACACAGTTCACTCTAAGAGTTAATTGGCTTAGTAGAGTGCTGTCATTATCCTCTCATGTCAGAAATAAGAGTTAAGCTTTGATGAATCTGAAGTAGATTATTAGTATTTCATAACAGAAGTCCTAGGTTGTAGCATTGTTCATAAAGATGAAACCTAAATCAAGAACCCAAACTGAAGACTCTTAGGAAAGAATTTGGACTCTGAGTAGCAATGACCTGAAAGAGAAAGGGATTTTTCTTTGTCCTTTTGTTGCTTTGAACCCACCTTTGTCATTCAAATATTCCTTCAAGATTTTTGGAACACATTGAAGCTTAGGGTAGTTTCTAGTCTTGTAATATCTGTGTTTATCTTTCTTAATTCCTCCTCCCCTTTATTCTCTATCGTATTTAACATAGTACATGAAGTAAATAGATTTTCACAATGGTCTGGTTGATTAAAACATAAGCAAGCCTTTTAAAAATGAGTAATTGAAAATCCTGATGTGATACAGATCGAAGTTTCTGTGTGATCTTCACTGGATCTCTTTCCCCAGCAATTCTGACTGCTTATTGCTGGTGCAGCCACTATGGGAATTAGTGTGCAGGTTCCTCAGAAACCCTACAAGAGGTCTACCATATGTCCAAGTGTACCACTCTTGGGTATATACCCAAAAGAGTATCTATTCTGCTGCAGAGATGCATGCACAACAGTGTTCATTGCTGCTCTGTTCACATTAGCCAGGAAATGGAAACAGCCTCAAATTCTATCAACTGATAAATGGATAATAAACAATGGAATATTACTCATTCATTAAAATTATAAAATTTACAAGTAAATATATGAATCTGGAAAGCAGTTATTCTGAGTGGTATAACCCAGACCCCAAAAGACAGACATCAAATATTATTTCTTATTTGTGGGTGTTCATTTTGAATCTATAGCTGTGCTATATTTCATTTGGAATACACGTAGAGGTCAATGGTTTAATAATTTCTAAGTATTTGGTTTAGAAATTACAGTGTTCGAGAATGAAATGTTTTTTTCTTTTAATTGCAAACATATCACATAGTCCACAAAACTCAGCAGCAACAATGTGCATACTCGTGTAACATGAGGGCTTGCTTGTTGGGGTTTCTGTGCTGCCCAGTTCCCACAGCCAGTAAGCCCCAAAGAAATCACACAGAGGTCTCCATAAGTTATAAACTGATTGGCCCATTAGCTCAGGCTTTGTATTAGCTCTTATAACTTATATTAACCCATTATTCTTATCTATGTTAGCCACATGGCTCAGTACCTTTTTCGGCAGGGCATATCACATCCTGCTTCTTTGGTATCTGGACAGAACTGCAGAAAGAACTTCCTTCTTCCCAGCATACTCCTGTTCTTCTTGCCCCGCCTCTACTTCCTGCCTGGTTGTCCTGCCTCTACTTCCTGCCTGGTTGTCCCGCCTCTACTTCCTGCCTGGCTACTGACCAATTAGCATTTCTTTAAAATATAATTGACAGAATACAGAATTGTCCCACACCATACTCATGTTCAAATGTGTGGACAATAACCTAAACCACACCAGTGATTCAAGGTCACAGTGGCTGCTGAGTGACTCCTGCTGGCTTAGGTGGTTTTTCCTCTGTGGATATTGTACTATTTTGTTTCTAAGCCTGCTTACATTATGTGAAAGTTGGAAGCAATGACCTAGTGTGACTGGGAGCATTACCAAGGATGAGGTTCTGTGATGAAAACAAGGTGTCAGGGTAGAAACCCAGTCTTTAGATTAAATCTGACATGCGTGGTTGAAGCAGATTCTGTAGGGTAAAGAGCTTCTGCTGAATGCTGTGATGGGCAGAATTCGAGGTGGAAAACTTACCCTCGTCAGCAAACACACAGGTTTCACATTTTGATCGTAGTGAGTGACACATCTGTGATGCTAGAACAGAAGCAGTTGGATCTTAGTTTTGCCCCAAAAGAGAATGTGGGGCTAGTGGGATGTTTGCTGCATAAGACTTCAGATTCAGAACCATTGGTGAGCTCAGGGACTTGGGGATTTGTATATTGTGGGGTGAACTGTCTTTGTTAAGGCTCTCCAAAACCTTAGTTTTGTTGATTTGTAAGCAGGACTCAAAAGACTTGTACAAAGTTGTTCTCACAATCAAGATGAATTACAGTGCAAGGTCAAAGGAAATTCAGCGAAAGCAAAGGCCCATGGGGCCAGGTCTAGCAGAGACCGGGAATAAGTTTCCAAGAACCCTGTCACACAAGATGTGCTCTGCTCTTTTGTGGGAAGTGCTGTCTGCAAAGAGAAGTCCAGGGAAAGACTCAGTGACCAAAGTTTTTTTCTTTTCTTTCCAGGAGGTGTGGGTTAAGGAGCATGTCAAAATTCTAGATCTTCAAAATGAAAACACAAAGCTCCATGGTGTACAGGTGGTTTGTGTGTAGCGATCATAAATCAGTCTTTTCAGGGAGGGTATGGTGGGAACCTTCCTGAAGTCTTTATTCTAAGGGCAGGACAAGTTTTGCAAGTAGATCTCAAGAAGACAGACTGGGAACTGTTGTGTCAAAGCCCCTTCCCCACAGTCACCGACATCGTAATCTGCCAAACACTGATGCTGAGGCTGGGGAGGTAGCTCAGTTGATAGAGAATTTACTGCAGATGCATGAGGACTTGAACTGGATCCCAGTAGCCATGGAAAACCTGTAATCTGAGTGCTCACATGGCAGAATCAGGAGGGTTCTGGGGGCTCCCGAGCAAGTCAGACTAACTGAAAAATAAGGTGAGGAATGAATCAAGAAGACACGAGACATAAAACACTGGTATTCACACATGTGCATATGTACTATACACATGTACATACACATGTACATGTATACAAATATGCATGCACACACACACATACACTGGAATGCCTACTCCTTGCAGTACAGGAGAACCTAACAGAGGTGAAGATTCTAATTTTGTGTGTTTACAAAGAATAAGTTGAGATTAATTCTGCACCAGACTGCCTGGTTGGGTGAGAACCTATGAATCATTGGTATGGTGGTTCTGAATAACATGTCTTTCTGGAGCATTAGGTCAGGGCAGTTTGATCAGTATCATTGGTTCCTTCACAGGTAAGACAATTACTAATTGTAGAGAGTTTATTTTGAACTTCATTAGACTGAAGTCCACTGAGTCAGGCCACTGCCTTGCTTTCAAGCTCCTCCCAAGTGCTCTGCCCTGAGATGTATTCTCAGCTCTACACTCACATTCAGAGAGGTGGGGATCTATATCAGATTGAGTTTAAAAAAAAAAAACCTGTAAGGGTTGCCACAGTATACAGTAAGCATCTTCTCAGTCCAAGACTTGTCTTTTAACAACTATAGGGTCTTTCTCAAAGACAGTGGTCATCTTAAAGCTTTGTTCCAATGACTCAGATTTTATTCATTTAAGACTACGCAGGAGGGAAAACTCCCAACTGAGGTTGACAAGAAAATGTAAGCAAGTGAAGCTAAAAATAAAATGCTGTGTGGGATTCCTCATTTCAGACAGGCTGTGACAGCGCCAAGTGTCACGCAGCTTGGAGTGGTGAGGGAGAAGCATATATTTAGATGGTTAATGAGGGGAGGGGGATTCTATCACTACTTGAAGAGACTGAGCCACCAAATGTAGTGAAATTTTCCTTGACAGAAAGGAAAATGATTTTGCCTTTCCTATCCTCTCTCCCCTGAAGTCCCTGGGTGACATGACACACTTTCATACCTCCCTAGCATAATCTAGGTCACCTGTCCCTGAAATAGCAGCGTCCAGTGAACAGGGCACACAGTATCTGACCCCAAATCTAGGGTACCTGCTAGGAATGCTTCATCCCTGCATATCTTATCTCAGGTCAAAGTCATCACCATGGGGCATCAACAATGGAACCAATCTATGCATCAGTAATTGTTTTCCAAACCTTTTAGCCAAAGAAATCTTATTTTCAGAAGTACAAGATACAGGCAGGGCAGGCAGGCCTGTTGTGATGGAAGAAGCTGAGCTAATTCTTTGTCCCATGTCCACTGGCCCCAAATTACAGTGCTGTGGAACCCCCTGGAGATCAAGAAGAGCAGGAATCCTGTGTATAGGTTGTGCACATAGATAATGTGAAAACTTGCCTCAGAGGAGAGTCAGAAAATAGCCAATATAATCTCTTGTAGATGAGAAAGTCGAGTCATAAGGTAGTCTGCACAGCGTCCACAGGCTGCTGCAGAGGCAGGATCTGAATGCATGAACTGTTACTCTTAAGTTTTCATTTTTGGGAGGGGGCAAAGTCTTATGTATATCCAGGCTTGTCTGGGACTCACTGTGGGGCCAAGGATGACCTTAAACTTTTGATCCTCCTGCCTCTACCTCTGGAGTGCCGACATTATAGGCATGTACCATCTTGCTCAGTTTATGCAGTACTGGGCACCAAATCCAGGGCCTCATGTGTGCTAGGCAAGAACTCTGCCAATAGAGCTATATGCCATCCCAGTGCCTTCCATTTTCCTGGTATTGGAGAGACTTTCTAATCACTAAGTTCTCCTTAACCTACCCATGATAAAAAACAACCTCAGGGTTGCAAGGCTAGGGAATAACATGTGTGCTTAGGAGAAGAGACAAAAGTGAAAGTGCCTTTGGACTCAAGGTATGCTTTTAAAACTAGCAGCTTGAGTACACAACCAAGCCTTCTTCAATCTTACTCTTAAGCATTGACAGTGCAAGAAAAGCTGATACACTACTGGGCTCAGAGTGGAGACTTCCCAACAAGGAATTCTATTAATAAATGACATTGAACTTTTCTTAGTTTACTTGTCACCGTGACAATGTATCTAAGAGAAACAGCCTAAGGGACAAAAGGGTTTTTGGCTTATGGTTTCAGTAAGACTACAGTCCACCATAATGATGGCACTTCTTCAGAAGTCATGAATTGGGAAGAGAAAAGCTTAGGATTGGAACCAGGAGTATGTAAACCTGTAACATGAGGGCCTGGCTCATTGGGGTTTCTGTCCTGCCCAGTCCCCCAGCCATTTAGTCCCAGAGAAAATCACACAGAGATCTCCATAAGTTAAAAAACTGATTGGCCCATTAGCTCAGGCTTCTTATTAGCTCTTATCACTTATATTAACCCATTATTCTGATCTATGGATTGGAACCTTTTTTAGTGGGACAGGTCACATCTTGCTTCTTCCGTGATCTGTGCAGGACTGGGGAAAGAGCTTCCTTCTTCCCGGAATACTCCTGTTTTCATCACCTTGCCTCTACTTTCTGTCTGGTTGACCCACCTATACTTCCTGCCTGGCCAATCAACATTTATTTAAAACATGATTGACAGAATACAGACAATTCTTCCTCACCACTTCCCCCTCTTTTTTTTTAAACAAAGGAAAATATCCATAGTTCATTTTTTGGGAATGTGGGCATAGTATTCCAGGCTACTTCTGGTTGGTTGGGGGCATTGGGGGCTTACCAGCTATGGGAACCAAGCAGGACCTCTTGTTACAGAATGGCACCCATGTGGATAACTACATCTACATAAAGCCTGAGACAGCTTGGGAAGTAATTCTAGAACAAAATAACAGCTTTACACATGGTTTCTTGGTAGCAGCAACTTCTCAGGTCTACTCTGCTTGCTAGAGGCAATCAAGCACTCTCATCTAAGAGAGGCTTCCTGATTCAGCTTTAGCTGTAAAGCCTTGTAGCTCTTTTAAGAGGTCCTGCCAAGAAACACTTAAATAGTGTTGATAAAAAGCTGGCTGCATGCTTTTCAGTTTTCAGCTGTAGCAGGAAAAAAGCTGTATTGTTTTAAAATGCTGGCTTTCTGGACCATCCTGCCAGTGCAAACTCTGACTCTTTGAGGCAGGAGGTCTGGCTACAGAGAGAGCATTTGAGTGTTGTTTGTGGATACACTGCTGCAGCTTGCTTGCTGGCAGGGACTTTGAAATGCCATAGAGTTGTGGCAATAAATGTGGCTCTGAACGGTACCTCTGCCATGAGGCTGGAAAGCTAAGGAATGGGCTGGATCTAGTAGTCAAAGGTATTGCTTTAATTCTCTCCGAAAAGACTCATGTGGTCAGAAAAAGAGAGATATACAGTAAAGAGAGATTCAAAGATGAAGAAAACCTCTAAATGGTTTACAGTGTGTTAAAAATATATGCCGGCTTGAAAAAAAGTTTAAAGTCCTTTAAAAAAAGAAAGAAAGAGAATAGTTGGTGTAGTGGTACACACCTTTAATCCTAACACTTGGGAGGCTGAGGTAGACTGACCTCTGTGAGTTCAAGGTGTGGTAGCACCCACCATTAATCTCAATGCCTGGGAGGCAGAGGCAGACAGATCTCTGCAAGTTCAAGGTGTGGTAGCATACACCTTTAATCCCAGCACTTGGGAGGCAGAGGCAGGTAGATCTCTGTGAGTTCAAAGATAGCCTGGTCTACAGAGGAAGTTCCAGGACAAAGATACACAGAGAATCTGTCTCAAAAAGCTAAAGTTAAAAGTAAAAATAAAAGAAATAGAGGTTAAAAAATAAAGCCACAAAAAGATGAAAAATATACAGAGAATCTTGATACTGTCTGCTATTATGTTCTATTTGAATTGTTTGAATACTGAGCAAGGAGCAACAGCTGTTAAAAGGTATTTGCTTATAAATGTTGCTGAATCAATCCAAGATAAGTATTTCGAAAACACCTTGACTTCAAAATTGAAGTCAAAAGGTATGTTACTTTGGAGAAGAAATTTTGCTTTTGTTTCCACAGAAAATGAGAGGCTGTGGATTCATTCTGAGTTAAGAAAAATCAGGCTTGATCAAGAAAGACCACCTGAGAAATCTCCAGTAGGAACAGATGACCCAGATGTCTGAGTTCTATACCCAGAACAGATTCAAAACTGCTGCCTGAGATGAGCAAGCCTGACAGGATTCTCCAGTCAGGACTTGATCACAATTTAAAATTTTCTTTAGGTCCCCATAAGATTATCAGTGCCCCCAATCAGCCGGAAGTAGCCTGGAATACTATGCCCACATTCTTAAAAAAATGGACTATGGATATTTTCCTTTTTTTTTTTTTAAAGAGGGGGAAGTGGTGCAGGATAATTGTTTATATTCTATCAATCAGTTTTTAAATAAATGCTGATTGGCCAGGCAGGAAGTATAGGTGGGTCAACCAGACAGGAAGTAGAGGTGGGGTGATAAGAACAGGAGAATTCTGGGAAGCAGGAAGCTCCCTTTCTGCACTCCTGCCCAGGTCACCGAGGAAGAAAGATGTGATCTGCCCCACTGAAAAAGGTACTGAGTCGTGTGGCTAACATAGGTAAGGGTAATGGGTTAATATAAATTATAAGAGCTAATACAAAGCCTGAGCTAATGGGCCAATCAGTTTATTATTTTATGCAGATTCTCTGTGTGATTTTTCTTTGGGACCTAATGACTGTGGGAACTGGGCAGGACAGAAACCCCAACAAGCAGGCCCTACATGTTACAGAAACCATCAGAGGCTTGCTTCTAATAACCACTTTACAGAAACGAGGATCAATCTTCCAAAGGCTCCACAGTCTTCAAAATTAATTCTATAAGGTGGGTACTGAATGTCCAAAATATGAGCCTATGGGGATACGTTAGATCCAATCCATGGCAGAGCATGGCAAGTCTTTAAGAGCTGCAGCCAGTCTTCACAGTAGATTAAGATTAACTCTGTCCACCAATCCCCAAGAACAGTATCAGACTCACCTATATGTAGGCCCAAAGAGAGTAGATATTTACCTCAAATTTATACATTAAAAATCTTAACGTATGAGTTACAAGTTAACATATGATGCCACTGAAGATGATTGTATTTGGAGTTGAATCTTTAAAGAGGTTATTAAAGTCAACTGAATCATATTAGTGACATTTGGTGTCCTAAGAAGAAGAGATTGGGGTAGAGGAAGGTACAGAGGAAAGAGCACACAAAGAGGGAAAGCAGCTAGCTATAACTATGGAGAGAGACCTCAGAACAACCCAATCCTGCTTACATCATAGTCTAGGACTAACAGCCTCTGGAACAAAGAAATGCACTTTTCCTGTTGTAGACTGCAGTGAGGTTGTCTTTTGCAGTGAGGGAGGACTACAGAGAGCATCCACAGATCTGCTCGGGAATTCTGATTTTGTGGCTCTAACTACTGTTTGACACTCTGCATTCTTATCAAAGGAAAGAGGAGGGGGGTAAAGACTTTCTTTTCTATTGTGTTGCACAATTTCTATGTTGGCTATCATGTATAATCACTTCCTTCAGACCAGCTCCCAAACTTTTGTTGTTAAAATGCTGGAATGCTTTTTTTGGTCGTCTAATGTGGATTTTCACAAAGCAGATGAAGAAGTGAGAAGCATGCGTAGCGACCAAAGTATGAAACCAATTAACACTTCAGAGTATACCTAAGAGGGGCTGACAGAATGTCTCCTTAAACCCTGAGAATATTAAGGAGTTTGCTGCTGTTGCTATTTTTCTAGAACACATGGGGTCCTTCTCTCTGCATTCGGTACCCCTGCCCACAAAGGCAAAGGGCAACTTCTATGCATTCACTAAAGATTACAAAGCTGGCATTGTACAGGAGACCTTAATCAGAGATGTTGGGGTAAATAATCAGAGATGTTGCATCTCCTCTTCCTCCTCTTGTTCTCTCCTCGTCCTTCTTTAATGAGCTCAATTAAGGTTCTTACAAGTGCCAGGACAATTTACCAGGGTGATCTATAACTGAATAAAACAGCTCTCCCTCTCTCAGTGACTATTAACTTCCTACAAATCCTCAGAAGGCCTTATGAGTCCTTGCCTTGATGTGGGAGTCCCCTCTGTGTGTTGCTTGCACTGGTTAATGAATAAAGTAACTGACTTGGCCTGATAGGGCAGAACTTAGGTAGGTGGAGGAGATGACAGAACTGAATTCTGGGAGGAAGAAAGCAGAGTGAGAAGAAGCCATGGTCCCACCACCAGAGATAGATGTGCTGAGACTTTGCTGGTAAGTGACAACCTCATGGTGATATACAGCTTAATATAAATGGGTTAAATTAATATGTAAGAGTTATCCAATAAGAAGTTAGAAATAATGGGCCAAGCAGTGATTTAATGAACACAATTTCTATGTGGTTATTTCAGAGCTAAGCTAGCTGGGCGGCCTGGATGAACAAGCTAGCCCTCCTCCTACATTGCCCCTCCACAGTGGGATGCTGATCAAACACATCTTTTTCAGGTGCTCATAGCTGCTGAGAGTTCTAGAGTGGAAAGGGTGTGTTTTGCTTAGAAGATAGTGTTTCTTAACATGCCACCCCTTCCTCTGGCTCTTGCATTCTTCACTGATGATCCTTGAGACTGTGTGTGTCTGTGTGTGTGTGTGTGTGTGTGTGTGTGTGTGTGTGGTGGCAATAAGCATGTCTTGTTTCTAGCAGAATTGGTGCTAGAACTCATGAGTTGCCTTTTGAGGCTGAGGGGGAGGGATGAGGAAAGGAGATACTAATTGCACAGGGCATATGCAGCGAAACGTTTTTGGAAGACATAGATGCTTAGGTGATCCATGCTTCATATGGCACTGATATTCAGAGATTTCCCCAAATGGGTGAGGTGGCTAGACTTGTGGCTTTGGAGACAGAGAAATCTGGCTGTCTGCCCTAGGGTAGATCACTTAACTTTTCTAAGCCTCAATTTTCTATCTTTAAAATGGGAATAATTATAATTAATAACTCAGAGTTTTATGAGAAACACAGGAGTTTAGCTACTAGTTTGATGCCTACTTATTTATTCAGGTTGTTTGCAGGGAGGAGGAATTCGTTAGCTTTAGATTTCCTTTGATTCAGAAGATCATGGTTAAAAACTAGGAACTCATCTGGTAATGATTGTGCTTAGCTGTAAGTCTAGCATACAGGAGGCAGAAGCTGGTAGGTGAATTCAAAGCCAATTGAGCTAGTGAGGTTCAGGCTAGGTTGAACTACACGGTGAAATCATGTCTCAGTCAATCACAACAAATACAAAGCAAGCAAGCAAACAACCCAAAGGCTGAGGTGAGATGACTTAATTCAAGGCACAGATATGTAATTCTCCCATCTGATCTCTTTTGACAAGTCATTTAATTTATGCAAGCTCCACTTTGTTCATTAAAACGCAAACGGTGTCGCTGGTTGGCATGTCTCAGAATCTCTGTGAAGATGAACTGCGAGGCAGTCTAAGGAACTCACTGCGCAGCACCACAGTAATTTAAATTATTATTATTGCTCTCATACAGAACACAAGAGTTATTTTGAAGGTTTGTCCAAATTTGGGGATGGGAACCAATCGCCTGTGAATGTTATTGATCCACACGCTGTGAAAACCACTCCTTGTGGAAAGGTGAAAGGTATTCCCAGAAGAGAAGTGTTCCTGGTCAAATGAGTTTTACAGTTGCCTTCCATTCCTTTCCCCATTAGAGACTACAAGGTCAATATATACCCTAAGTATTATGTGAGTTTGCTTCTAAGACCTCGGACAGATGCAAAATTCTTAGATACCTAAGTGCTTTATGTAAAACAGAGAGGTGTGTGTGACATAGGCATAGTCTTCTGAAGATGTTAAACCATCTCTAGGCTCCCTAATATGCCAGTGCTGTGCAAACAGCTGTTATAGTGTATTGTTTAGAAAAAGTGAAGCAAGTCTGTTCATGTATTTTTTTTTCCGAGTATTTAAAAACTATGGTTGGTTGACTCTGTAGATCTGTAGTTTATTAACGTCCCGAGAGGACCTCTGTTGACCAAGCCTGTGAGACACTGTTTTAGTCACACCCCTCCATTGCGTTTGTTCTCAGGACACTCTTCTTCACAGAATACCCTGGCATTTTGCATGAACTTCTGACCTCTGACCTACCTGAGGAGGTGCTGTACTGTCATCTTCTTTGTTCTGTTTGAAATATTGGCTCTTTTATGCTCCATGTTTTGAGTCTGTTGGTCTGTCTGTATGTCTGTCTCTCTTTTTCAAGCTATGTCACTTATTCTTTATGTCTTATATTTGCCTTTGATTTGTATTTGAGTTGAGTTGAAAACTTCATAATTAAAATGTCAACAAGAGACATATTTACAATTTCTGGCTTTTTGTGGATGATGAGCCTAGACACAGCAGAAGGTCACAGAGGCCACTACCAGTTCCTCTTTCTCTGTTCTCAAAATACAAATCTCCCCCAAATCCTGTGGCATTGCTTCCTGCCCTCTGCTTCTTGCCTTTCTTCTTTGGCCTCAAAGCTGTATGTCTGTAACTTTATGGCCTCTAGAGGGCAGTGTGGTCATAGGTAAGGAAGTTTTGCCTTCGTTTTCTGGATACTAAATCTATCTAGATGCTATTCCAAGAACTCCCTCCCTTCCTCCCTCCCTCTCTCTCTCTCTCTCCCTCCCTCCCTCCCTCCCTCTCTGTCCTTCTGTCTCTTTCCCAACTTCTCTGGGAAGAAACAAAATGTCAACTGGATCCTTGGAGGCAAATGTTAAGGACAGGTGGGGATCACAGAGGACAGAACTCCAGCTCTCAAAGAGGCCAGGTCCTGAAGTCAGGTGATCAGAGTGGTGGCCGTGACTCTGGGGTCTTCACTGTTGGTGTGGACAGCTATGAGAATGCTTTCACTTTAGGGCTTTGTTCATTGGCGAAGACAACTCTGTTTATTTTGACTAAGTGAACTTCAATAGTTACGTGAAGATGAATATTTCTGGCTTTGAGGTACTGGATCAAAACAGAAGGAGAAGAGAAGCATTAATAAAAACTCAGAGAGAGAAATTAGGCTTCAACCTGAAGATCAGAAAAGCAAAGCGGCCAGCTACTTGCTCTTACCTCTGTCCGAAATGGTGATCCTGCCTTCAGGAATCTCAGAATGAGATTGCGTCTGTGAGCTGTCTCTTCCCATCTTATAATCATCTCTAGGGCTGGGATTAAAGGCATGCACCACTATCACCTGGTTTCTATGGCAAACTAGTGTGGCTACTGGGATTAAAAGTGTGTGTTACCACTGCCTCATCTGTAAGGCTAACCAATATGGCTGTTTTACTTTTCTGATCCATAGGCAAACTTTATTTATTAAAATGCAAATGAAATGCCACTGCAGAGAAGGAACACTTGTTTCCATGGTCATGGACTGTTGCACGTCACGACATTAGCAATGCTTACTGTCTCTTGGTGGTTGGAGCAAAGCCTTTTCCAGGAGTGGTCACAGTCTTGCAGCCTGTTGGCCCTCAACAGGGTGAACTGGGCCAAGTCAGCTCATGTACTTGATGTCATAGTTTTTTCATCAACTAATTCTGTCTCAAAGAATAAGGGTCAAGAGTAGTGACAAACGCAGCAGAGTTCGCACTAATACACCAGTGTGACCACAGTGTGGTGCCTGGACCAGCCTCATGATCAACCACATCACCTGGTGACCCACTAGAAAATAGACACTCAGGTCCTGGCACCCCATATCTCCTTAACCAGAGACTTTGGAGCCCAGGCAACTGTGTGCTAATAAACCTCTATATGACTCGGAGGCATACTAGAGCCGGAGAAATGGTGTTGTGCTGGAACTAGCTTATCGATGCTGCCAAATAATAGTATTTATTATTAATTTCATGATTGTGAATGTTACTATAAATGAAAAAATATACTGTCTTATAAAAGACTGACAATGTTGTTGGAGGACCCAAATACTGAACGTGGGATTTTGAAGAACCAGCATGGTTACTGGCAATAAGAGAAACCAAGGTCCCATGCATTGAAAACTGTGTGCTGGCTGGTAGGACCGGCACAGCTGCTCTTGCTGGGGGTGGGCTTAAAGGATGGGAAGCATGGAGACAGCAGAGGTGTGGGAACAGGACGTGCTGACTGAAGGAAATAACCATGACAATAACTGTGATGTAGAAGTATGGCTAATCAAGAAGTGAGGAAATCACAGCATTTTAAAACACAGTCAACGTTTCGGAGCTTCCGTTATAGGCCAGGCTCTGTGACACTGTTAGCACTGGGGATGTGGACGCTAGAAACGCTTGCAGAGATAAAATATTAAAGAGGTTTGAGTGTGGCACACACACACACACACACACACACACACACACAGAGAGAGAGAGAGAGAGAGAGAGGGAGAGAGAGAGAGAGAGAGAGAGAGAGAGAGAGAGAGAGAGAGCACAATACAGCAAAACAAATAAAAATTATAAAAAAGAGAAGCATGTTCCAATACTCTTCTGTGTCATGGTTCTCAGTTTAGGAAGATATTACCACGACCAACATCAACATCGTGTGCTGCTTCTGGACTCAGGCTTGAAAACACTGCCCACACACAGTTCCCCAGCCTTGCTTCCTCTGCATCGGTGCCCTGGATTGCAGCTTCATGTGCTAGATGTGTCGCTGCAAAGTCGTGGAGCCCTTTTCTAGCTAGAATCCCTGAGCGAATCCGTGGAGCAGAGTTCCCTGGAAGTTCTGGTAGACAGACAGTTGAAGCAGAAAGTACAGACAGAGAGGCTGGCGAGAGAAGAGGCTGAGACCCAGGGCGGGGACTTCTTACTGAGACGCTGGTAGGGTTCACAAAATGGAATATGTCAGTTATGTAGGATAGAGGGATTCCTGAGCTGGGCCATTTTCTAGTGTTGTTTGTCGGCATGTGGAACCACTGAAAGGTTCTTTGTAGCAAAAGAATACCTTTCTGTTTCTTTCTGGAACTGAGATAAAGGAGGACAAAGGAGTTTCTACATAGCAGGGGGAGAGTGGGGACTGTTTCAAAGTGTTCCAGTTATTTCCCTGAAAGTAGGATCCTGGAAAATATAACACTTTGAAGTTAATTCTAAATTTTCCTGGGTTCTTTATATACAAAGGATTTGCACACACACACACACACACACACACACACACACACACCCCACAAACAAACAAACAAACAAACAAAGAAGTATTCTCCTATATTGTTTTGTGTAGGGACTTCAGTTCGGGAAATTATAATTACAAGCGACATGTTCTTCCAGCTGCTGCAAGGAATGCCTTTAGAGCTCTGTTCTTGAATACACTTGATCTTGAAGTCCACATGCAAGCTTTTCTCAGATGTGGCAGTGATTCTCTCTGTTAACTTGGTCACTGATGTGTGTGTGATACCTCTTTTAGTTTTCACAAAGAAAATGCTGGGAGGTCCCCTCTGACCTTTAAAATTCTTGGCATGAGCTTGGAGCTCACCTGAGGTGGAAGGATCCCAGGGCTTGCTGAGTGATTCTTTGTTATTTATTTTTAATGTCAAATTATAACAAGAACTTCCAAGGCCTCCAGGGAAATATCCTTAAATAGAACAAAGCACTGTGGTACATCTCTCAGCCAGGTTTAAATGAATAAGCCGATTGCCAAGGGCAAGCAAAAGAGTGGAGAAGAAGATATTATTTAAATGTTTGCATGTAGATACAAATATATATATATCAATGTATATAAAAATATAATGAGAAAAATTACATTTTAACAATAGTGATTGTTCACTCGGATTGCATTAGGTCCAAGTTATGAAGATGCAGAACGCTAGACTTTTGAATTATTAAGCAAATACACCATGGAAAGGTTCAGGAGGAGCCAATCTTTTGTATAAATTCATATAGAAATGGAGGGTCTAAGATAAGAGGTGAGTGTGTATAGATAACATAGATTTTATGGTTTGAGAGTTCTTATGTATGCCACTGGACATGAATGGGTTGCGTTTATCTCATGAAAGATGAGAATTCAGTCATATTCAGCAAATACTTAAGCGTTGGATCTAGAGAAATGGAAGACTGTGGTCATTATATTCTCATGTAAGCAAACAAGCCACATGTTTTCAGTTAAATTTTAGGACTCTAAAATGAGTTGAAGACTGTTCTAATTAGCTTTTCTATTCCTGTAGTAAGATTCTGACCAATAGCAACTTGGGAGGAGGAAAAAATTCATTCTGTCTTACAGATTACAGACTACCATCAAAGGAAGTCAAAACAAGAGCTCAAGGTAGGAACTTGGACACGAAAACTGAAGCAGAGACTGGGGAGGAACTTGGATTACTGACTTGCTTCACCTGATTTGCTCATCTACCTTTCTTATAGTTCAGGCACACTGGCCTCAGAATGGTACTACCTCCAGTAGGCTGGGCCTTTCTGTATCAGTCAGCAGTCAGCAAAATGCCCACACAGACCTGCTCATACTGTAAGCCACTGGCAGCAATTCCTCTTCTAGACAGTGTGTCAAGTTTACTACCTAGATTAGACATCATGAAGAGAGGAAATATATATTGAATCATTCTAGGTACAAGGTTCTGGAAATATAGCAATGAGCAAGATGAAGTGGATGTTTCCATGGAGTTCATATCTCATTGAATTTGTGCATATCTGTGTTTGTGTGTATAGCAGTAGAAAAAGAGAAAAACTGTGAATATGTACCATTGAGATGTTCAGGGTACCTAGAGACCTCAAGGAGAATTGATCTGGGGTATCAGAGAAATCTGTAGATAAAGTAATGCTTTGTATGAAACTGTAGAGAAGAACATATAAGGCCAAGAGAGAACAGACAAACATTCTAGGCTGAGGGAACCACATATCAGTGCCCTGCAATGGGACAATCATCAAGTACACAAAGAAATAAGAAGACAAACCTTAACACAGAACAAAGAGGAGCGTGGAAACACCTGGCTCTGGACTGTGAAATATGAACTAGACACACAGGGGCTGGCAAAGCACACTGACTAGCTTTGTCTACTCTAAACAGTCATGACCATTCTCCATCTGGTTTCCAAAATGTGTTCATTTACTCTAAGCCCATTTCAATTTTGTTAGGAAAATTTTCTTTGTCATGAAGTAGAATCATTTTTATTCATTCCTGCTCTAGTTTCTTTCTATTATTGTGATAAAACATTGACCAAAAACAACTTGGGAGAAGGACAGGATTTGTTTATCTCATACTTCTATGTCCCAGTTTTGCTGAGGGAAGCCAAGGCATAAATTTGACACATGAAGAGAAGCAGAGGAATGGATGAATGATGCTTTCTGGCTTCTCCTGATTCAGGCTAACTGGCTTTCTTTTATAGGCCAGGACCACTTGCCCAGGAATGATACTGCCTACAATGGGTTAACCCTTCTTCCAGCAATAGTGATTAGCACTCAAGAACATGTGTCACAACCATACCAACAGACCAATCTGATGGAAGCAATTCCTCAGCTGAACTTCTCTCTTTCAGACATGTCAAGTTGGCTGCCAAGAATAGCCATCACAGGTGCCCAGCTCTAGGCTCCATGCTCTGGAGTGCTGCAAAGAAAACCCTCTGCTTATTTTTTTTTCTTCTTTGAGCTCATATTTCTTCTAGCTCTTCTACTTTCTAAGTTTATCCCATCCTCATATGGTAGGATTTAAAGATTCATTCCCAGAAATATTGTCCTCTTTGGAGCATACCACTTAGTCAGCATCCTTCCTCAGAGGCCGGGATCACCACTCCCCACCCAGTGCTGGGCCAACACGGAGAATGCGCGATCCTCTTTGATATATTTCTATGACCAAAGTCTTACTGTGACTCTCTCCTTACAATGATGATCAAAAACAAGGCTTGTGATAGACTAAATCCTTTAAACCCCTTTCTTGTAAGCTGCTCTTAAGGCAGGTGGTTCTCATCCAATATGTATGTGGGCATTTATTTTTAATTTATACCTTGTCCATTTCTAAAAGTGACTGTTGGTCTAGAAATATATGCCTACTCAGCTGAAGTAAAAATTCAGAGAAGAGCAGAAATGTTATCTTCACAGTAGTTTTTTTTGGAGTAAGTTCTAATGATACTTTGCTCGATTTCATTGCGTTGACTCAGGTCTCTTGGTTCTATACTTTACCAGATCTTTCTCTTCCTTGAGTTGTGAACAGCTCTCAACAATGTGCTACCTGTCAATTTGCTACCACACAGTTTCTGATTCTTTAGGTGAGGTTTCAGCTTCATCACCTACTGGCCGTTTGACTTAGAGCAGATCAACTCACTTCTCTGCACACTGACTTTTCTATTCTGCATAATGCTGCTCGCCACATAGAGGTATTGAAAAAATGCATTAAACTAATAAAATAAAGTTCTTTGAATAACGCATAGGATAGGATAAACTCACATATTTATTATTGGATTTATCATTTAAAAAAGCTATGTGCCGAGGTGTATGTCTTTGTGTGGATATGTGCACACACTAGTGCAGGCGTTCATGGAAGTCAAGAAGGGAGTATTTGACCCCTGGAGGCAGAGCTACAGGCTGTTGTGAGCAGCTTTACATGGGTGATGGAAACTGGGCTTGGGTCCTTGGCAAGGGCAGGACTCACTCTTAATAATGGAACCATCTCTCCAGTCCTATTTTATTTTAGTTTATTTTATCATTGTGCGTGTGTATGTATCACGCACACAGCATGGTGCATGTGTAGAGGCCAAAGGACAATTTTGTAGAGCCAGTCCTCTCCTTCCACCTTTACAAGGATTCTGAGGACTGAACTCAGGTTGCCAGGTTAACACTGCAAAGTGCCTTTAGCCACTGATCCATCTCACTGATCCCTTATTTATTTCTGTGTTGAGGCCCAGTCTTACAGTGTAGCTGAGGCCGGACCAGAACTGATGATCCTATTGCATTAGCTTCCCAAGTGCTGGGCTTTCTATATGTTTTCTAACACTTATTGTTATTAATATGCATATTTATTGAGAATGTATTATGTTCAATAATAATAATAATAGGAAAGGATGATTGTATATTGACTTTTGCTGTGTTTGGTTATCTGGTCCTCTTTGGCCCTGGAACAATTAGGCCTGAAGTGTAAAAGCCTGATAGGAGGTGGTTGGGGCTGTAATTAATTGGCTATTCAAAGAGAACTGACTGGTCTCTTGCCAGGGCTTGAAAACTGGGCCAAGATAGCTTTTCAAATGAACAAAACAAACAAAAGGAAACTGTATTCCCCTGAAGGAGTCAGGCTGACAGAAGTGCTGCCATTTTGTTAAATCCCCTTTTCAGCATAAGGCCTCAGGACTGAAGTTAAGGGAATGCTGAACTGTGAGCAGGAACCCAAATGCTTAACAAAAAGAGACCCGTGATAATCACCTGACCCAAGTAGCCCACGGAGTCATATATAAGCTCAAGAGAGAACTGGAAATTTCAGTGAGCTCCTCTGAAGTCTACCACGGGAGGTGTGACCAGCAGGTTTACATCAGGCTACCCCCATTGTCCAAAGCTTGCTGTGGATTCAGTCCCTATGAATCTTCATATCCCCACCCCCTTGAGTCCCAGCACCATGGGCCCTACCTCTGAAGACGATTCCACCATTATCACCCTCTCTTTTACTTCTCCCGAGTAGAGACTTGTTTTCCTTTCCTCTATGTCCTAATAGTAGGTAATTTATACCGTTTCAAAAGCCTATTTCATTTTAGTTTTCACATAGCTCATGCTGGCTACCTGTCTCTATCCAATAAACTATTTTAGTATTTAGTGGCTCACAGTGGTCTTCTGTTTTATTCACCAACTTGTGATTTACTTAGGAGTTCCTGGGTCAGCTGATAGCTCCTCACAGGGCAGCAGTTACAGTAGCTCCCTCTCGTGGGCAGCAAATTCTCCCTGGAGCACTGTGAGGTTCCTTACAGGAAGGTAGCTAGGTTCTGGCATCTTATTCAAAGAGAGCCAAGACTCCAGTTGTGTTAGCTGAGCCTTCGAGTCACGTGGTGTCACATTTTGATTCCTAGGGAGGGAATACAGGCTCCGTCACTGGGTAAGTTAAAATAGCACACTGGAGAAAGAGCACACGTTTTGAGAGGTCCTGTGGTGGTTTTTAGAGCACAAAATTGTCGCAGCTCCACATCCCTTTGGATCTGTTATGGAATTAAACAGGGCAGTAAATAAGGAAACTATAGAGTGGGTGCTCGTTTTCCTTGGAGACCCCTCTGCTCTGTGAGAATGGAAACTGGCACCCACTGTTTTTTTCTGTCCATCTGTCTGTGTATGTTCAGTGCAGACAGAGATGTTCAGAGTAAGTCTTTATCTGTTGTCTACAGAATGGCAACTGCTTCACCGCTTCTTTACCAAAAACTCCCCTGAATTCATCAAGGAGACCAGGGGCTCCACCATGGTGGGGTTGCATCTAAAAAAAAAAGTAATCATGGTAATTATGGTGGGTCTAAAGCATCATGAACGGCGTATTCCTCACTTCTAACTTTTTGGCATAGGAATGACCATGAGACCTCATTCTTTCCAAAGAGATGCAAGAGAAACACACAAAGAAGAATTGTGAAAAGAATTTCCATACCAGGCAAGAGAAGGGGACAGGAAAACTCTGCCTCCATCCCTACTTTTGCATATAGTCCTGTGGAAACAGATTTGAAAGGGTGGCTGCCATCTTGAAATTGTGATGTTATCGACATGGAGTTAAACCAGCCAACTGATATTCTTAACATTGCTTAGCTCATAGATTAACTAACTCCTGGGCCTGCCTCTCTCCAACATCTTGTTTTGTGAAGTAATTAATTACCATTATTTGGAAGCCGATTTTAATTGGCTGTTTCAGCACTGAAGCAGAGCTCAATTAATGTTCATAGAAAAGAACTGAATCCCGTAACTGATTTGGCTAACTCACTTTGTAGTCTGGGACACACAGAGGGACGAGTACACAGGATTATAAAACCTCATTTCTGTTTCTGTTGCAGCTCTGAGTTTCCTTTGTGATGCTTGGGGATTTCAGAGTTGGATTGGCTCCTGAAATGTCTGCAGTTGGAGCCCTTTCTTTGGCCCACGTATATCTAAACAGCAACTTTCCTTAGGACATTTCTTTTTTGGTCCATGTATTTAAAACACAAAGGCCTCTGGGTGTGCTGGCTTCTTGGCATTCCCGAGTCTTGCAGCTGAGACATAATGACTAACTACAGGCAATTAGAGAGTGAAGTTGGTACCAAGCACTCAGACTAAATGGAGAATGCAGCTGGGTCGAGGCAGGTCTTTCTGGCATCAGTTGGGAAAGCTTTGCCAAAACACCTGTGAACTTTCACGGCCTGCTAGCAAAACCTTTTCTCTCAAAGAATATTTCCCTTATGTTTTCAGCATTTTTCCTAAACTATTGTACTTATTTGACCTTTTAATCTTTCACAGAAAGTTATTATTATTTTTAATAGCATATATATATATATATATATATATATATATATATATATATATATTTTAATCTCTTTTTCCAAGCGGATTCAAAATAAGGATGGAGAGCTTAGCCAGAGAATTTTATGATGGTCTAAGGATGTTGAGACAGGAAAGCCCTACAAATAAGCAGTAGAAGGATTGTTATGGCTTGAATGTTCACTCTGAAGTTCATGTGAGAATTCAATTGCCAGCATGATAGTAGGATGGGACTTTTAAGCCCATGAGAGTTCAGCCTTCCTGAGTGGATGGGTGCCTTTATCAAAAGGAGGATTATCTTTAGGATAGGTTTGTCCTGACTTCAGCTTCCCCATTGCCCTCTGCCTTGTAGGTGTTCTCTATCTTCCACCATGCTTGTTCTGTTACTACAACAGGAAGTAAATGAAAACAAAGATGGGGGCAAATGGACAGGGATTTCACTACCGATTATTTTATCGGCAATTACATTTGCTCTTTGACAATTGTCTACATTTATCGACTGGTCTCTGATAACCCTCTCTTTTCTCTCTTCCATCTTTATCAATACCCACTCCTTCTTATCCATCTTTTTCTCAGATTCATGGCTTTTGGTCTTGTTTTGAGACCCATTTGGTTTACCCAGGGCCATCTGTGTGACCAGTGGATTGGAGCTATCCACTGGAGCCTAGTGGGGTCACTGCTTCACCACAATTAAGAAAGTTTTAAGATTTATTTTTTCATTATTTTTGCATATGCTTATGTCTGTGTATATTTTCCACATATATGTAGGTGCCCCTGGGATTCAGAAGAGGGTGTTAGATCCTTTAGAGTTAGAGTTAGAAATGGTTGTGATCTCCCTCATGTGGGTGCCAGGAATTGAACCTCGATCCTCTGGAAGAGACACCGAGTCATCTCCCCAGCTTCTTCCCTTTAGTTTTTGAAGTCTCATATATGTCTTTCCCCCTTTTCTTCATCCCTTTCCTTCATCAATTACTAGGGAGATAAGTGGCTTTGGCTTGACTAGTCACAGGACCCTGCTATCATCAGGCAGGAATGACTGGTGTAGGTCAGCCACGTGCCCCTCCGCCCCAGTGTCATAGTGGAGTGTCTATTGCAAAGTTCTGACTCTGGAAGGAAGGAGTCTCCAGTCCTGTGGAAGAATGGGTGATAAGAATGATTATAGCAGGAGCTCGGATGAGGGCACGTTTCCCACTGCATGCAGAGTTTTCTGAACTGGAAAGTCACAGTGCAGAGGACATCAGACACAGGACAGGGAGAAACAGACTAGTGGCTGTATTATATAGATACCTCAAATGAGCTCTGGCTCTCTGGTTATAAAAACAAAATTTCCACCTTCCCATTCATGCCATTTCATGGATGGATTCCTTAAGCTTATCTACACTGTTAAAATCCTGGTAGTAATTCTCAGAGTCCCTGCTGGTAGAGCACAGTGTGATGGTCTATTAGGGACGCAATGATGTCCCAGGCCTTAAATCTCCTTTGTTCCCATTAAGTGATATTGTTATTTGAGAAAACAAGCCATGCCTATCTGGCTGGGGAAATGTTATGTGGGACTGAGACATTTTGGGATAGGAAATAAACAAAAATTTCTGGAGCCTTAGTCATAGTCTTTTGTTGTTCCGGTCTGAAGGATTCTTGGGAATGGGTACCCAGGGATCCCTCCAGACTATTGACTACTTTATGGGTGAGAAAGGATAAATGGAAGATGGTAGCTTAATATTACCTGTTCCAATGTTTTGGACATGTTTTGTGTGATGTTTCTATTAGAAACAAGAAAAAATAAAAATGATATATGTTGTAGCTGGCCCATGTATGTACTTCTTTCTGAAGATTTTAAAATATATTATTAATTATTATTATTATTATAATTCCATGCATGTATATACAATGTATTTTGGTGACATTTCAGTCTCCACTCCTTCCCCTGTCTGCTCAGATTCACTCCCAACCCTCATCTTCTCTCAATTTCTTCTAATCTTTTTTAAAAATTATCCCATCAAATTCAGTTTGTATTCAATCCATGGATGTAGAAACATCCACTGGACTGTGGTCAAAGTACCAGGGGTCACACCCTTAAAGAAAACTGACTCTTCCTCCCCAAGAAGGCATCAGCTATCAATAGCTCATCAGCTAAAGGTGGGGCTGAGGAAAACATTTTTGTGAATGTAACTTGTGGGAGACATTTAGTAAAGATGAGGTTACTGATTAGATCGATTTGAATATAGCCGTGATGCAGAAGTAGAGTAAGACCCCAACAGTAGGAGTTCCATTGCTGTGATTTTACCGACTTAAAGCTGTGTCAGGGTTGTGGGACTTTTGGTTTTACAAGGGGAAAGTCCTGGGCAAATAGAATGAGTTGATCACCAAACTTGAGGACCATTTGAATATTTGATTCATCAGCATGTTTGCCAAGTACCTACTAGAAGCCAGTCATTGTCTTATTTCTATGGTTTGACAGACAAACAAAAAACAATCCTCGCCTCAGCAGACCTTTAGAGTCAAGGAGTAAAATGTGAAGTGGGATCTCTTCAATTCTGTGGCACTATGAATACTGACAATGTTGTACTCTGAACATTCACATTTATAGTTGATGTTGAGCAAGAGTTACACAAAGAGCATACAATAAAAGTAAAATCAAATTTTATTTGGGAATGGAATTGCCAACAGAAAAGAACATTGCAATGGGAATATGGATGGCGCAGAAAACTGTAGGTGTGCTTAAAGGAATTGAAGTAGGGAAAATTGTATAAAAGATAAGGGTCTGAGATAATAGTCTCTGATGACAATGATTTATAACAAGACAAGCATCAATTAGAGCTTGTTGGGCAGCTGTCTTTGTAGAACTCCTTTCTGTCTAAAGTAGCATTAACCTTCCTAGAAATTGTGGTTGCAGGAGAGGGTTGTCTTTGGTGATAGTCTTTGGTGATATCAGACATTTATAGGCAAGAACCTTTCACTGAAAAGTCATACACTTGTGTTGGTTAACATAAGTGATTCTATCTTGAATCCAACACCTTCTGTAATGTGAAATCGTAACCCAGGAATTTGAGTTGTTTGCTTTAAATATGCAAGCAATTTGCTATGACTGGTTGATGAGGCAGTAATCTACTTCTATTGAATAGGAGTTCTGTTATCTATCTGAAATAAGCACTGTTGGCTATTTCCAATCTCCAGGAGGATAAGTACATGATTTTCTTCAGGTTCACCTTCTTATTTAGCTTCTCTAGGATCTCGAATAATAGGCTCAAAGACCTTTAATTATGGCTAGAATCCACTTATGAGTGAATACATACCATATTCCTCTTTTTGGGTCTGGCTTACCTCACTCAGTAAAGCGTTTTCTATGTCCATCCATTTGCATGCAAAATTCAAGATGTCATTGTTTTTTACCGCTGAGTAAAACTCTAGTGTATATATGTTCCACACCTTCTTTAACCCTTCTTCTATTGAGGGGCACCTAGGTTGTTTCCAGGTTCTGGCTATTACAAATAGTGCTGCTATGAACATAGTTGAACAAATGCTTTTGTAGTATGATAGGGCATCTCTTGGGTATATTCCCAAGAGTGGAATTGCTGGGTCTTGAGGGAGGTTGACTCCCAGTTTCCTAAGAAACCGCCACACTGATTTCCACAGTGGCTGTACAAGTTTCCATTCCCACCAACAATGGATGAGAGTTCCCCTCTCTCCACATCCTCTCCAGCATAGGCTATCATTGGTGTTTTTGACTTTAGCTAATCTGACCGGAGTAAAATGGTATCTCATAGTTGTTTTGATTTGCATTTCCCTGGAGATTGGAAATGGACAAAAGTCCCAGGCAACCTCGGGTGCATGGGGGGGGTGGATGGGAGGGTTGTTGGAAGGGGAGAGGGTTAGAGAGAAGGGAGTAGGGGAGGAATGGGGAAAACTCGGGGTACTGAGATGGGGGGAGGAAGGAGGGATGGAAATGGGATCAGGGAAGAATATATCTCAACTAGGGGAGTCATTTTAGGGTTTACAAGAGACTTGATTATAAATGGGATCCCAGGTCCAAGGAGAGATCCCCAGATTGTTCTCTGGACAGAGGAGAGGGTGCCTGAACCGGCCTTGGCCTATAACCATACTGATGAAGATTTTGCCTATCATCCGACGATGGATGACGATACAGACGGAGACCCACAATGGAGCACCGGACTGAGTCCCCCATAGTCCAAATGAGGAGCAGAAGGAGGAAGAACATGAAAAAAAAAAAACTCAGGAGCGCGAGGGGTGCGATCACCCACTGATACAAGGGGACTGATCTAATGAGAGTTCACCAAGGCCAGTTGGACTGGGACTGGAGCATGTGATCCAACCAGATTTTCTGAATGTGGCCGGATTCTCTGAATGTGGCTGGCCCGGAGCCTTTCTGAAAAGCCATTGACAATGGCACTGGGACTTGTTTCCTCTGCATATACTGGATTTTTGGGATCCAGTCTGTTTGGATACTCACCTTCCTGGACCTGGAGGGAGGGGGGAGGAACTTGAACTTCCCACAGGGCTGGAAGCCCTGACTGCTCTTAAGGATAGAGAGGGAGGAGGAGGGGGAGGGGGGAAGTGGGAGGGTGTTGGGAAGAGGGGCGGAAATGGAAACTTTTACAATTTAATAAACTTTGGAAAAAAAAAAAAAGCACTGTTGGTTCTCTGCCTGGATCATATAGACCCAGCTGGCATATAGTTCACAGTTGTTGAGAGTGTTCCTGCCAACAGCCCATCATCAGATCTTCTAATGAACTGCCCTTGATTCCTAGGAGCAACATCAACAGAAGGCGCCGAGGAGAGTGTGGCCACACAGGTAAAGCCCGTGCAAAGTCGATTCTCACGTTAAGGTCCCAGAGTTTTCTGCGAGATCAGGAGCCACATTTTTGCTTCTCCTGTTTTCCTCAGTTACTTGTAGTTTTTTCCTCAAAACACTCCTCTTACAGGTAGTGTCACCTACAAGTTTTTATGCTGAAGTCCCAACACCCATGACCTTCAAGTGTGAGAGTACTTGAAAGACTGGGACCTTATAAAACGACTGAGTTGAAATAAGCTCATTTGTATGGATCCCAATCCAAGGTGACTGCTGTCTAAGTAACAAGAGGAAGTTCAGATACACCAGGGACACCAGGGATCCAGGGACACAGGGACTCAGGAACACAGGGATACAGAGAAAAGACCCATGAGGCCAGAGACTGACACTGACCATCTGACAAGGTAAGAAGAAAGAAAGGCCTTGGAAGAAGCAGGCTGCTAGTTTGATGTTCTTGGACTTCTGCCTTCCAGGACTCGGGGAAAATAAGTTTCTCTTGTTTAACAGTCACCTGTGTCAGGCCCTTTTTCTCTTTATATTCTATAATGCCAAAATTTATTGAATAATAAAAAGTACAGAAGTTGCATCAACTTTATTGACTTGAATTTGCAGTGAACTCTGACCACAGATGATATTGCCTTGTGTTTGGATGACTTGCAGAGTTGAGATGAGAACATAAGGAGTTAAGTATTTCTACTGACTTTTCCCTTGAAGCTCTATGATATTTGAAATTTAATAAAGGTTGAAAGTTAATAATGTCCTTTTCATTTTTTACCTAATCACATATTGGTGTTTTCTTTATAGGAAAAAATATACTTATATTTTAAACATTTTGTTGAATGATAAGAATTTGAAAATTAGCCATTATTAGAATTAGAGAGATGGTTCAGCCATAAAGAGTGCTTGCTGCTCCTGCAGAGGACCTAAGTTCAAGTTCATTCTAGCACACACATTGAACAGTTCAAAACTGCCTGTAACCCCAGTTCCAGGGCAGCTGATGCCCTCATCTGGCCTCCATGGGCATTGGCACACATGAGGTACATATAGGAGTACGCACATAAAATAAAAATAAAATACATCTTAAGACCAGCTGCCCTTGGAATTAACTGCAGAAACAATATTTATATGACAAACATGCTTAGAAGCTGCAAATAAGTTCTCCCTGTTTCTAAGAGCCAGCTGGTGTGTATTTCCCAGCATACCAAGGAGCCTGAGTGTCCTCAAATGTGTAAATTTGCATACTATCTCTTCACAGTACTGCTCTGCATGTGGTATGTATATGCAGAATCTGTCACAAAGAAAAGGAACCCACCATTTGCGACAACCCGGATGAATCTAGAAGATAGTATGTTAAATGAAATGAGTCAAGTTCAGAAAGACAAACCTCCATGATGTCATTTGTTTGTGCAGTCTTATAAGTAGACATAGAATAGTGGTCACCAGGGTCTAAGGTGGTTAAGTGTGAGTGGATGGTGAGCCAAAGGGCACATGATGCTGGTATGAGGAATCACATGCAAAAGGTGTATTACACAGGAGGGTGATTATGACTAATACAATATACATATTGTATGCTTAAAATGTAATATGGATATCACATATTCTCTTGTGAGTGTATAGGTTTATGTGTGTACATACGTGTATGTGTGTGTGTGTGTGTGTGTGTGTGTGTGTGTTTATGTACATGCATGCTTAGGTCAAAGAACAGACTTAGTTGTTATCCTCAGATACCATTTACCTCACTTTTTTAAAGATGACTTCTCATTAGCCCGGAACTTGCCAACTAAGGTTAGGCTGGTGCCTAGAGCACCCCAAGGTTCTTCCTGTCTCTGCCTCTTCAGGACTGAGATTACAAGAATTGGCCACATGCTCTGCTTTTGGAGTTGTCTTTGTTAGCTGTTTTTTTCTTCAACTTGATACAAGCTAGTCATTTGGAAAGAAGGCTCCTCAGCAGAGAAAAAGTCTCTACTAGATGGCCTATGGGCAAGCCTGTCAGCATTTTCTCAATTAATCGCTATGGGAAGGCCTAACCTAGTGTGGCAGTACCACCACTGGTTAGGTAGTCCTGAATGTTATAAGAAGGTAGGTAGAATGAGCAAGTCTTGAGGAGCAAGCAAGCCAGCAGTGTTCCTCCATGGTTTCTGCTTCAGCTCCTCCTTCCAGGGTCCTGCCTTGGGTTCCTGTCCTGACTTCCTTTAACGATAGACAGTGATGTGGAGGCATGACTGAAATAAGCCACTTCCTTCATTTCCAAGTCACTTTTGATGATGATGTTTTGTCATAGCAATAGAAACCACAACGGAAGCGGGAATAGAATGCATGTCCTCATACTCGCAAGGTAAGCACTTTGTTGGCTGAGCTGTTGTCTCAGACTAGGGTTACCACAAAAATGACTACTGTATGAAGTATGTATTTGTTAATTAGCTGTATCTAAACAATCTATGATGTATGCGCATTTCAGAACATCACATTGTCCAAGATAAAAAAAATACAACTCTTTTTTTTTAAATCTAAAATCAATTAAAGGAAAAGAGTTATTTCTCCTCAATGAAGGCAGGGGTCTTTGGTTTTATTCCTGCTTTACTTTCTGAGTGACAGCTGGCTTCTAGACTCCAGTCTTGTGAGCCAGACATCTAGATGTATATCAGTTTCCTTTATCCTAACTCTTACCAATCTATTCCCTAACTTGTAGAATGAATAGAAAGGATGTCAGTGGCTAGTGTTTAAATCCCTGCAAACTCTTCCCTGCTAATAAATTCTCACTGAACTAGCATGACTTCCCCGTGAGACCGTGAACTCTTCCAAAGCTTATAACATAGATGTGTGCTTGTCCAGGTATAGTGATATATTATTAGTGTTGTAATAAATAAAGTTTGCCTGAAGGTCAGTGCAAAACAGCCACACTAGTCAGCCGTACAGGCCAGGCAGTGGTTGCACACACTAAGTCCAGCAGCCACACTAGTTAGCCATAGAGACCGGAGAGTGGTGGTGCATACCTTTAATTCAAGCACCAGAGAGGAATATAAAACAGGAGGAGACAGGTCCTACACTCAGTCATTCTGAGGATTCGTGGAGGCAGGATCACCATTTCAGTTTGAGGTAAAGGTAAGAGCCAGGGGCTGGCTGCCTTGCTTTTCTGATCTTCAGGTTGAACCCCAATATCTGTCTCTGGGTTTTTATTATTCTTGTTACAGTCTGTGTTTGCCCCGGACAACTGCCTGATGCAAGTGACTTCTAATGGGTTTTCAGCACTGGCTTAACCTTGGTAAGAGCAATATTTCTAGGTTGATATTGCAAATAGAGTTTGTTATTCTTTTGCTGTCACTTTAAGAACTAACCATGCCCACCCCAGCCACTTCTGACCTCCCCCCGCCGCCATCTTCTCTCTCTCTTGTGTGTTTGTCTCATGTTGTGTGTACATGTGTCTTTGTTCTATGTTTCTCTTATGTCTCTCTGTTTTCCTCTTCTTTAAGCAATAAATGTCTCCCTCTTCTTTAAATAATACTATGTCCTGTGAACCTTTTATCTGCGGTAACCACCCGCCTGACTCCCCCGGCCACATGGCGCTGCCATCCTGGAGATCTTACAGGGAGCCACAACCATCCTTGTCGGACTAGAAGCTGCTCCCATCATCCCATCATCATATTCTTTTTAAAAGAACAATATTTGGTGCTGCGGACTTGAGATTCACCCGCCAAGGGCCAGAGTCCCAGCTTCACCTTTCGTCCGGGACTCTGACCACCAACTTCCGGGATTGAATCGGGACCTAGGGCCTTCCTCAACACCGCCAACTGCCTGGACTCCTTCCTACAAACAACACCAGCATCTAATTGTAAGTTTCCTCACTCCAGCCAGCTTATCTGAGCCTTTTTAACCTGGGATTGACCGGTCCTCCCGGTGTTTCTGGGCTTGGGGAGGGGTACTTCTCCGCCCCGTCGCTGGCATTAATTATGGCTTGTGTCCTCTGTTAAGCCCATGACTGGGACAGCTGGCCTGGCAAGCTCCCACCATTTCTGCAACTGGGAACCCAGGGTTCCCAGCCTCCTTCCTCTCTTTTTTCATTCTTTTCTTCTTTCTCATCTTTCTCACGGACGTAATTGGCTGATCCGGTTCGGCTTTTAGCATCCGACATGTGTACCTCAGATGCCTGGGCACATGTCTGGATGTTCGCTTGCATCTCAAACCTGGAGCCATTCCCCATAGGCTCGAGATGCCACGGTTTTTGCAGCATTTTCATGGTCTTGACCTGGGAAAGCAAGTCGTACCAGCCTAAATATGCCTTAAATTATCTGTTTATATGGGTTTTTCACGATTCAGACTCTACATAACAACCAGGCGGCCCCTGGCTTTTAAAATTCCCGCGGTCTTTCCCATTCAAGCCACAACACGTGGCCACCGCCATGTTCACTGGGGTCAGGTGACTTTATCGCTAGATTCACTGAGAGCCAGATCACACGACCAAGCCCTCCCACTGTTATGTATGTCCTGTTTTCCCTTCCCCCTCCTCAGTATTCACTGAAATCCTCTCGTTAACTCTGATTACAGGTGTTTTGCATACTGACATGCTTTCTGATAGGGCCCATCAGAAACATGCACTCTGCCTAATTCCTGTTCAATCTTTCTATGTATAATGATTGTTCATTTCATCTCGTTTCAGACTACAAAATCATAAGTCTCACATTTTAAACTGGTATGGACTTTTAAGCTGTTTTCTACCATTGTCAGTTCTGCCACTAATCTTAATGTTACAAACAGTTTTTTTCTTTCTTTCTGTCTTTTTACAAATGTGGATCTTACCTATTAAGAGTCAATACAGTCAAACTCAAACCCAACCTTCCAGACAGATTCTATACTGCAGCTATGCCTAATAATCAGCCCCCAACTGCTCAGAGATCTGGGGGAATGCGATATTTAATTATTTAAAAAACTTTTCATAGCAAAAAGAGACAGGTTGGCTCCTAGCAGCAAGCACTCTGTTTTCTCCAAGAAGACAGAAGACAAACGGTCACGTCACTGACCATCGTCCATCTGCAGTTTGCTTCGACTGCCAAGAGCTGACTATTGGGCAAAGACTGCCTTTCACCTAAACTGGAGACCTCCAAATGTGGACAAAATCACTGGAATCGACAGCTTAGCTGCCCAGGTCAAGGTAGGCCTGTCTTCCTAAAGATTTCTTAGCCCACAGGGTCTTCTAAAGCCTGGAAGGCTCTACATTAAACAACAAAGGTCAAATACAACCTTCAGCGACCAGGGAGGACCCAAAAAAGTAGCTCTGGGTGCCAACCAAGTAAGTTCTCTGTCATTTTTTAATCAGTAACTCAAGTAAAATCTTATCCTTCTCAAAGATTTCTGACAGTCTGAGAGCTAAGAGGTTTTGCCAGATTGTCTCACCAAATAAAAATACTTTTCATTGTAATTTCTGTTTTTACAAACCCAAAGAGTTCTTAATAAAATGTATATGTCTAAAACTTCTATTTTTCTTATAAGTTCCAGGGGGCCAAATTAAAGAACCCACCATAAACAGGTCAGATACAAACCCCTCAATTCCCTGGTCCTAAAATTTTTTTTCTCAATTTAACTTTGTCCTCTGTTCTGCCAATACCCTAACCAGGTCCAAGGGACACCAGACATTTCCATGCCACAGACACCTGTCCTGTCGGGAGCAGAGACCAACTATGCCAGGATGTGACCAGCACCCAGCTTCTCTCGGATCTCCCTCAACCCCCCAAGACGACGCCCACAAATCAGCCGGAAGCAGTCTTGAGAATTCACCGCCCCAATTCCTTTAATCTGTAATGTCTAACCTTCTACTTTTTATTATAAAAAGGATCCGGGAATGTTATTCTTTTGCTGTCACTTTAAGAACTAACCACGCCCACCCCAGCCACTTCTATAGTCCCCCCGCCGCCATCTTCTCTCTCTTGTGTGTTTGTCTCGTGTCGTGTGTACGTGTGTCTTTGTTCTCTCTATGTTTCTCTTATGTCTCTCAGTTTTCCTCTTCTTTAAGCAATAAATGTCTCCCTCTTCTTTAAATAATACTATGTCCTGTGAGCCTTTTATCTGCGGTAACCACCCGCCTGACTCCCCCGGCCGCATGGGCTGCCATCCTGGAGATCTTACAGGGACCCACAGCCATCCTTGTCAGACTAGAAGCTGCTCCCATCATCCCATCATCATATTCTTTTTAAAAGAACAATAGAATTCACTCTAAGAGGGCGTGGTCTGAATCAACAAGGAAGTCCAATTTACAACAGAGAATCCCACACCTCATCTCAGTGTTTGTGTAAAGTTCCTGCAAGATCTCAGTCGCTTTAAAACAGTCTCCTACGTTTCTGTGAATGAGTCAGGCTTCGCAGGGAGGCTTGCTCTTTAAAATCACCATCAAGCTGGTGAGTCATAGTCTTATGAATGATTACTCTGGGACCGGAATGTCTACCGCAGCCCAGCTATGTAGTGGGTCAGCACTTCTATCCCGTTTCAGGCATACACAGCTAGAGACAGGGAGGAGACACGGTGGGATTAAAGTGCTGGCTCCAGGGTACGTCCCTCTTGCTTCTTACAGAGATGAATCACACTCAGTATTCTGGCTGGTGTACTTTTATTTTTGTATGTTTTAGGAGAGGATTCATTTCAATGAAGCTTCTGACATATACATGTTAATGGATACTTCTAGAGTTTTAAGGATTACATTTTATTTTTGTTATTTTTCTCTGGGCCAGGGATTGAAGTCATGCCCAGCCCAGAAAAGGAAGTTTTTGCTAGCCATGAAGCTCCTCGTTTCCTGATATTGAAAGACCCCCGATATCGGGGAGACTCTCACTCAAGCCTCGGGATAACGTGATTCCCCCCCCCCCCCCCAAGTAACTCACAAGAGACTGTCCTTGCTGCAATCACACGAGGTTTAATGACAAGATGACAAGACGGGAACCAGTGCACGGGGGCCGAGACTCATAACCCACGCAGGGGAAGAGTTCGACCTCGAGTGACCGGGAGAAGTAGTTTTTATAGGAAGAAACCACACAGCCCAGTAATCCGAAGGGGGGGAAGGAAGGGTGTCACAGAAAATTCTGAAAATTCCAGTGATGATTCCAAGGGGGCAACTCCCTCCCTCTCAAGATCATTCTCAAGGTCATAATCAGCTAGTTCCTATTCTAAAAGTACCAATGATAATTACTAGGGGGTGATAATTACTAGGGGGAATCTCCCTGTTTCTCAAGATTACTCTCAAGATCACAATCTACCTTTATCTTCAGCTAGTTCCTGAAACCCTGAAACTGGCTAATCCTAGATTTCTGATTCTTCTCTTCCTGCTAGATTTTTGGCTCTATTTTCCTGCTAGGGGGATCTGGATTTATCCAGGTCTTTCAATATAACAATCATGCTGTCCCTTACCATAAGCTGAAACTCACATGACTTGTATGTAGCATGAAGCCTTCACTTTCTAGTTCTGCAACCATCTCACTTCCTATGTCCCCAGGGCTTTCTTTGCAGTACTCTCCAGGTCACATTCTCTGTAGAAGAGTGGTGACCCTGCATTCTTGTTTCCCCTCCCCTCCTTGCATTTCTATTTGCTCCATTCCTTTCCCTTTCACTTCCTCTTTCTTCTTCACCCACTGTTTGGTCCTGATGGTACAGGTTAGACACAAACCAGGCATTCTGGAGTTCCTGTTTCCTGCTGTCATCTCACGTTAAACCATCTCTCTTCTTTCTTTGTCAGTGTCTTTGGAGAGCCATTGGAAGGCTAACCATGGGCATTCTTTGAGCTCCTTTAGGCATCTAAGTGTATTTCTGAACAGCCACTCTGGGTTGCCTGTGCCAGATGTTTGTCATCTGGTGAGGAAGGGAAAGGTCCCTGTGCTTACTGAAATGTAGTAGAGATGAGGAGAACAGAACCATGGGGGAGAGAATGGGAGAGAACAGTGGTGGCTCAGGTAGGAAATATTATAGCCATCCTCATTACAACACATTGGTATTTTCTTAATTTTTAAATTATTTCTTTGAAAGTTTCATAGTACGTGTTTTGAACATATTCAATCATTTCCCTCCACTCTTCCCAGACTCGTCAGCTCCCTACCCATCCAAGTTTGTTTAAAAAAATCCTTCAAGACCAATTTATGCTGCCCAAATATTCTCGAATGTCTGGTCTTCCACTGAAGTGTGGCTTATTTACTAAGGGCCACACTCTAAGAGAAAACCATCACCCCCTTCCCCAGCAGCTAACAAAAGCTGATAGCCCCACAGCAAGGTGTGGGGTTGTGTGCACAGCTTCCCTTCCATGCTGTCATTTCATCTGGCTTGGTCTTGCACAGGTTTTGTATATATGATGTCTCAATGGCTGTGAGTTAATTAGTGCAGCTGTCCAGATGCTGGTGCTCCTTGCCACCACCGCCTTTTGTTTGGACACTCTTTTTTTTTTTTTTTTTGGTCCCTTCTTCTGAAATGATCCCTGAGTTTTAGGATGTGGTACATGTGTCATCTCTAGGATTTAGCATTTACAATCTCTTATTTTTCAGCACCTTGGTCAGTTGTAGGTCTTTATGTTAATCTCTGTCTGTTACAAATAGCTTCCATGATGAGGGTTGAGAATTGCATTAATCTTTGGGTATAATGATGTCATTAGGAGTTGGTTTAATACTACATCCATTTAGCAGAATAATAGAAGTGGGTTCTCCCCTAGGTCCTATGACCTGTCCAATCACAGGTTCTTAGACTGATAATGTTGCCAGGTATGAATTTCATCTTGTGGAGCCAGACTTATATCCAGTTGGAAAGTGGTTGACAAAGAACTCCCTGACATTTATTTAATCCGACATCAAATGTGAACGGACAATTTTAAAAATTGATAATAATACTTCATCAATGCCTGGAGGTGGGGGCAAGAAAAAAAGAGAGTCACTATTATGATTATTTTAAGTGTTAAGGGTTGAACCAGGGCCTTATGCATGCTAGTCAGACTGACTACCACTGAGCCACATCCTAGTCCATGAAGCCGGGGAGGTGTAAGAGGCACATCTTAGAGAAAGCAGTTGGAGGAACCAGAAGTGTTAAACACACAGGCTGTTTTCCTTCAAAGGAAGCAAATGATGCCTTTTCACTTGGAAGGCTGGAGTGGATGTTGGCCAATAACATTGGTGATCTTTTGCTATTCTATTAAGAGCCAGTTTTCATCTGAATCCCCAAATCCTGAGCATTGTTTAGACCCTAATCCTGACCTTTGTCTCTTAGTGACTAGAACCCAACCTTGTGAAAGAGGCCCCATGTATTTTACATCCTCTGTCAATAGACTCTACCCTTATGCTTATTACAAACCCTTCCTCCTTAGGCTCTCACTGTTTATTGATCAAAAGAGTTAATTTTTACTGTAAAGGTCACAGATACTCTGCTGCTTTCCATCATCCCTGGAGCTTTGCTATGATAATCATCACATGAGACCTGTCCCTTAGTTTTACTGCGCTTACTGAAATATGTAAGAAAAATACCAGACTCTGGGAGCTCGGACCCAATACCTGCCCAGGTGGTGCAGACCTGCTTCTTCAGTTTTCAGTCTTCACCTCATGAAGACCATTTCCCTGCTGGCCGTGAAACTTTCAGGGACCTTGACAGAAAGGAAATTGTGGTTTTGTGCACACAGAGTTTCAGTGTTTTAAGGGGATGAATTCTGGAGATAGATGGAGCACACCACTCCACATATCTACTCAAGGCTACAAAACAGTATACCAACTGAGCTGGTGAAGCTCCTGTTACATGGATGTAACACAGTTTAAAAAACAAAAATCGACAAAATGAAAAGTTTGCTCAGCTCTACATAATGCCAAGGAAAAACCCCAGTAGTCTGTAGTCAGAGCAATTATTGTGGAAACTGAACCCTTAGGACCTGTGTCCCGGGACTGGGGAGTATCAGGAGAACATTAATTAGGGGAACAGTTAAACTGGGGCTGAAGGATTGGTGGCCATGGAAACTTGTCTCAGAGCTGCTTATCAAAGGAGGAAGCAAGTGTGTGCTGACCCTCTTGTCACACAAAAGAACACATAATGCAAAGCCCTGCAGCAGGACAGAACAACTCGGAACACTGCAGAAACTGAAACAAGCCTGTGGGGATGGTGCCTGTGCAGGAGAGACAGGTCAGTAGAAGATGGAGTTGAGGTGGAGGACTGCCTTGCTGTAGCACAGCCAGGCTGTCTGTCATTACTCGGAAGCCACAAGAGCAGAGTTAAGGAGTGAGGGAGTATGATGCATAAACTCCAGAATATTTGGTAGATTGATTTTTCACAGACAACATTTGCCTACTTCCACTTTAGAGGGTTACAAGTGAAAATATCACATAATTTGATGGAGTTGTATAAACATGACTGTGACTGTACTTTCCTTATCTCCCATGTGCACCCGAGTTTATGCTGGACTAAGGGTAGGGCTCTCCTTTGTCCCTTACGGTGATCCTTTGTAGAATAAGACTGAATTGACACTACACTTGGTCTTAGCCAAATGAGTCGAGAAAGAAATCAGACAAATATCATCCTTTATGATAGCCACAAATGTAAACTATCTTAGGGTAATTCCAAACAAACAAGTGGAAGACCTGTATGACTAGAACTTAAAGTTTCTAAAGAAAGAAATTGAGGAAGATGCCACAAAATGGAAATATCTCCCATGCTCTTAGATAGATAGAATCAACATAATTAAAAATGGCAGTCTTATCAAAAGCAATCTACAGATTCAACGCAATCCCCATCAAAATCCCAACACAATTATTCACATACCTTGAAAGAATAATACTCAACTTCATATGGAAAAACAAAAAGCTTAGCTAAAACAATCCTGTACAATAAAGAAACTTCCAGAGGCATTACCATCCCTGCCTTCAAACTCTACTATAGAGGTATAGTAATAAAAAGCTTGGTATTGGCATGAAAACAGACTTGTGGACCAAAGGAGTTGAATCAAAGACCATGACATTAATCCATGCACCCATGAGCACCTGATTTTTGACAAAGAAATGAAAATGGTACAATGGAGAAAAAAAATCTTTAACAAATGGCACTGGCATACCTGGATGCCAACATGTAGAAGAATGCAAATAAACTCATATCTATTGCCATGGATAAAACTCAAGTTCAAGTGGATCAATAACCTCAACTTTAGTCCAGTTACATTGAATCTGATAAAAGGGAAAGTGGGATGTAGCCTTGAACACATTGGTACATGAGACCACTTCTTAAATATAACACCAGTTGTACAGACACTGAACTTGGTTCAGCTGTCTCCGTAGATTTCTCCACCATGATCTTAACCTCCCTTGCTCGTATATTCCCTACTTCCTCTCTTCAGCTGGTGCTTGGTTGAGTATTTCTGCGTCTGGTTCCATCAGTTAATTAGATGAAGGCTCTATGGTGATAGTTAGAATGTTCACCAGTCTGATTACAGAGAAAGGCCAGTTCAGGTACCCGCTCTACAATTGCTAAAAGCCTTATATGGGGTCATCCTTGTGGATTCTTGGGAATTTCCTTAGCACCAGATTTCTTCCTAACCTCGTAATGGCTCTATTTATCAAGATATCTTTTTCATTGCTCTCCCACTCCATCTCTCCCCCCACTATCCCATACCCTCATGTTCTCATCCCCCTTTAACTCCCCTTCACTGCCTGTCTCGCCCCCAGTTTACCCAGGAGATCTCTCATCTAATTCCTCTTCTCAAGGAGACTCATGTGCCCCTCTTAGGATCTTCTTTGTTATCTAACTTCTCTGGAGCCATTGATTGTAGTCTGGTTATCCTTTGCTTTACATCTAATATCCACTTGAGTGAGTACATACCATGTTTTCTTTCTGAGTCTCGGTTATCTCACTCGGGATGGTTTTTGTCTAGTTCCATCCATTTGCCTGCAAATTTCATGATGTCATTATTTTTTTGCAGCTGACCAATACTCCATTTGCAAGTGTACCAAATTTTCTTTATCCATTCTTTGGTTGAGGAGCATCTAAGTTGTTTCCATGTTCTGGCTATTACAAATAATGCTGCTCTGAACATTATTGAGCAAATGTCCTTGTGGTATGATTATCTTTTGGGTATATGCTCAAGAGTGGTATCTCTGGGTCTTGAGATAGATTGATTTCCAGTTTTCTAAAAAAACACCATATTGATTTCCAAAGTGACTGTATAAGTTTCTACTCCCACCAGCAGTGGAGGAGTGTTCCCCTGATTCTATATCCTCTCCAACATAAACTGTGCTCAGTATTTTTTACCTTAGCCATTCTGACAGGTGTAAGATGATATCTCAGAGTTGTTTTGATCTGCATTTCCCTGATTACTAAGGATGTTAGGAAATTCCTTAAATATCTTTTGGCCATTTGAGATTCTCCTGCTGAGAATTCTCTGTTTAGCTCTGTATCCCATTTTTAATTGAATCATTTTGTATTTTGATGTCTAGTTTCCTTGATTCTTGCGGAGTTTGTGAAGACCTTTTCCCATTCTGTAGGCTATCATTTTGTCTTATTTACCTTATGCTTTGCCTTACAGAAGCTTTTCAGTTTCAGGAGGGTCCAAAATAGCTTTACAGCCCAGTACCTACCACTTTGACCAGAAAAACATGGAATTCATCTTATTCTGTAATTCCAGAGTAATGCAACCAAAGCAAACCAGGGAAATATTGTTGGCCCAAGGAAAATACACACAAGGCACATTTAAATATTTTTTTGTCTTTTTTTCTTTTCTTGGTTAAAAAAATATGTAGAGATGCCCTCTAAAAATCATGATCCCCTTTTCATTCTCTGATTCTTGGGGAAGTAGCATTCATATCAACGAGTTAGACGATGTGATAAGTGATGCTTGACTGATGTAGAGATACACCCAGAAAGCCATATTTGTTTTCTTTATGTCAGCAGTAGACTACGGCAAATAATCAGTCTCTGGAAGAACTGCTTGCCAGTCTTCTCCTTGCCAAATCTGACACCTCAGATACCCCAAATGTTCTGAGGGAGGAAACTGAGATGACCAGGGTGAGGAATAAGAAGAAAACTGGATCCTTGAATCACAAGGGAGATCTTGCCTGGGCCTCACCCAGCAGCGGACATTTCCAATGGGATTTTCCAAGAAGTGAGTTTTGACTAGCTGCGATGAAATCATGAATCACAAAATAATGACATTGTGAGCTGTAAACAGTTTTAATTTATACAGGTGACATTTAAAATGCTAATCAGACCTTCAGATAATTGCTGGAAGTTAGGAAGTCACTGCTGGGAACTCTTCCAGTTTCTATGGAACTCCTTCAAAACTGCCAGCTCTGTGAAGGTGTTTCTGGCTTGGCAGACTTGAGCTCTGACTTCTGTGGAGCCAAAGAATCTGAGTGACTGTTGCTCCTGGTGACTCTCAAAGTAATTGAAATCTCGAGTCTGCAGCCCGTGAGCAAAGGGTGAGAACTCATCCCAGGGAGGGGAGATTTCAATTTAGCTTCTGGGGTTTGGTCCGCTTGAAAGTGGGGGAAGAATCAGGATGGAGAAAATTAGCTGTCTTTCACCATGTCTGACCTTCTGTGTTGATTTCAGGCCACACACACACACACACACACACACCCAGAGGTACCCACAGAGAAGTTCATTTCTCCCCTGCTGACAGTATATCCCAAGTGTCTCAGTATTGTGTTTGTTCAATAAACAGTGAAAGTTGGGGTGCCTCCCATATGTGACCAGATTTGATAGACACATCTCAACAGAAGTTATACACAGAGAAGATTAGCACATACAACCGATGTAAGCATACACACATATGTAAGACAAAGTCTGAACCCTGATGAGCATCATATCCAAATTAAAACCAGGTATACAGTGGGTGACTAGAGACCTTTATCTGACTAAAGACCAAGGGCATGGCAGTAGAATGAGTAAGGGCAGCAGTCCTCAGGAGAGAAGGAGCTGGCATTTTAAGAGGCAGATGTGAACAATATGAAATAGCGACTGGAGAGAGGACTCAGCGTTCAGTGCACTTAGTGCTCTTTTGGAGGTTAAGGGTTCAGTTCTCTGCACCCACATGATGGTTCACAGGATCTGTAATTCCAGTCCTAGGGGATCTGATGCCCTCCCCTGGCCTCCAGGGGCCTTGAACTCATGCTGGGCACATGTGGACATGTGGGCAAAACATTCACACACATCACAGACAATAAATGTAAAGAAAAGCGATATGAAATCAAATGGGAGATACACAGAAACGAGAGAGAGCTCTTGCTGAGTTTCAGGGGGGTCTACGATGGTTACCTGTGGAGTTTCTCTTCTGAGAACCAGCAGTGACCCTTGCCAGGTCCTCTGGATGGTGCACTCTGTTCATCGAGAAAGCAAAGGCATCTAAACTCCTTTCCCATTTTGAATGGCAGCTTTTTTTTTTTTAAACACTTTGTTGAAAGATGTGTTCTTGGAAAGTCACTCTGACACTTGAACTTGGTTTTCGTCCCCCTTTCCAGGAAGCGCAGGCTCTATTTAGTCAAAATAAGTGAAAAATAAGATATAAAGTGTGATATGGAGAAAATTAAGAGAAAAGTGCTGTAGAAAGGAATGCATTCGACATATTTGAGATCTGCGAATATTGTCACCCAGCTCCCTGGGTACTACCCACTTGTCATGGTGACAGAGGCATGCAACATCTAGTCTCTCCTCACAACATCCTCTATCACCCGCTTCTTTATGTTGTTAATGCAGGATTTAAGCAAAGACTAGCGAAGTCCCTGGTTGTGTCTATTGCCTCTAGTGCAGGCTGGACTCACAGATAGTAGGTGAATGCTGTGGAGCAAGTTAACTTTTCTGTGTTAGTTCAGTTGTGGTTTCTGGTCTCTCACGACATAGCTCATTTTAAAGGTTCTAGGAAGTAGAGGAAACCCTGAGTTAATGAAGTCCTGAGTAAATGTGTATTGTTGGTATGAGTGCAGCCTTGTCCAGGACTCCAAGGCCTTGGACCTATGAAAAATTGGCACAGCCATTCTCTACATGGGCTGGACATAAAGTTGCAAGGCTTTCTTTGGGGCCTGGGTATGAGTGTTTATGGGCAGTTGACCAGTGGGTGCAATGACCGGCAACTGAAGCTTCTTCTTTCTCCAGAATGTTTACAGTCTGAGGGTCAGACTGCTACCAAAAGATCCCCCTCTGTAGACCACCTAACCACTCCTTCCATGCTGTCCTGGATCGCCAGTGCTGTGCACTCTCCTAGACCCCAGATTTCCTGTCTGTGGGTCTGTGCAGCCTTTACGGTGTCCTCTTGGCTCTCCCAGTATCTATGTGTTTGTCCTTTCTTCATCCCTTCTTCATTTCTAGTCAGGGTTCTGGTGCCCACCTGACGATGGCTCTGGTAAAAGCTGGTGCTCAGGTCTCCATGGCTATGACATAGTCTCCATTTGTCATGGTTCAGATCTTTCCAACAGCCAGGTGGCTGTTCATGTGATTTGTGTTAATGTTTCTCTAGCAGCATGGGGCCTCACAGGATCAGCACATCATTGACTTTCCCTCTCAGCTTCATCCACCTACATGGTGAGGGCCTTAGCAAGTCTTCAGCCATTGAGGCCTTCCTAGGCTATAAAGAGTCATTAGGCACTTGTGGTCATAGCTAATCCATTCATGAAAAAATTTATTCAAAGGAGTCTTGATTCCATTGTGCTGTTGGGAAATTAAAAACAACTGCAAAGAACTTGGGGTCTCTTAATCCAGAGACACGCTCCTTGCTTTAAAATTCCTAGTCTCAGCTGGGGAAGAGGGCCGCATCTCCCCAAAGAAGAAGCAAGTGTTGTCCAGTTTGCTACAATCCCCACCACGCTCTATTGTTACCTCAGTTTTTACTGTGATACCAATTTGATTGCCTGCCTTCTTTCTAAAACTTTTACATTTTTTTTTATTTTATGTATTATGTGTGTACCTATCAGGGGACTGCCTGCCATGGTGAGCATGCAGACTTCACGGATTGCTTTCCGTGGATTGGTTCTTTCATCATGCCATAGATTCCGGGAACTGAACTCAGGGCATCAGACTTGTACAGTAGCACTTTTACTTGATGAGCCATCTTGCTAGCCCCTGTCTAGCTTCCATTAAGCCTTCATTCATTGACCACTGACTGAAATCCTTGGATAGCATTTTGATAGCTGTCTTTATTCTACCCAGGGGAGTCTATATCTTCAGCCTGAGGCTGTATGCTCTGAGAGCAATTTTGCAACGATCTGATGAGTAGCTTTGTGAACCACACTGCCCCTCTCCCCCTTTGAAGGTCCTTCAAATGTTATGGGGCAGGGTTTCTTTTTTAAGTCTGACCAAAAGGTAGGCTGTGCTCTTATTCTTAAACCACTCATTGTTTCCATAACCTGAAAGCTTTACTTCTCCGTTATTTATTTTGGATAATTCCTCCAGTTTATGTACCAGCTCTGAGATTAAGGTGACCTTCCTACAATGGGCCTTCAGTCTCCTTTTGTGTTAACTACATAGGCGAGTCTTCATGCACCTGGGTGCCCTTTCTCTGGCCTCTTTGTTTGGCTATGATGAAGCCTCCTCGCCATGCTTTGTCCAGGTTTTAAGCAGGGGTGCTGTTATATAGTCTGAATAGTGTCTGACTGTGTGATATCGTATTTGCTACACAGGCCAGTGGGAAACACTGAGGCTTGAACTCAGTATCAGATCGGCCCAGATGGGAGTGGAGAGCGGCTGTATCCGCTGAGGCTCAGAGCTCGAGTTTGCTGCCCTTGCTGTGTGCAGACCGGTAGCCTACAGTCGGTGATTGGGCACCTTCTCCCCCTGGGCTGCACCTTGCTTGCAACTGCTTGTTACCCATGGAACAAAGTCCTCATGAGGACCAGGTATGATGTGTCCAGGAAGAGACTTTCAACGGTGACCTTGGTGGCCACTTTGTCCAGGGAGAGGGGATTCTAGGATGCAAGCTTCTGAGCAATGGAACTGGGACCATTGAGGAGATCAGGACGATTGGTCACTGACTTCTTAGCAGGTTCCTCAAAAGGAAGAGGTGCAAGGGGGGAAAAAAGAAAAAGGAATCTCAGTAATATTATACATGAAAGCCCATTGAAATGGTACACAGTGGACACAAGAATACACCACTAAGTACCCCTGAGAGATGAAAACTCAGCAAAAATTTTCTCCGTTCTCCTCCTTCCCCTCAAGGGTCAACCATAGGTATAAGCCCTGTCTGGATTAAGAGTCCGGGAAATGTCCAGGAACTCAAAGCCTGGCACACTATCGCCAAGATCTACATCAGAAATGCTATTTGACATGTGACATTATTTGACATTACCCTATCACATAGGAGCCTGTCAAAATACACACACTCAGGTCCAGCAGCAGGTGGGTCTGAATCAGTCTGAGCTTAACAAGACCCCCTGGGAATCACATGCACAGAACATTTGAGCAGTTCCGCTGAAGCCTTAAGTCATTATTGCTTAAGCTTTGGGTATGATACCCTTTGGGTGGAGTTTGTAAAGACTCTCCACCATGCAGAACTCTCTGTATGACAGTTGCTGTTCCAGGTATTCTGGACACACACCAGAGTGAGTGATCTTAACAGAGGGGGAAGGAAGGCATTCCTTATGGTCTGTGATCTGCTTCTACAGTTGCAGGTACAAAGCAGGAGGTAAATATATACATCTTCTCAGTATCTGCAGAAACTTGCATGATCTGTTGTGACAAAGAGATCGTATGGAGTCAGCTAGGACCCATCAACTTGTTTCACCTGGTGGAGGAAATGTGGAAATCTGTTCTTTGGCAAGATGAGTCCTCTGCGTAGGTTTCTCAGGAAGAGGAGGGATTTGTAGGTCTGGCTCTGTCCTGGTTGCTGCTTAAAGATACTTTGAATTCTGATCTGATGGCACTCAGGGCCATGTTTTAGATTCCATCTTTAGATCTCACACATACACCTACACACGTGTGTGTGCATAGGACATTAAAGCAGAAGGTTGACTCTTTGAGGGGAAGAAGTGGATTGGTGAAGGAGCGGGTGGAGGAAGGATGAGAGGAGAGTGTGAAGGAGGTATGAGTAAGATACACCGATATACATGTGTCGGAATGTCATAATGAAACCTACTATTTTGTATAATAATAATAATTAATAAAAGAGATAAACAAACAACAGCCCCCCCCACAAGCAACAACAGCAACAACAACAACAACAGAAGGTTCCCCTTTACTGACCAATATCTTGGAAAACTTAGTGGGAGGTCACACTTATTGAAAATATTGCGTGCAGCTTCATGGCAGAGGTGTACCCTTTTGGCAACTGGGATAATGGGGAATTTTTACTATGGCAACAAGCAAGATGTAAAGGTTAAAGTCACTTAATAGGAATTTATCTTTGGAGCTGTGCAAACGCCTGTGCCGTCCCCACAGTGCAGTTCTGTGCTGTCCCTGTACTGCAGCTCGGCAGCTCTGCACCCACCTCTGTTCTTTGCCACAGTGTGATGGGTAAGCTTTTCAGGCACTCGCCTTGCTTACCAGTGCGGATTTCTCACCACTACATTTGGCCTCCTGCCTGGAAACTTCTGCAGGTCATTAAACCTCCTCAGATTGGAAGATTAGGAAAGTTAACGAGCAAATATCACGGGTCTTAACTTTGCTGACAAGTTTTCTTAGTCCTACTGAGGTGCTGTTATTTGTTTTCTTGTTTATTTATGTGTGTGCATACAGGTGTTTGTGTATATGAGTGCAGGACAATCTCAGGTGTCGGTCTCTGCCTCTCACCTTGTTTGAGAGAGGGTCTAACTTTTGTTGTTCACTGCTTGTATATGCTGGACTGGTTGACCCAAGAGGCCCCTGGGACTCTGCTGTGTCTGGCTCCCATCTTGCTGCTGGAGTGCAGGGATGAAAGACTTGAACTCTTACACCCACCTTTACTTGGGTTCTGGGGATTGAACTCCGGTCTTTATGCTTCTCCACATCGATATTCTGCCAGCTGACATTGTCTCATAGATGGACCACTACTCTATAAAGACAGGCCAAAGGACACCACAATGGCATATGATGCTCAGTTACCTGCCAGCTTGGTACCACTTGCTGACTTAGGGGAGCAGAGGCAATGTGAACCTACCTGGCAGACCTACTTTTAACAAAGCTGTCCCTGGTCTTGCCAAACCCTCTCAGTCCACATAACAGGCTGGGCTTTTCCCACCCACGTTTCTTCCTCTTTCTCCCTCTCCAGAGTCACACTTGAATTGCAGCCTGACAGCTTTCTGTTCCTTTCCAGTCATCTACCAATTATTTTCCACATGATTTCTTCCCTGAATCAAATCCTTACTTGCTTATTCCTGCCCTGGTGTGTGCCTTTCAGATGACAGGGACTAAGAACTGGAGAATTGCTTTTCTGTATCTTCTCTTTTTCCCCTTGTGCTGGATAGTTTTGTGTCAACTTGACACATGCTAAATTCATCTGAGAGGAGGGAATCACACTTAAGAAAATGCTTTCACAAAATTGGGCTGTAGGCAAGACTGTAGGACATTTTCTCAATTCGTGATTGATGGGTAGGGAACCAGCCCATTTGGGGTAGTGCCACACATGAGTTTGTGGTCCTGGGTTCTATAAGAAACCAGGCTGAGCAAGCCATGAGGAGCAAGCTAGTAAGCAGCACCCCTCCATGGCCTCTGCATCAGCTCCAGACTCCAGGGTCCTGACATGTTTGAGTTCCTAACTTAACTTCCCTTCAATGATGAACAATGATACAGACATGTAAGTCATATAAACCCTTTCCTCCCCAACTCACTTTGGGTCACGGTGTTTCATCACAGCAATAGAAATCCTAAGATTCATTTTTTTCTTTGTCCCATTTTAATTTCTTCCCTGACACCATCACTTTCTTCAGTCATCTTAGCTGCTTTTTTTTCTGTTAGATTTTCCCTTTGCTTTTCTTCTCTGTAAATGATTTCTACGAGTTCTTCTTAGGTTCCTGACACCTGTGGTCTTGTTTTGCTCACTACATGATTGGGGAATGGAGGTAGGAACCTCTTTGTCGCCTATCATGAAGGTCTGTTTTTCCATCTTGTGAACTTCTGCCTTTCAGGGCACAGAATACATGTACATGTACATGGGAGGTTACCGGTGAACCTCCAGGGTTCTCTATTTCAATTTCTAATCTGTGGGGATTCACTTATTTTATTTTCTCTACTTAGTTCCCAGAGCTACTTGGAGAAGTGGAAGGTAGGCACATCATTTCATTGGCCAGGAGAGAGAAAGTCTCTGCCACCTTTAATAACTTGCCTAAGGTGTGGGAGTATAGAGTTTCCACTGAAGGTGACAGGGTGCTTCACAGAATTTTTCTTTAATGTTTGTCCTATGACTTTTAAGACTTGTGGCGAGCATATTATCCTGTAGGTATCATATAGAAGCTGAAGCAAGAATGACAGTGATTCATAGGCATTTGGACCAGAACAGGAAAGGGCTGAATATGTGCATCTAGAAGATCTGGTCTTGCAGCATAGACTGCAGTTTTAGCTGTAGTCTTGTCTGGATTCTGAACAGGAAAGTCCTGAGTAGAAAAACAAAGGGTTCAGCTAGTTAAAAAGGACTGTGTGGCTGATTGAAACCAATTCTCTCTTCTGCTCTGTGCACTAGGGCTTAAAAAATGCATGCTAAACCACACTTGCTCAGTGCTGATGTTTTATTCTGTTTCATGTGGTCTTCCCGATGCCTGCTGTGTCACGAGAGGCTCTTTCCAAAGGTATTATACCAAAAATGATGCAACATCCAGAAAAAGGGCACAATTGGAGTTTTTCTATTTATATGTAAGCAGCTTCATCCATTCGGATTTGATTCCTAGCAATTCTTTACGAAGAGACCAAAGCTGACAAAGAGGAGGAGAAACGGAAAAGAGGAAGGAGTAGAGAAGAGGAAGGAAATGAAGACAACAGAGAGGGAGGCAAGGTTGGTAGAAATAGGGCAAGGGAGAGGGCTGAACAGAGAAATGACAGAGAAAGATAGGTCAGCAGGGAATCAGAGCGGGTGAATGTATGTAGGATTGACTTGAGGCTATGGTCTTAAGTCAGTCTGAGCTGATGCCATGTCCAGATTGGATGGAGAAATATTGGGTCTTGAGGAACCAGGAGAAGTTTGGCACATTGTTGTTAGTAAAGGATGGGGAGCTTTGGGCTCCTGCTCTATTCCTCTAAGTCGAGAGGTAGGGATAGGCTGTAGCACAAGCCATGCAAAGGAGGAGGGGAAAAGGAAGAGGAGAAGAAGCAGGAGGAAAAGAAAGACCAGGAGGAATTTGAGGCCAGCTGAAGAAGTACAGGTTTCGTCACAGGGGTAGGTCTGGAAGTGAGCATGTGATGTCTATGAGTTGGATGTAATTCAGGACCTGCAGACACCAAGGGTTGGTGAAGGACTAGTACTGTCATATTTCCTGGGCTCCCATTCCCATCACCACATCTTATGTGAATTCTACTTTTTTTTAACATAAAAATAAATAAAGAAACCATCAACTTTCCCTGAGTGTAGCCATTTCCCAGCATAGAAATACTCCTTTCCTCCCCAGCCTCAAATTCAAGTGTGCTCGTTGTTATTGCCAGACAATGCATTAGTTTATTTCACCTTGTGGTCTTTGCCTTATTTTTTCCTTTATAGTTTAGGGAATGGATTGCAGTTCTTGAAGTGTGCAGTATAGATTGTGCGTCTGATTTACTTAGGTTGCCCAGAGACACACAAAATAATCACAGTGAGAAATTCTCTTCTCTTAGCCACCCCCCTCAAATGAGAGAACAGCAAAAACCTTTCATCCTAGATGCCAAGAGGATTATTGTGTCAGGTTGTCTGTGGAACTCTGTCTCTCACAGAAATAAAAGAGTACGTGGTGTCCCCCTGGGGGTAATTGTGACGCCCAAAGTCTCAGCTTTCTCCATGTTCTTAGAGATGGCAACATGTTCATAATAATTCCACATTTAACATTTCACTCCTAACTGGGTGTTTTAACTGTATGAATGTTCATGATATTTTACAGAGAGTTTCAAGCAAAAGCAATGAGTAGTTGAAGAATCTCTTTATTCTTCCACCTTTATATGAAATAGAATATATACATGAGAGGAGGATTGGTTGTCATGTATACAGATGTATGAATTATCGGTAATTGGCTCACATATGTGTCTAAACTCCCGATGAAGGAGCAGTCCATTGTGAAGAACACACCAGGACCCTCCGGGGTCACTACCTACCTGTATTCCACCTCCTAAAGAGATGATAAGCAGAGGTGAATCTTGCTTTGTTCAGTGCTGTATTTGAAAGACATGCATGTGTTGAGTGCCTTTATTCTCATCAGTGTCTCATAGCTCATTGACGACTATATTGTAATTTATTTGTACTAATCATAGTGAATGACCATTAGGGATGTTTCTTGGTTTTGTCAATTATAAAGATGATGCTGTGAACATTATTCTTCAAGCAGATATGGTTTTGTATATTTAGTCTCATTGTCCTTATGTTAGAGTTCTCTGGGGAAGCAGAACTTGTGTGTGGGGTGTGTGTGTGTGTGTGTGTGTGTGTGTGTGTGTGTGTGTGTGCGAGTGTGCATGCACAGACACAAGCATGTGTGGATGCTTAAGAAATATACACATAAAATTATGGAAGTGCATTTTTAAAGTTTGAAAGCCAGGGCAGCAGACTAGAGCCCAGGGAAGATTTGAATTCTAAAGATTTCTGCAGAATGATTTTTTGTTGTTCAACGGAGATCAGCCTTTCTTCTACTAAGACATTTGGTACCTCAGATTATGTGACTTATGCCTTTACTTTTTTCTTTTTTTATTTTTTTATTACTTAAAAATATCAATCCAAATTCCCACTCCCTTCCCTCCTCCTACTCCCTCCCCTCCTCCCACTCCCCTCCTACTCCCTCCACACACTCATACCCACCCCCTCCAATCCTAAGAGAGGGCAAGACACCCTGCCCTGTGGAAAGTCCAAGGCCCTCCATACTACATCTAGGTTGAGCAAGGTATACATCTAAAGGGAATAGGATCCCCCAAAGCCTGTACATGCAGTAGGGACAAATACTTTTAATGATTCAGAGGCAGAAACAAGATGATCTTGAGTTAGATATTGGCTTGTGATCCATAGTAAATTCTAGGCAAACCTGGGTCCATTAGTGAGACCATGATTGGATATGCAGAGCAGTGAGTAACAGTAACCCAAAGCTCTGGTTTGAAATGCTGTGTATATGCACATGCATGCGCACACACATGCACACACACATGTTGACTGAGATTCTGTCCTGCCTGGTTCCCACAATTGTTAAGTCCCAAAGAAATAGCACAGGGATCTACATTAGTTATAAACTGATTGGCCCATTAGCTCAGGCTTCTTATTAACTCTTATAACCTATATTAGCCCATTATTCTTGTCTATGCTAGCCACGTGGCTCAGTACCTTATTCAGCAAGGCAGTCACATCTTACTTCTTCTGTGGCTGGGTTAGGACTGCACACTAGGACTTTCTTCTTCCTAGAATTCTCCTGTTCTCATTGACCTGCCTCTAATTCCTGTCTGGTTGTCCCGCCTATACTTCCTGCATAGCTACTGACCAATCAGCATTTATTTAAAATATAATTGACAGAATACAGACAATTGACCCACACTACTTTCTCCTCTTTTTTTTAAATAATAAGAACTCTGAATCTAATATCCTTTGTTTAGCTTTTCTCCTGACCATTAGTTATAACAACTTGTAACCAACATCCTAAACAAAGGAAAATATCCATAGTCCATTTTTGGGGGGAATGTGGGCATTATTTTCCAGGCTACTTCCTGCTGATTAGGGGCACTGATAATCTTATGGGGACCTAAGGAAAATTGAGAATTATGATCAAGTCCTGACTAGAGTATCCTGTGAGGCTTTATCATCTCAGGAAGCAGTCTCGAATCTGTTCTGGATATAGAACTCAGACATCTGGGCCATCTGCTTCTACTGGAGATTTCTCAGGCAGTTTTCCTTGATTTTTCTTAACCCAGAATGAATCTACAGCCTCTTATTTCCTGTGGAAACAAAAGAAAATCCTCTTTTCCAAAGTAACATACCTTTTGACTTCAATTTTGAAGTCAAGGTATTTTCAAAATACCTATTTTGGATTAATTCAGCAACATTTACAAACAAATATCTTTTAGCAGCTGTTGCTCCTTCCTCAGGATTCAAACAATTCAAAGAGAACATAATAACATACAGTATCCAGACTCTCTGTGTATTTTTCATCTTTATGTAGCTTTATTTTAACCTCTATCTCTTTTATTTTTAATTTTTGGCTTTTTTGAGACAGGGTTTCTCTGTGTATGTTTGGCTATTCTGGAATTCATTTTGTAGACCAGGTTGTCCTTGAACCCACAGAGATCTGCCTGCCTCTGCTTCCCAAGTGCTGGAGTTAAAGGTGTGAACCACCATACCTTGAACTCACAGAGGTCTGCCTGCCTCTGTCTTCCAAGTGTTGGGATTAAAGGTGTGTGCCACCACACCCAACTACTCTCTCTCTCTCTCTCTCTCTCTCTCTCTCTCTCTCTCTCTCTCTCTTTCTCTTTCTCTCTTTTTAATATTAAGGACTTTAACTTTTAACCTGCATATACATTTAACACACTGTAAACCATTTAGAGGTTTTCTTTGTCTTTGACTCTCTCTTTACTATATATCTCTCTTTTTCTGACCTCATGAGTCTTCAATTTGCTAAGCAATATGGCTAAGCTTAAAGCCATGGCTTTGGCAGCTGGTCCAGCCCATTTCTTAGCTTCTGAGATTTTAGCCTCATGGCAGAGGTACCAGCTCTAGCCATGTTTATTGCCACAACTCTATGGCATTTCAAAGTCCCTGTCAGCAAACAAGCTGCAGCATTCTGCTCACAAACCACACTCAAATACTCTGTAGCTGGACCTCCTGCCTGAAAGAGTCAGAGTTTGTGCTGGCAGGATGTCCCAGAAAGCCAGAATTTTAAAATGGCGTGGCTTTTTTCTCCTATAGCTGAAAACCAAAAAGCATGTAGTTAGCTTTTCATCAACACCATTTAAGTGTTTGTTTAACCTCCTGCCTGAAAGAGTCAGAGTTTGTGCTGGCAGGATGTCCCAGAAAGCCAGAATTTTAAAATGGCGTGGCTTTTTTCTCCTATGGCTGAAAACCAAAAAGCATGTAGTTAGCTTTTCATCAACACCATTTAAGTGTTTGTTAGCAGGATCTCTTAAAAGAGCTGCAAGGTTTTGCAGCTAAAATTGAGTCAGGAAGCCTCTCTTAAATGTGGGTGCTTGCCTCTAGAAAGCACACCTGAGAGAGTGCTGCTATCAATAAGCTATGCTTTACTCTATTCTTTTCTGTATAGTATTACTTCCTGAGCTTTATGTGGATGTAGTTGTGCATGTGGGTGCCATTTGTTGTCTGGGTTTCTGTCCTGCCCGGTTCCTGCAATCATTAAGTCCCAAAGAAATCACACAGAAGTCTACATTAGTAATAAACTGATTGGCCCATTAGCTCAGGCTTTTTATTAACTCTTATAACTTATATTAGCCCATTATTCTTGTCTATGCTAGCTAGCCATGGTCTTGGTACCTTGTTCAGGGAGGCAGTCACATCTTATTTCTTTTGTGGCTGGACCAGGACTGCACACTAGGTCTTCCTTCTTCTCAGATTTCTCCTGTTCTCATTGACCCACTTTCCTGTTTGGTTGTCCTGCCTATACTTCTTGCCTGGCTACTGACCAATCAGCATTTATTTAAAATATAATTGACAGACATACACCTGAAAGAAAGACAAACAAAGAGAAGAAAGAAACCAGCCCACTAAGTGAGGCCTGTCTATGTTGAGAGGGCAGTCTGTTTTGTTTCAAGTTTGTTTCATGTATGAGCTAATCTTATCAAGAAAATAAATTATGTGTTTAGAGACAAAGCCAAGATAATATTCAATAACCACCTGGTCACCATGTTTCTGTTTAAGTTGGCAACCCTTAGGGATCAGAGTAATTTACTATCTGCTATATGACCTCCATACTGGTGCTGGGTTGGAAATGGTTAACAGGTTGTGGGAGTGCTTTGAAATACAATGTATTGCTAAAAGATTTGAGATGTATTTAGCCCATCAGATGAGAGAGGAATTAGACATGAAAAGTAGTTTATAGCTATCATCAAGAGAAGAGAGTATGCCTTACTACACCATGAAGAGCTATATAAAGCACCGGGGTACATCAGAAGCACAGGGAAATGATGGAAAAATATTTTAGTCATTGTTTCATCAGTAAGGAACAGGTAAATCAGGACAAAAGGCCTATGATTGGCTATTTTGTGTGATTCCAGTGGGTTTGGGGGGCACAGAGGTGGTTTCTAGTTGTTTGATTCCTAGGCTGAGGGTAAGGAGGGCAGGGGATAGTATGGTCCGGTGTATAAGAGCTGATAAAGAAGATGGCTGGGGTCTGGGATCTAGATTGATGGATTTGCTGAGCATGTTCTTAGTTGTTCACTGTCTATAGAATTGGTCAGCACTGGGAAGGGCAGTGACTTCCCAGTCATAATATCGAAAAGCAAAGAAGACACAGTAACTGGAAATTGATGAAGTTGCAAGAGCTTTGTACTAGGACTCAGAAGATCTAGAGTAACAATTATAACAGCTTGTAATAGTCACACCCACTTTCCCAAAAGAGAAAATGAGACTCGGGTTGCTAACATTAATAAACAGAATGGAGGCTTAATTCTGAATCTCTCTGACTCAATATTCTCAACCTTCATGTTTTTCTCAAGTCTGCTCAGTACACATTATTTTTGCCTTTCTAACCCCACAAGGTTATTAGAAGATAATGAGTTCTATATAAGTGAGTGTTCTTGGTGACCAGTGAAGAGCTAGAGAAGCAGAAGGTAAAATTTTTATTAGCTTATATTGCAGAAATGCTGCTGCAATCCAACGCTGAAACATATAAATTCATTTTATAGGATCTTAGAACCAGCAGGCGTATTTGGGGATCATTGCTCTCTGACTTTGTTTTCAAATAGGTGAGAGCTGAAACTTCATGTCTTCTGGAGAGCAGCCAGGCTGCCCCTGGAGAGTTTTGTGCATTATTACTGTGAAGGCTAAAAGCTCAATCAAAGGATATTTACGAACAAAAGCTCAGGATATGAATGCTTATTTTCCAGTGACTTTACTAGTAAGTTACTTCTCCATTGTTCCCAACAACACCCCAACGACTGACTGTTATTAACAAATATTCCAGATACATCCAGCTTACCCAAAAGATATGACATTGAGATGAGGTCAGTGTATGCTGCTCAGACCACCCTGAAGGTGTAGCTAATAACAATCTCACAATTTAGAGTTTTTTTTTTTTTTAACCTAGAAAGTAGATGAAAAAAGCATAGGCTGGAGGCAAGTACCTAGTATTGTGTTGCTCAGCTGCAAACGAACTGGGTGAACTTGGGTAGTGACTTGATAATTTAGAGTACCCCCTTTTCCACACTTGCAAAACAAAGACAATTAGGTTAAATGATGCTTCACATTCCTTTTGGCACAGACAGGCTACATTCAATCATTTAGAATTGGATGGCTAATGCCACGTTGGTAGAGGCGCAAAGCACTTGTAAGTAGCCAGGAACCTGGTTGTCTTTGATGTCCAGTAGTTAATAAAACAGAGGAAGATTTACATGAATGGCTGCCTCCATCACTCACTCCCTTGCCAGCTTTCTGCTGATTCCACTTCCTTGGTTAGCCTCGGGTTACTATAAATTAAACAGACTGCTTTTTCCTGGAAATAAGGATCTGTAAATCAACACTAGAGGAGAGAGGCTCTGTCAAGAAAGCCTTTCTTGGGATACTGTAACAATTGGAAAAACAACATATTATTTGGCAAGTACTTCTCAGTATTCGTTTATGCCCTAGCGATTGCTTCCTTAATAATCCAAACCTGTCAATGAAACATAACTCACAAGGCTTGGACATTCTCCTTGCCTTCTAGGCCTGCTACAAATTATCATTGTTTTTCATCCTCCCTACAGAACCTTCCTTTCTGTCATGCCGCAATTAAATTAACAGACCCATTCCCGAGAAAATTAGATCTTTAAACACACCTCCCAAACACAAAAATTTTTAAACAAGGAGATAATCTGCTTAGTATTCGATTGTACATTAGTGCCTGTCTTAGCAGTCTGTGGTGCTCCAATGTGGCTGGTCCATGGCCGGTGGGTGGATGTTTCTCTCAGCTCTGGAGCTTAATCTGGCATGCCCCCATGCTTGTAGATAGTCAATATTTTTGTTTTAATTATATAGTTAAAAATGTGCAAGTCAGATCAGTGTTAGTGCATATCCACCCTGAACAAGAAGAGTGACACATTCTTTGCCAACCAAAGCTGGCGTGCTGAACTTGAGAATTTATTGGAGCTCAAGCCATTTTCTCATTAAAACTGAAGCCCAGGGACTAGAATGGCAGCTTAGAGACAGAGCCCTTGCTGAGAAGGCACAAGTCCCCTAGTTTGATCCCCAGTACTGCCTTCTCAACGCCCCCAAAAGGAAATAAAACTGAAGTTAGTACTAATATTTTGACATAATTCTAAAGGCTGCCTTCACCTAATCCAAATAAAGTCATGGAAGAACTGTAACTGAACTGTTTTTCTAGAAGCTTCGTGGGTTTACTTATCAAAAGAAAAGAAAAGTAATGCGCTCCCCAGCGTGCCTTTTCAACCCACAAAGCCTCAGTGGATAATTACTGTGGCCCATGAGTACTCCGCAGCTCTGAAGTCATTTTAATGAGAATGAGCCACCCCTGACAATTATAAAGGTGACAGATATAATCACCTCTCTGTGGGGAAAATGCACAGGATTAGGCAGTCCATTACAGCAATGGAGGCTTGTTGAAAGAGAACTCTCAGCATAGAAGGTAAGTGCTGTTGATTATATATCTGTTGCTTCCATGCAAAAGCTGCTCAGGATGGCTCAGTTCTACTGAAGATCACATTATGCCAAGAAACCTGGAGTGAAAGGACTTAGTTGGAGGCATTTCCAAAGCAGATAGGACATGGGTATATTCAACCCACCAAGAGTGGCTCAAGTTGAGAAATGAGGTGAGCAGCCCTAGATTGACAAAACAAAGCAAAACAATGGATGGAGACTCATTTTCTTTCCTGTGACTCGCTGGACTTCAGACACAGAATTTGAGCTGTTGAGATGATTTTAAAGAGATGGACATAATGCATTCTGCTTGAAGGAAGAAGCTAGAACTCGTGAAAGAGATTTCATAGGTGGTCAGAATAGCTTGAATGTGGTAGCCATAGAATTTGGATATAGCTGTTACAGGTGATGTTGCACATGCCTTACAATTGTGTTTTCGGCACCACCTTTGTTCACAATGCACCGTGACTGCCTATGAACACCACTTTCTTTGTGATGATGGTAGTGGATATTGGCCTACAAATGCATGCACTTTGAAGTATGGGGGATACTCTGGAACCAGTTGCTGAGAACGTGAAATGCTGGTGACTAAGAGCCCCAGCGATGCTCTCTGTTATCCACGGTCTCTGAAGAGCACCTTCATTGACCTAGACCTCAGTAATGACTGCAGGACGTGCGTGCTCAACAATGTACTTCAGGAATGACTTCTCATCTGCGTCTCGCTTCACTACTTGGCCTCCGGACTGCTTCTGAGGAAACTCAGTCTAATTTAAAAGGTGAGGTTGCCATGCAGCAAGACTTTATATACCACTGTGTCAAAATGTAGCTGTCTCCACTTCCTCTCCTAATATCCCAGAAGATAGTAGCACAACATGGCAACACCTTCCTGGTTGCTTCATGGCATACGCGAGGTTAGAGAGGCTTGTTCTTCTTAGTCCTCAGCAGAGTGCAAAGGGACATGCTGAGTGACGTAGACTAATCCTGGGTTATGATGCAATGACATGTAAATTTGATCATAGTTTAGTGCTAGCTAGGTGATTCTATCAGGGGACATTCCCGCATGAGTGACTTAGGGGGATGCTGAAGTGAATGGTAGGGTTAGGAGTTGAGGTGTATGTATCAGCACCCAGTGTTCCCTGCAGAGTGATGATACAGACATGAGGGGTGGGTGGTGATGAAGAAGTCTGAGAGCAGCATAAAATAGATGCAGAGCAGGTGGTAAATGCATCTGCAGGCAAGGTGTTTGCTAAACATATGTGCTGAAAGTAAAAGGGGATGTAAATTGCAGATCAGAAAATATGCTGTTTGAGTGCTAATATTTCAGAGTCTCACGCGATTGCATCTTCTCACCCCAGAAAACACTGGAAAAGTCTGCACAGAGTTGGGATACCTGGGACATGACTAGTACCTGGTCTACTGGAGAAAAAGTAGAGCGATGCAGTTCGCATCTTGTTGTTCTAAATCACAGAGAATTGAAGTGGGACTTGGTGGTAGAGTGTCCTGCATGTGCTGGCCCTAGATATAATTCCCAGCACCTATCCCCGCTCCCATCTCAAGAAAAGACAAGGGGATGGTATGACTATCTTTTCTTTAAAACCAGGAAGTTTTGTGGAGTGTAGTTCTGGTACTTGGAAGTCAATTTGGCAGAATTTTACAGGATTGTTGTTCTAGGGTCTTTTTTCCCCATTGAAATCATGGCATATATGAATAAAAATATTAAAAATGTACTTTGAAAGATTCAAACACAGAAATCTGTGGACTCTTGATTCTTCAAATTGTACTGTTACATAGGGAACAGGTGTGGATATGGCCTTTCGAGAGAGATATGTCTGTCATGTCACTTTGAGCCATCTCACCTCCTCATCTGCAGTTTCCTCCTCTCTGGAAGCGGGATGCTGATGGTTCTGGGTGTCAGATATGACGTGAAGATTAAATGAAGACAGAGCACTTGGCATGGTACTTGACACGTGACAAGGCTTAATAATGGCATCTATTATGCTTTTATCTCCTCGTGTGTAAAAGAGGGCTTCAGTGGCTTATCCTTTGTTCTAGCAAATATGTGTGGATTATCTACTGAGTGCTAGACACTGTGCTGGATGCAGGGAACAAAATCCTGAGTCAATATGGGACACAAGTTTTGGCCTGAGCGAGCTTCAATTTGATCAAGGAGGAAGGCCAGCGGCTGGAAAACTTTTGTGAAATGGTCTGATGGTGTCTTGGGTTAGTGATGTGGTCCCAATCCATCATGTCCATTATGGCAGAAAAGCAGCCTCAAGTGATGTGTAGATGAATAGACTTACGGTGTTCCATAAAGGCTTTATTTGTACAGAGGGCCAGTCTTATTTTAATCCCTCATTTGATGATCCTTGTGAGAGCTAGTAGTAGAAATTAACGGATATTATTAATTGAGTACTTACCATGTACTTCCTTTCTCTTTCAAATTAATTTTTTATTTTTAAATTAGCCCACAAAGTATTAGATGTCATTAGGAAAATTTCAAGCAAAGTATGTCTTAGTAAAAATTTTGTTCATCTCCTCATCTCCCCAGTACCTCTTTTCTTTGTTCTCTGGTAACTTCCTCCAGTCTCATTTCTGCTTTCATGTCATGTGTCCTTCTCCCTACCCCTTCCTTAGTATCTTTTTCTTACATGTGTACATTATAAGCTAGGAGTCACATATGGAAGGAAACATACAGTATTTATCTTTCTGAATTGGAGTCACCTTACTCAAAATAATATTTTCAGGAGCCATCCATTTTCCATCAAATTTCATCTGATTTTTTTTCCTTACCACAGATTGAAATTGTATTGTGTCTATGTGCTATATTTTCATTATCCATTCATTTAATGATGGACATCTATGCTGGACCCATTTCCTTGATGTTATGACTAGAACAGCAATAAACACGGAATGTGAAAATATCCACGTGATAGGCTATGGAGTCCTTTGGGTATATAACCAAGAGTGGTATAGTTATTGCCATGTATTTTCTTGCTTGTTTACTAAACAAAGACTTGAATAGCAGTTAACATGAGCCAGGAAATGTTCAAGTCACTTCACATATTGACTCATTTAACCTCAGGAGACTAGTGCTGTCCCCATTGTACTTTTATTACTTCTCATCTCATAGAAGAAGCTAAGTCACTTAGAGGTTAATAAGTCAGAGATAGGACCGAGATCTGAAAAAAAACAATGTAGTCACTGAGTCATGGCTCACCACTGTACCACACTACCACCCCACACTCTTCAGGTACTCTGCTTAGTGAATTAAGGAGGTAACTACCAAGTCTGCCGCCCATATTGCTGTGACTTGCAGAGAAGTACAAGTAAATTGTGAGAGGTAATGAAAGTCTTGATGTTTCCCCTTTTCTCTAAAGCACCCACTGTTTAGTTTTGGTTTTGAACTGCAAACAGAAGCAGTCTGGGGATGTCTTGTCTGCAAGCCTTGAAAAAGGGGGATGAGACACTTCCCTCTTGCTATCAATCTGTCATTATATTTCGTTGAACTTTAGTAATTTAAACATTGGTTGCTATGTAAGGTCTGGTGCTAAGTCGTTCAAGGGCATGAGGCCATTGTGTCTACAGAAAAGCCTTGGAAGAGAACATTCATATCCAGAGGTCTGATGGAGAACCCGATCTTAGAAAGAGTAGGGAGACTGACCTATATCACATAGTTGAAAATGGTTGAATCAGGATTTGAACTTCGCACCTGTAATTCTGATGTCTGTATTCTTGACTGTGTGGGCCAGAATTAGGGTGCACAATCCTCCCTTAGTGTGCACTAGGTTTTCTTTAGTTGATCAGGTTAGAGAACAATTGAGAAGACTCATTAATCTGGACACACTTGATAAAGAAGGTGGCTTTGCTTTATTCAAGCACTGCCAATAAAACAGAAAGGATTTAGGAAAACAGTAGTGTGCCTATTCTGGTCATTAAGGCTCTGAAAAATAATGATGACCCAGAGGTATCATTATCTGGAACATCAGCTTAGTGTCTCTTTCAAAACAGTGATAATTTTTATGCTTTGCCATAAATGATCACTTAAGCAGCTTGAAATGACGACAGGCCACAGTGCCCCCGCGCTTATGGGCATTGTGCTTGGTGGCTAAACTTGCTCTTGAGACGATATGTGCATCTGTGCTGAAAACGTTCCATTAACTCTTCTGCATTTTGATAAACTGTGGCCCTATTGGTTTTCCAGTGGAGAGTGGCCAGCCATGAAACCATACACACACAATCAACAAAAGTCATCTCATCAGGTTGCATTTACATATGCATGTTTGTAAAATAACAATTCAAGAAACAGACACTATCAACTTGAGAGTGGGGGGGAGGAGACATAGGGAGGGAATGTACTTGGAAGGGGCTGGAGGGAGAAAAGAGAGGGGAAAGGAATATAGTTCTATGTCAATTAAAAATTGGCCTCTCACACGCTTATCCTGGGCTGGGGTAGAGGAAGTACAGAAATGCCTCCGCCAGGTGGATGCGTGAGGTCTGATTGGGTTTCAGAAACCACATGGAAGACTCTTGAGGGCCTAGTTGTGTCACACAACAAATGTTGTCTTAGTCCAGGTTTCTCATGCTGTGGTAAAACTCCATTAACAAATGCAACTTGAGAGAAAAGGGTTTACTTTAGCTTAAGGTTTTACATCACAGTTCACTGTTCAGGGAAATCAGATCAGGAACTCAACAGAGTCTGGGGGCAGTCACTGATGTGGGAGTGCCGCTTAGCTCATTGGCTTTCTCCCCAAGGCTTGCTCAGCTTGATTTCTTACAGTATTCAGGACTTCTTGTGCAGGGTAGAACCACCCACAATGGTCTGGGCCATCCCACATCAATCACTAAGTAAGAAAGCACAGCACAGTCTTGCCTCCAACCCATTTTGGTGAGGGCTTCTTTCTAAATGACTTTAACTTGTGCTAAGTTGATATAGAGCTAGTTGGCACAAAAGTATGTATTGCAGTGTTGACTTCAGATGCCTATGGACCAAACATTGTTTGGAAATAAGATTTTTGCAGCTGTTACAAAGAGATTTAGAAGGTATCATACTGGGGGTAAGGCACAGCCTTACTCTAATATGAATGAAAGTTCTTATTAGAAGAGGAGACAGGTGCACAGAGGGAATGACAGCCAAGTAATGGTAACCAAGGAACCAAGGCAGCTGCAATTCAAGAATGGACGGCTCCCACAGGGACCTGGGAGGTCATGTTTGTCTTCTCTGGGTTCCAAACACCTTGATCTTAGATTGGTAACATCCAGAACGAACGGGAAGACAGCATATCTAAGCTACCCTGTCTGTGATGGCTCAGGACAACAACCCAACCAAATCCCACTTTTGTATGATTCCTGGGAAGAAAAGCAGCAGATGATGGAATGAAAATATTAGTTTGCTAGTCTGTGCTCACTTCTTTGCTTTCTATGCAGACAGAAGGCAATTTTTTATGGCAGTAAACAGCAATGCTTAGGAATCAAACAAATACACATATGGATTTTAGCTGTTACTTCTAAATTGGGTAACTTTTGACCGCATTAAGCTTTATTGTTTGTTAATTACAATAGTTCTGTAAGGGTCCAAGAATCTCTGAAGGAAGATTCCAGACTCAAATAGTATGCAAACACAAAGATCATTTATTCTGCAGGAAAATCCAGCATATAGGGGTTGATTATTCACACAAAATGGCAAAGATGACCAGGAATAAAGACACCCAGGAAAGGGAATTCTAAGTATCTCTGTTCTAATTGGGCAGCTGGGGAGCAGTTACATGGAGAGAACGTTGATTGGATGGGGCTAGTGGCAGTCAGTAATAGCCGTATCCTGTAACTTTGGGTCTCTCTGTCAAACTAGGCTTGAACTTGTTTAGCTCATTGGCCAAACTTGGTTGGGAGACTTCCTGGAATCAGGCTTCGGCCATTATTTACAATGGAGGACTGTTCCACATCTAAGGTAGAGATACATTCTGACCCCTTCGGATCTGGGTTCTGTGCCTTTGGCTGACTCTTGGGTGCCTCCATTTTACAGGTGATGAACCTGACGCATAGCCAACATTTCTCTTGGGCAGGTAGCTGTAGAATTAGAGTCTAGGTGTTCCGGCTTGAGTGACTTTGCTGTTAACTGCAATGGGATGCTTGAGACTCAGTGTTACCAAGTGCTAATTGGTTAAGATCAAAATATTTTCAGAATATTCAGAATATTCCAATGAAAAGAATTTGGCCACATATGTGGAGAAGGAAGCACAGTCATTCATTAAAAATCTCAATCATTACATAACTATAGACTCGCAGAGGTTGGAAAAACAGTGCACCAAGGACCCATGTATATTTTTGGATAGCTTTTTCCAATCGTGCATCATTATTGCCCACGTGTTTAGATGTCTGATTATTTTTCTCTCTGCAAAGTCCAACTTTGGACTTCAAATTCATAGTCAGTGACTATTTTCTACCTGAATAGAAAAAAGCCAAAATTCAAACACTTCATTTTTAGAGTAACAACATGAAGGGATGAAAGAGGCAAGACTGTATCAGTAGACATTTATAAAATTGCTACTTTTGGAAGAATATACTTGGTAGTGAGGAGCGATGCAGTTTTCAAAAAGACTTATTTTATTTTAAGTTGTATGTATATGGGTGTTTTTATGTATTTATGTATGTATGTGTGTATGTGTATATGTATGTATGCTTATCTGTATATGCACATGAATGCAGGTACCTAGAGAAATCCATAGAGGCTATCAGATCTCCTGGAGCTAGAGTTACAGGTGGTGGTAAGTCACCCATAATGGGTGTTGAGAACTAAACTGGGGTCCTCTGCAAAAGCAGGAAGCACTCTTAACTGCTGAGTCATCTTTCACACCCCCTACACAGTCTATTCTAAGGATCTACTGAACCCCTAATCTACCTAGAATTAGAATAATAGGATAAAGGCATCACATAATACTTTCCATTAACTTCAGATTCAAGAGGATAGGTGAAGGGATTAAGGATCTTTCTTAACAACAGCATAAAGAATGGAACAAAGGCAGAACCATACCAAATTCAGTTATGTAAAATATTAAAATTCAAGTCATGCTTTTATATACTTGCTTAGCAATGAATAAGCTGATACCTAGAAATCAGAGACTAAAATATGTCCTGGCGTGATTTCCATAATCCTGGAGCAGTGAAATGCTCAGAATGATAAAGGTATTAGAGAGTTGGTATGACTTTTGGATAAATGAACTATGTGACCCAATAAGGCTGATAATGTTAAATCCCTGCAGCGATGAGTTTATTCACATAAGTATTGGGTAGCAATTTCCTTGAAGACCAAAACAGTTTATTTTGGAGGAAGGCTTAAAACAAAGAATGTTATAAAGGGACGTGAAACAATCCAGCCTGCAAGGAAACTCCTTAAGCTGAGGAAGTAAACAATTCAACACCCAGTGGAAGTTTCTGAAACTGACCATATTTACTCCCCAAGCATTTCTAAGCTATAAGGGCTGCTGACTCTAAGACTAGGAAACCTGCCTGGAAGAGGTCCAGACCAGCTGAGTTACCTGGAAAGGACACTCTCCAACCTGCTGAGCTGCCTGCAGGCAGTTCAGTACTCTCCACATTTCCTGTTTTTGTGAGATGTCTCCCGTGCTGGGATGAGCTTTAGTGATGCATCTGTCTAAATATGTTTGTTCCTGTGAGTAACTGCGATGAACTCATTGGTTAAGAATGTTGGGTTTTGGTGGTATCCTTACTTTGGTCTCTAATGGATTCCCTATCTGGAGTGTGTAGCTGTTAGTTTACATCTCCCAATGAGTAGTGTCACACTTTTGGAATAGCAAGAGAGGCAAATTATGAGGAATAGGTATGGTTTTCAAATATAATTAGCAAAACAGAAAATGGCGATTACAAGAGGAAATACAGAATAGAGTTTTGTTAGCAAACCAGTACCCAGGAAGAATAACTAAAATTAGGGTCATGTATAGCTTCAATCCTGATAGGAGTGGCTACTTTTGTTTAGAAACTGTTTCAAGTATCAGTTCAGCATCTCTAAGAATTCAAAATCTGGAATGCTGTAAAATCAGAACTTTTTGAGCACTGCCATGACAACATGAATTCTACCTCTGACCTCATGTGATTTGTCTCAGTCAGAACATGGGAGTACTAAGAATGCTATGTGAATGTCATTTAGGCTGCATGCACAAATTACTAAACGTAAATAAATTCCTCATTTAGATTTGGGTCCTAGCCCTAAGTATATTACTATGCATACACAAATCTTCACAAATCCGAACACAGTCAAAAGACAAACAAACAAAACCACTTTAGGCTTTAAGCATTTTGGATTTAGGATGCTGGACATGGTTTAAAAGATTCGATTAATGTTTCCATGGTTTTCTTTCACAGTGAATGATGTGAGTGATGGACAACTAGAACGCATGCCCTCCAGCTTTGTTTTCATCCTTCTAGATGCATGGTAGATACATAATTCTGTCTCAGCTTTGCTTCATTGCATCTTTTTGTCTTTAGCTATTTAGGGAGCAAGTGCAGAATGACGGGTGTCAGGGAAGGTGTGCTTCCAGGGCCAATGGTGGGGAAGTCCCCTCTCTTCTCTCTTCTAGTTCTTACCTGTCTCCAAGGTGAGGGCCCTCTCATGGTCTCAGGCTTCGGTGTGCTGGTGCTTCCTCTGATGGGGAGCATTTTGTATAACCAGCATAGTTTCAAACCAAGACCTTGCCAATGGTGCAATCTACAGAATGCATTTACCTTGGCTTATTTGTTCCATATTACTCATTTGTGTGTGGGAGTGCCTATGTGGGTAAAATTTTGTGCAATCCTGTCGTATATTTAGATTCATGTAATCACAACCATAGTTGATACAGTACTCTTCCCTCCGTAAGTTCTTCAGGTTATCCTTCTGTGGTTGTGCTCCAGTGTTCACCATTAACCTGTTCCTCATTTCTCTAATTTATCATTTTGAGTACATTATACAGATAGAATTGCATAGCAGGTAATTGTGATTGACCTTCAAAAACATTTGGTGATTACAAAATTGGTAATTGTTTTTTTTAATTGCTAAATATTATGTTAGAAATGGTGGATCCAGAGTTCCAAGCTCCCCACTTTAGCCTGAGCTATAAAAAGTTTTCCAGGTAGCTCTCAAGTTAACAAGGGCTACAATATAACAATAGGAGCTGGGGAGAGGACTCAACTGGTAAAGTGCTTCTCACACCTGGGTTTGGATCTCTAGCACCTGTGTGCAAAGCCGAGACTAGTGGCCTGTGTCTGTAATTTTAGTTCTCAGGAGGCAGAGGCAGGAGGGTGCCTGGTACTTGATAGCCTGATAATCTTGCTGAACTGTTGATCCCCAGGTTCAGGGAGAGACCCTGTCTCCAAAACCTAAGGTTGAGGATGATGGAGGAAGACACCCGAGGTAAACTGACCTTCATGTGCACTTACTTGCACATACCACACATACCACTTTTTCAATACACACACACACACACACACACACACACACACACACCACACACCCCACTACCACCACCACTACAACCGAAAGAACTCAAGAGATTTTGTCTATTTTGTTTTATAGGTGCAGACATTGCCTCTTTTTATGCTGTCTTGTTTCCCAGTCATATTTTTCATCAAGGCAAATATTTTCTCTCGGTCAAGACAAACATTTTCAGTGTTGTCATTAAGGAAGTTTTGTAGAGACTCTGGTGATGTTTTAATCATCTCCACAAACACAGCACTGCCCTTTCTCACAGTGGTAGCTTGGGAATCTTAATTGAGACCTTCTGCAGATTAGAGGCTTTTGTGTTTCCACCCACCTCAGTCACAGCTGTATTGTTTGGTATGTTATTGGACAAAGGTTAATTCTCTGTGACATCATCTGCCATAGGTACGTGGGAAAAAAAATCAAAAGATATATGTTGGTGTGTTGTATTTTTAAACATATGCCAAGAAAAGTTTTCATTCTGTGAAAGTCAGAGGCAGAAGGGAAAGGTTTGCTTTACAAAGGAGATTGAGAGCTTCACTGGTCTCCTGCATCGTCACTATTCCTGAGCAGCTGAGGCTGTGAGCTAATCACAGACCACCTTTAGATTTCTCAGTGCAAGGAACGATTTCCACCTCCTTGAGGTAGCTTTCCCTGTACCAGAATGCACTATCGTGATCTCAATGGAGGCAAACAGCCAACAGTCCTACCCAACCGTGATGCCTGTGAGCCACAACAATAACCAGCATGGCCAGATACCGACAGTGACTCAATAGTGGCTCCTACATGGAGCTGGTAATCCTCAACTGTCTAGTTGGACTTAAGGCCCGCCCAATAATAGGGGAATAAAACTTACTCAACTTCCCTGGGATAGTGAGATCCTGGATCTTAGATGAGAATTTTCTGTCTCTATTTTATTAAGCCAGCAAATTTCCTAATTGTATTTTAAATATTCTACTTTCAACTCAGAGGCAAGTATAGCTCATATCTTCACCAAAGAAGGTTCTCAAAGCCTCTGTGGATACATTTACGACACAATTCCTAGACCTAAAGTTCAGGGAACATCGCAGAAGAGGGGCAGACTGATTATAAGAGCCGGGGTCCAGGAACTCTGCTGTGAGATTGATTGTGACTCCTAGAAATGAGAAGGAAGCTTCACTCATGATACTGCGGCAATATGGCTGCCTAAATAAGACTCAAACAAAGACAACACCAATAGACCTGCTAATGTGGAAGAGAGCCCACCCCTAAACAAAGAACTAGAGGCTACTAAAGAATTCTGAGAGAGCCAGGTGGGGTGGTGCACGCCTTTAATCCCAGCACTCAGGAAGCTGAGACAGGTGGATCTCTGTGAGTTCAAGGCCAGCCTTGTCTACAAGAGCTAGTTCCAGGGCAGAGGTCCAAAGCTACAGAGAAACCCAGTCTCAAAAAACCAAAATAAATAAACAAACAAATAAAATAAAATAAAAAGAATTCTGAGAGAGACAATTAGTCTTTCTTTTTTTTTTAATTTATAAAAGTTTATTAATTTATAAAAGTTTCCATTTCCGCCCCTCCTCCTAACACCCTCCCACTCCCCCCCACTCCCTCTCCTCCCTCTCCATCCCTAAGAGCAGATAGGGTTTCCTGCCCTATGGGAAGTTCAAGTTCCTCCCCGTCCCTCCAGGTCCAGGAAGGTTAGCATCCAAACAGACTGGATCCCAAAAATCCAGTATATGCAGAGGAAACAAGTCCCAGTGTCATTGTCGATGGCTTTTCAGAAAGACCCCGTGTCAGACACATTCAGAGAATCCGGCCACATTCAGAGAATCTGGTTGGATCACGTGCTCGTTCAGTCCCAGTCCAACTGGCCTTGGTGAGTTCTCATTAGAACAGTCCCCTTGTATCAGTGGGTGAACACACTCCTCACAGTCCTGCCTTTCTTGTTCATGTTCTCCCTCCTTCTGCTCCTCATTTAGTCCTTGGGGGCTCAGCTCAGTGCTCCAATGTGGGTCTCTGACTCAATCTCCATCCATCAACGGGTGAAGGTTCCCTCTGGTCTTGCCTTCTTTGCTCACGTTCTCTTTCCTTCTGCTTCTCGTTTGGACCTAGGGAGTTAAGTCCAGTGTTCCAATGTGGATCTCTGTCTCTATCTCCATCCATTGCCAGATGAAGGTTCCCTCCGATGGCTGTCTGCTAGAAGTCAGTGCCCCATGCTGGTCAGGAATGTCGCTGGGCTGACACCACAATTAGTCTTTCTGAAGGACAAGCCCTCTAACTGGTTATCTACTTCCAAGTGGCCAGTCCAGATGTATGCATACAAGGAACACTAAACAAACTCAACAGATTGTATTAATGTATACATAAACACACACACACACATATATATGTATTGAAACATATATGTAACAGTAACAAGAAAAGAAACCAAGTATGGGGGGGAGGTGTACATGGAATGGGTTGGAGGGAAGAATAATATGATTATATTTTAATTAAAAATATATAAAATAGACAATAATTAAAAAGACATTGAGTTGTTTGAACTTTCAGATATTTTATGAATGAAAACCGTTCCATTTCTATGTTTAATAATCTTGGTTTACATAGTCATCATACTTAGACATCAAACCAGTGTTACTAATGGGTAGTGATGCTCTTACTCTTTCACTAGTGAATCATCAGCAATAACTACTTCAGAATGCTCATACTTTGCCTTCCTGAATGATCCTGGGAGGAGGTACAATGCTTCAGCATTCAGTCCCTATCCTTGGCAAGGTCTTTGGCCCTGCCAGTTACCTTCCTTTCTACTGACTTGTTCACAGTAGAATGAGAGTGAACTTTACTTTCTCCTTCAAAACAAGCAATGTTCCCAGATGTAACCCCATTGGTTTTTCTTTACACAGTAAAAAAAAAAAAAAGAAAGCTGAATATTGTTATTTGTCTCCTGCTCCCCCCTTTCCTCTCAACTTCCTGCCATTGGGCTCTTGTGAACCTGACCTTTATGCATTTCTAGTCTTCACTGATGTTCATGTGAACAAGAGTAAGGGATCCTTCCCATTTTATGCATGGCAGTTTTCCAGCATCTCTGTTGTGCACCCTCCAGGAATCCCTGTTCTAGGCTCTCACGATTAAGACTTTCTTCCTTCTCTCTGTTTAGTAATTAAAGCATGTTCTGCAGCACTGTCTTGGTAATCATGAGCTGTGTTAGTTTGTGCTTGTCTTGAAATACCCTTATTTCTCTATCAACTCTAAAAAGTAGCAATGTTGACTGGAAGTTATTTGCTTTCAGGGCTTAAATATATAATTTTGTGATTTCCTGGGCTTTAGAGCTATTGATGAGAAATATCATGTTACTCCGATGTTTCTGACTTTGCAGGTGATTTGGCATTCCCCTTATGTTTTTTATCATTGCGTTATATATTTGATATCTTAATTATAGTCTGTTATGGAGCAATTTTTCTCTAGTTATGTGTCTTTGGGATTCTAGATGCCTTGCTTGTTTGAATGTTTGTTTTTTCTCTAGATTTGTGAAATTTTCTTTGATAATTTTATTGAATAGATTCTCTATGTCTTTAGTGGTTATCTCATTTCCGTCTGTTCCATGGATTCTTATATCTCATCTCTTAATTGTATCCTCAGCTTCGTGACACTGTGATAGATTCATTTTCTATTTTTATTGAGATATGTCTATATAGTATTTTATTAATTTATTCCATCCTTGATATTATATCATTTGTGTGGTCAAATCTATTGGTTATGTTTTCCAATGTGTTTTATTTTTTTTTACTTGATTACTTGAGGTTTTTCATTTTCAAATGTTTTTTCTGAAAGGTCAATATCTATGCTGATAAAATTTTCTTCCATAGCATTATTTTTTTCATCTGTAGGGTTGATTTTTAAAAGCCATTTTTGCTGACTTTACCTCTTTGTTACTGACTTTCATCTTCAGGATCTGTGTTGAGTTTATCTGCTTGTTTATCTTCTCTCTCAGGTCATGAGTCATTTGTATCAAACTTTTGAAATCTTCACTTTTCATCTTATTTATGTCAGTATCCATGAGCTTAGTACTTGAGAAATTATGATATTTTCCAGGAGCTATGCTGCCTTTGCTGTTTGTTGGATTTCTGTGTTGTGCTTTGTGTTGGTCTGACTTTTCTTCTGGCCTCTCAGGATTTTCTAATTTGTTAACTAGCCTACTCTTAATATTCAACCTCCTTTACCATTTCATGACAATATTAAAACAAATATAATATAGAAATGTACTTAAAATAGTTTGTGGTCCATTGATGACCATACTGGAAATGAGAAAACTACTGTATAATGTACTATGGGTTAAAAACAAGCCACAGAATAAGTATAGAAATAGTGAATGAGTGAGAGAAAGGAGTAGGTAGGAGAGAGAGCTGTCTTCACACTTTCAAGATCTCCTGAGTATTTTTAGGTTATTGGAGAGAGATAGCTATTGGTGTCAAGTATATCTTGAAACTTCAGAATTCTAGAATGCACAGCAGTGCAGTTCATATTGGTGGTGCCGGACTTGGACTTACTCACTGGATTCACTCATTCCTGTTCAGAGTTTTCAAACTCCATGTTTAATTCTAGTTGTGGGAACTGTTCTGGCCACGGAAGACAGGCCTGTTTTCTCCTATGCACTTCCCAGCTTGAGCTGCACCCTTAGGCTCATCAATATCCTTTCTGGATCTTCCTTCACCTATGGGAAATGGGAGGACAAATTCAGTCTCCATTTTCTGCAGCTGTTTCCTGCTTTAGGTCTACAATGTAGCTTAGAATTTTTTTTAATTTAAGAATTAAAGTTGTTTTGAGAAATTTATACCCATTTTATACTGCGTGATTTCTATTTCTCCCCTTTCCCACTATAACTCCTCCCATATCCCTTTACTGCTGCCTCTCAGATTCACTGCTTCTTTTTTTATTGTTAACAGAAATGTACATGCATGTATATAAAAATACAATCTGCTGAGTCTCTATGATATTCTTCTTACATACATGACCACTTGGGAATAGTCTTTTCCTTTTAATACTGATTCTTTTATTTAACAGGGACACATGGAGACAGTATTTGGTTCTATAAATTATTTTTAATTGGCATAATCCTTGTCCAGATTTGTGGAGTAATACGCAGTGTTAGAAACATGTCTGTATTTAGCAATGATCAGCTCAAGGAGTTAGCATTTTTATTATTTTCCATGTTAATCCTCTCTTTAACTGGAAATATAAATTTTTGTTGTGTACTATAGTTATCCTCCTGTACAGTAGGAAGCTAGAACTCACTCTCGCCTATCTGTTGATTAGTGTTTGCTTCTCAGGCTCTTTTGTTCTTTTTATCCTTCCTTTCCCTCCTCAGCCTCTACTGCTCACCGCTCTACTCACAAGTTCTGCCATCTACAAAGGGTCAGATTATGACTGAGATTATGAAGAATTTGGGGTTATGGCTCTTAAAGTAAAGTTCTCTAAGTTATCCATGTTCTTGTAGATGATAGAACTTGATCTTAAAATTCTGTCTTAAAATGACAGAATGGTGTATTCTATATTCTATTATATGTAGTAGATATATATACACACACATATATATATATTCTATTATATGTAGTAGATATACATACATATACATATGTATTATATGTATATATGTAGTATGGTTATATATTACATTTTCTTGACCCATTCATCCAATGATGAACTTTTAGAAATGAATTTTTAAATGAAGTTTATAGTAAATGGAACTGAAAGGAAATTGTTTTAGGCACAGAACCAAAATAATAATAATATGAATAATAGATAGCTTGGGAATTATGTTTATTATGTCTTAGTTACCTTTCTGTTTCGGTGATAAAACATGTTGAAGAATCTCGTTTGCTATTAAGGTTGCAGTCCATTATGTTTGGATAGTTCTCTGAGCTCAGAGAGAAATGAAGGACTCCCTTTCTCATCAGTGCTCCATCTTCTCTGTCTAACCTTATTTGGAGAGTGTCTCTAAGCTCAAATGCCTGACCTTATTTGGAAGTTGACCCTGCATAGAGCTCCCTGCAAACAAAAACACTGTGACCAAGGCAACTTATAGCAGGAAGGGCTTAATTGACTTTATGTTTTGGAGTGATAAGGGTCTGTCATGGTGGTAGCAGGTATCAGGAACAGAAGCAGAGAGCTCATAACCTCAGATACAACAAACAAAACAGAGAAAACAAACCACAGGTAGGCAAGACTGTTTTACTCCAAAAGTCCATCTACAGTGATAAACTTCATCCAGCAAGCCCATACCTCCTAAACCTACCATTAACTGGAGATGCAAGTTTATGAGCCTATGGGGCATATTCTCTTTCAAATACCCATATTATGTCACAGGCACTCTAATTTTTTAAACTGGCAATAGTTGGCAATAGTTGACTGTTTCATAATTTATTCTCAGTATTACCAGTATTTTCTTTGTAAGTAAAGGAAGGAAGATAGAGAGGAGGGAGGGAAAAGGAGGAGGGAGACATGATATATATATATATATATATGATTGATAGATAGATAGATAGAGATACGGCCTGATGATAGTTCCAGGTTTAAATCCCATATTTACCTCTTATTTAATGTATCTATTTGGACAACCTAGTTTACTTTTATGAGACTCAAATTCTCTACTTTATAAAAAGGAACAATAATAGCTGCTTTGTAAGCCATTGGAAATATTTAATCAAGTAATACAGTAATGTCATCATGATGAATGGATGAGTTATTGTTCTATTGTTTTCCTTTCTGCTGTTGCGTAAAACCACCTTGACAAGAGCAACTTAGGGAGGGAAGAGTTTATTTGACTTACACTTGCAGGTCACAGTCCACCACTCAGGGAAGTCACGGAAGAGAAACTCAAGACGGATAGTTGAAAGTGAGAACCATGGCATAATCCTGCTTATTGGTTTGCTTTCTGCCTTATGCTTTTAGATTTCCTACATAAACCAGAACACCTGTCTAGGGATGCTGCTGCCCTCAGTGGGCTGGAATCTCCCACATCAATCCTCAGTTAGGACAGTCTCTCACAGATATGGCCATATGCCAATTTAATATGGACAAACCATCAGTTGAGATCCCTTTAGATGACCTCAGACTATCAGTTTGACAGCTGAAACTAATTAGAGTAGATAAATAATATTATTTATTAATGTTTCTGGACATTGGCTTCTGTCTAGGTTGAAGGTAAGGTCATTACCATTTTTTAAATGTATGAGGTTGACTGAAAATGCACATTTGATACCAAGGCTGACAAAATTCATCCTCGTTCTCCTTTCTTTGTTAGGATCTTTGGCTGAGCACTGACCCAGGAACCCAGTTTCTTTGATTTTCCCCTGCTGTGGGGTTCTATACCAGGTAGGATCATTGCCTCATCCTGTTTGCCAAATGTGATTTCCTCATTGCTGGCTGCCTAGTTGGAGAGCACCATGGTAAATCAATCCCATCTGGGGTTGCAATGATGGATAATGTCTGAAAGCACTACCATATTGGCATCTCAACTGGAGTCTTATGGAGAGACAAGACTTAAAAACTAAGATGGTTTCTCTCCTGGTAGAAAGCTCAGCCCAGTGGCAGGTTGGAATGAGGAAGGGAGTAGAGATATTTACTGGTCAAGAAGCCTTTTGCAAAACCTGTAAATCATCCACTGACAGGTGGTTGCTGTCTCTGCTCTTACCTAAGACAGGCTCTATGGGCTCCCAAAGGGGACATGGGAAGTAATTTATTGATGCTTAGGATACTTCTACTGAATAATGGGTCTTGTTGTCTGGGTGCACATCTGTTCTTCATTTGGTCCAGGGAAGATGAGGTCAGAGGGGTCTACAACAATTACAAGTAGAGGACTGATGCAGCTATTTACAAGAAGTCAGCCAATTCTCAGTACTCAGTTAACTAGGACTGGTGTGCATGTTACATTCATCAGCAAGAGAAGACCTAAAGAGTCTAAATCAGTTTATATTAGAATTGAATTTTAAAAACCCAAGACACATCAGTACATCATGAAAATACAACTGATCATTTTGTACAATGTTTTATTTAGGAACAATTATTGTATTATGATATATATGTATATATATATATATATATATATATATATATATATATATATATATACTAGACCTTACTTGCTGTTATATTATAGATGTGGGGAATCACAACCATTTCTTTCAAAGGAGCAAATACTTCATAATTTTTGGGTAGAACCTACTGTGTTACAGGTGCTGTGATAAATGCCAGGGCTGGAATAATAGGTAGTAAGACAGACCTGGTCCCTCCCTTCATGGCCCTTATAATCTAGCTTAATGCTCTTTGGTATGGTTGTTGGGCCAACAGTATCACACGTGGGACTTGTTAGGTATGGAGAGCCACAGGCCCTTCTAAAGCATAACTAATAAATCTCAGGGAGAGAAATTGGAGTTCAACTTGACTATCTGAGAAGGAAAGCAGTCAATCACTGACTCTTACCTTGACCTCAGTCCAAAAATGGCGAGTCTGCCTCCAGAAATCTCAGAAAGAGACCGTGTGTGAGAGCTGTCTCTTCCCATTTTATAATCCTCTCTAGGGCTGGGATTAAAGGCATGAACCACTGGAATTAAAGGCATGCATCGCCTGGTTTCTATGGCAACTACTATGGCTACTGGGATTAAAGGTGTGTGTCACCACTGCCTGATTGTAACAAACACCTTTAAAAGGAAGATCAGAGGATCTGTAAGGCTGATCAGTGTGGCATTTTTACTCTTCTGATCCCCAAGTAGGCTTTATTTATTAAAATACAATTGAAATGCCACTGCACCTCTCCTCAGACCTACTGAATCAGAAACTCTGGAATAGGACCCCGCATTTGTAGTTGCAAAAGCCATCCAGGTTGTTCTGATGCATAATTAAGTTTGAGAAGTAATGACTTAGTAGGTGAACATTTGGCATGGGTGATTAAATATGATGTGAGTGAGGGATGCAGTGTGGTGCTTGCCTATCAGGCATAAGACCCCGAGTCTGTTCCCTAGCAACATATTAACTGTGCATAGACACACACCAGTAATCCTAGTACTTGGGAGGTAGAGTCAGGAGGATCAGAAATAAATGGTCATCCTCACATAGCAAGTTTGAGGTTAACCCTTCATGGGATCCTGTATCAAAAACAAAACATAAGTGATATTTCATCATAGGCAACAGATCTATAGTAATAGAGTTAGGAGGCGCTCATGTGGTCTGAAGGTAGGAGGAGACTGGCCAAGAAAAGCATATCTGAGCTATCACCTGAAGGCTGAGGAGGAATGGAGGAAATGTTCTGTAGGTGGAGGTGGTTGTCATGGATCCAGGGAGAGACCTGACCTTGAAATCTGTCTGTCTACTCATCTGTAAAACTGTGACTCTGGAAAGACTATTCATCTGTCTCAACTCAACCAGAGAATTCAATGAACTAGTTCTAAATTTCTCTGGTATTTCAGTTATTCAATATTTAAAAAATCAAATATATATTACAATTTAAAGTATACTGTGATTAGAAAGAGCTATGAAATAATAAAGAAGCATCCAAGGCTTGTCTTGACTGTTCCTTTTAATTGTTGGCCCATGGAAGGAATTGACTCTTCTGCTTCCTTGTTCTTATCTATAAAATGAGAGAGCAAAAACTTCCATCCTTTTGTTTTTTGGTTATATGATTCAGAATTAGCTATAAATATCATCATATCACTGTTTACTTAAAAAAAAGTACATTTATATTCATTTACTTCAATAGCTAATTCTGTACCTTGCCTACTGGTAACTTTAAGACAGCCTTCCTGCTCTTTTCTTTAAAATTAGAGCCATGAGTTTATCCCACAAGGATATATTATGTGCTCTAATGAGCTGGTAATTATTAGGTAATGAAATGGCTAACCAAAAGTATGTTATTAAGAGTGGTTGCTGGGTAGAATATTTTTGTCATGCGATTAGAAATGTTACTTAGATTTCAGCAATGCATAAGAAGTCACATGCTGAGGACTATGGAAACGCAGCCATATCCTTCCATTTCCCGCTGAAATTAGGTCTTAAACCTGTGCACAGAAAGCATTAGGATCCTCAGTCCAGGAGCTGAGCTGGAGTTGACATCCAAGCTTTCTCTTCAAGTGCACAGTATGCTCCACACTTACTGATCAGCTCACTCCAGGGGAGTTGGCAATGCTGTTCTCAAGCTGCAGTAGGCAGCTGCCTCCCTCAGATGACCACCCTGGCTTACTTTGTCTTTTCTCTACTAGAGGAAAGTCTCACCACGAGAGTACTAATCAGATTGACAGGGAGTTTTGCATAAAAATTCAGACAGATGATACTTCCTGAATAGGAATGAAGTTTTAGTTTAACTGAGTTGAGATCAGGGGAGAACTTCCTTTGAGTTGTTTGGGCGATGTGATCTACTACTCCTAAACGATAGCAGCTGTTGTTGTTGCCTTTGGTTGCCTCCCAGAACTTGAAGGTAAGACCCTGTGGCTAAAGACATTACATATTTAGGACACACGATTGGAGGAATTGAGCTGTAAAAGACCTGAAAGCAATCTCCCTGAGGTCGAGATATCATAATCTTTGAAGGTGCTATACAAACTACCGAGGGAGAAAAGTAATCAGTAGTCCTATTCTAGCTGTATTGCCTACTAACCACAAGTGTAAACAGAACAGCAAGATATACTGAAAGGGGCAATAGTGGTACTTATATCCTTGGAATAACCAACAGCTGACTATTTTGACTTAAAGCCCACTCAGTGAGAAATTTATTCCTGATACTATAAGCTAGCCGACTACCCACAGCTGGAGAGGCCACAGACCCTAGAAGAGAATCTACTATTGCCATTTTCCTAAACCAAACTAATTTCTAACTATATTCTAAATATTTATACCCACAGATGAGTATAGCTCTCAACCCTCATCAAAGAAGTGTCTTTGGAGAAGCAGATGGAGAACACTACAAAGATGTGCAATTGATTGAAATGCAGAGAATAAGTGTCTGTGGAGTGCCCAGCCCCAGCTGGCACACTTGCTATGCAATCCCTACACCTAAGACTCAGAAAACATTGCAGAAGAGGAAATAGAAAGATTGTAAGAACCAGAGGACCATGACATATTCGGTGACACAGCATCTTACACATACATATATATGAACCTTTTAGGTTCATATGTTAAAGACTAGGTTTTCAGCTGATGAGAATTTGGGAAGTGACTGCTGCGTTCTGAGGGCTTACATAAGTAATGCGTGCATGCTTTGATGGAGTCATAATGTAATGGCACCGTTGAGAGGTGGGATCCAGCTGGAAAAAGTCAGTCATGAGGAACTTGCCCTAGGGAAATGTTCTTTATTCCAGTCCTTTCCATTACTTTTCTTCGCTTCCTAGTTGCTATGAAGTAGCAGCTCTCTTTTTTTCTACCATGCTCTAGCACAATGATGTCCTGTCTCACTGCGAGTCTGAAAGCCATAGAGCTAGCTAGTCATGAATGACAACTTCTGTGACTGTTAGACAGAATGTAGTTTTCCTCTGGTCTTCCTTTTAAAGGTGTTTATTACAGCCATCAATAGTCTGACTAACATAGGCTTTCATTATCTCTTTAATAATCTGTCTCGAGAAATGATTCACATGATAAGAAGTTGCCAGGCAGTTTTTCTCCCTGGAAACAGCTACCGTCTTCCCAGGTTCAGTGGTCCTTTCTGTACACGGACAACTGTTTTATGTGTTTTCATTTCCTTCTATTTATCTATCTTTCCTCTTTTTCTGCTGTTTGCTCCCTGAGGACAAGGTCCACATGCCATTAATTTGGCAAGAGAATACATACTCAGAAGTGCTGACGTCCAGCCAGGAGCTTTGTATTTCCTTAATTCCTTTATCTACCTCTGTAAATAGGGCTCCATGATGATATGGCCAGTAAAATACTATGGTCCTGTCGATAGGTGTCACTTTTACTGAAGAGATGTAAAGAAACACCTTTTCACTGCAGATAAAGAACACACTCACAGATGGAAGAAAGAATTCCATGCATGTCCAGCTTAGAGAACCAATGAGAGTGTATTGGAACTCTACTAATAGGAGCATAGACGGTTCAAAGGCATCTAAAAAGAATCAGACAGTTTTTGGGCAGTTGCACCTCTGAAGATCTCACAGAAGTCTCCATCATTGAAGAGTCCTACCCACAGCGCTGCATGACTTGTGAAAAGTTGGAAGACTCTTGTAGGTAATGCGTAGGTATATTACCAAAGAGTCCCAACCTTGCATATTGTTTGCTTATCCTGTAACTTTGGGGAGAAGATGAGTCTCATAAAGATTTCATGAGCCTTGTGGGACTTCTCCCTTCCTCCTTGAAGGAATGTTAATAGGTCTGATTTCTTTAGGGTTTTTTGTGGGTGATCATGCCTGTTCATAAACAAAATGGCTATGATCTTGTCCAACATGAGGGAAGCAGTGACCCAGCACTCCTTGTTTGTGTCTGGCTTTTACATTTATCTGTTCTTTGCTCCACAGCATTTCTGGGGCCTTAGAAAGGAGATATAGATGTGTGATTTTTTTCTTCCACGTATAGCCTAGTATTGGGCTACTAGGCAGAAGTATAGACCACATTGACAGATGAACTTATTTCTCTCTGTGTGATAAATAAGGTTGTCTGTAGTTACTGCCATGTAATATAATTTTTTTCCTATAAAACTATAAAATGGCCGGTAGCATCAGCAGTTGTCTTAGTTAGGGTTTCTATTGCTGTGAAGAGACACCATGACCACAGCAATTCTTATAAAGGAAAACATTTAATCGAATTGGTGGCTTACAGTTTCAGAGTTCAATCCATTATCAAGATGGGGAACATGCTGGCATGCAGGCAGACATGCTGCTGGAGGAATAGCTGAGCATCCTACATCTTGTAGGCAACAGGAAATTGACTAAAAAGTCACACTGTATGAAGCTTGAGCAAAATAGACCTCAAAATCTACCCACACAGTGACACACTTCCTCCAACAAGGTCACACCTCCCTATAGTGCCACTACCTTTGTGGGCCATTTTCTTTCAAATTACCCCATTTTACTCCCCATCCCCCAAAGTCATATCACAGCCCCCAAAGTCATATCACTATGCAAAAATGCATTCAGTCCAACTCCAAAAGTCTTCATAGTCTTTAACAGTCTCAAACTTATTTCCAAGTCCAAAGTCTCTTCTGAGACTCATGACAATCTCTTGTCTGTAATTCCTCTGTAAAAATCAAAATCAATAAGCAGAACATATACTTCCAACATATAATGCCACAGGATATATATTACCATTTCAAAATGCAGGAAAAGGAACAAAGAAAGGAAATACTAGACCAAAGTAAGACAAAAAACTAGCTGGGCAAACTCCAGACTCTGCATCTTCATGTCTGGTGTCAAAACACTCTTCAGATCTCCAACTCTGTACAGCTTTGTTGAGTGAAACACACTCACTCATTTTGCTCATTCCACTTTCTATAAGCAGCTTTCCTCAGCAAGTATTCCAAGTTCCTGGAATCTCTAACATCTTAGGTTCTCTTAGACAATCCAGGCTTCAACTTCACAGCTTTATAGGTATACCAACTTGTTTCTTAGGTCCATTTGATTGGAAAAATTTTCCCAACCCTTTACTCTGAGGCAGTGTCTGTCTTTGAGGTTGAGATGTGTTGAGGTGTGTTTCTTGTATGCAGCAGAAGGATGGACTCTGTTTTTGTATCCAATCTGTTAGCCTATGTCTTTTTATACATGAATTCAGTCCATTTATGTAGAGGGATATTAATGACCAGTGATTGCTAGTTCCTGTTATTTTAGTTTTTATTGTTGGTGATGTTATTGTGTGTGTTTTTTCCTTCTTTGAGGTTTGCTGCCATGAGGTCATCTATTGTCTGTGCTTTTGTGGATGTAGTCAACTTTCTTGGGCTGAAGTTTTCCTTCTAGTACTTTGTGTAGGGCTGGATTTGTGGCTAGGTATTGGTTAAATCTGGTTCTGTCATTTGAGATTTCTTTTGCCTACGGAATTAATCCAAAACTTATCACTTTAACCTCAGGCAGACTCTTAGGACAAGGGCAAAAGCAGCCACTTTCTTCTTCAAAATATCACAAAAACAATCTGTAGGCAACATATTAAAATCTTTCTCCTCTGAAACCTCTTGAGCCAGCTCCCCACAGTTTATCATTTAATGCCACTGTCTTCCACACTCATACTAGTGTGGCCTATTAAGCGGCACTTAACACATTCAACTGCTTTTGTAATCCACAAGTCCCAAATCCATATTCCTTCAAGCAAAACCATAGTCAAGCCTATCATAGCAATATCCCAGTCCCTGGTACCAACTTCTGTCTCACTTAGGGTTTTTATTGCTGTGAAGAGACACCATGACCACAGCAACTCTTATTAAAAAAATTTAATTGAAGTAGCTCACTTATAGTTTCAGAGGATCAGTACATTATCATTATGAGAGGGAGCATGACGATGTGCAGGAAGACATGGTGCTGGAGGAAATTGCTAAGAGTGAGACATCTTGCCAACAATAGGAAGTTAACTGAAAAGTCACACAGAGGAAAGCTTGAGTGAAAGAGACCTCAAAGCCCACCTTGACAGTGACACATTTCTTCCAACAAGGCCACACCTCCTAGTAGTACTACTCCCTTTGGGGGGCATTTTCTTTCAAACAATCATAGCAGCAATCTACAAGTATAAATGCAAGTACTTTAATTTGTGCCAATTATATAGATATATCAGTGACTCTATGGTGGGGCCTATTCCCCTTTGGCTGGGTTTACATTACCAACCTTGACTCCCTCAGCTTGCCTTAAGTACAATGGGACGATAATTGGTTGCATCTGTAAAAGTCACATGATTATTGCAGAATGAGGCACATTTTTCTTGTCATATTTGTAGCCTGATGTCCAGGGTTCATAGCTGAGCAAGACGATTGGCATCTACTCTCTACCAGCAACCTTCATTGCCCCTTCCTCTACGAAGAGTGCCAGGTATTTGGAAGGCAGTTTAAGCTTAGTCCTAGCCTGATTTCTCCATGTTCCGACACCAGACGGTATTCTCAGAAAAGAGACTCATCTACTAATGGCGACATTCGACCAATAGCAATCTCAACAGTTTGTATTGTGTGTGGGTTTCCAGAGCCTTCCTGGTCAACAAGGTCATCTACCACTGGCATAGGAATTTATACTGAACAAATTTACAGCTTCTACCCACACATGGGTCTTTCTGCATTTAACCTCTCCACTACTGTATTTGCTATTCTTCTAGATGCCTCTCAGATCTTTAAAATGCTCATTATACCATCCCTATAATGAAACCTTATTACAGAGGGTGGGCAGAATCACTGATGCTCTCCGGCTATCATTCCAAGCAAGTGGTAATTGATATTGGGGCTCTGAAGCCAAGAGAATACCGAACAAAAAAGCTATCAAGGTCTGATACAGCATAAAAAGCAACCCAGCACTTGTATCAGCAGTCCTATGAAAAGACTAGCATTGGGCTCAGTGACATGGATTGGGTACAGCAGCTCATCTAGCACTCCAGAATAGTGTTCATAGGCTATCTGGTCACATTTGGATGTAGAAAGGTGGTGTAGAAAGTCTTACAGTCAGTGGTTACCCACCCACTGGGGCGTGGCCTCTTATACTATATATGCCGATATAGAACATGCGTCCAGCTTCTTTTCCGGGCTCTCTGTTCTGGTTGTGGATTTCAGTTTTTGAAATCCATTCAAGTAAAGGATTCTGATTTGTGAGTCTATCCCTAAATAAATAATCATCTATTTCTCAATTCTGAGCTAGTGTGGGATTTCTTTTAATCATCCTTCCACAGAAAGGGCTTTCAGCTGAGTGAATATTATTTTGCCATTATTGATTTGTATTTTGCTCAACCATGCATGAATACCCCTGCAGTTTTTGCCTTGAAACAAAACTGTAACAGTGCTATAACATGTGTGTCCCAGCATGATTCTGTCCACATCCGGCACACTTTTTCAAGGGGAAAAATGTAAACAGTATGTTTTGGAGGGCGGGGTGGGTAATTTGTTTCTCCTAGGTCAAACTTACTGGTTTTTTTTTTTTCAGTTGATACTCTTCCTCCCTATCTACTCTGCTATCCTTCATCCTGGTACTTTCATGAGTTTCTCTGAGTTAAGATATACTTGACTCTATCATCCAAAACCTAAGGGCTCTGCACACTAACAGACTAAAAAGGGAAAAAAAAATCCATAGCTCCCCTTGGGACCTCCAGTAGTCCTGCATAGACCTTACCGGCAGGAATCCTTAACCACTTAGCTAGAAGAGTAACTGAGGTGGTGCCCACCTCACAGGGTCTCCCTCTTCCATGACAGAGGTGTGGAGAGTCTCCTTATCTTCTTATCACTCATGCCTCTGGTGAGCTCAAGCTGCAAGGGATCCGAGAAATTCATAAGCATGCCGTTTGATTTTTTGTCAGTTTTCTACCTAAAATTCTCTCTTCACACAAATCTTGTATTTCCTTAAAAAAATTTTGAGACCCACTATTATCTTTTCAATACTTTCTAAAATTATTTTTTAAATGTAACATACAAAATAATGTGTTCATGATGGCATTTTCTTACATATGTGTCATACTTTGTTTTAATCTGCCTTCCTCCATGTTCCTTCCTTGTCTCAACTTCATCTTTTGTTTGTTTCCTTCTTTCCCCAGGCAGGTTTCCTCGCTGTTTCATGCCATATGTAGTCTATTACTCTCTTTTATTCCCTCTTGTTATCTCTTTCCCTCTCCCATGATTCCTTTTCTAGTTTCAGGATGGACACATACACACACACACACACACACACACACACACCTTCTATGTCCACTGCAGCATTTGTTGTTTCTTGATGCTAGCCATTCTGACTGGGGTAAGGTGAGCTTTCAAAAGAATTTTAATTTGCATTCCAGACTATCTAAGGATTTTGAATGCTTTCACAAATATTTATGTGCATTTGCATATCTTATTTTGAGAACTGTCTGTCCAGCTCATCAATCCACCTACTGAGTAGATTATTTGATTTTGAGGATTTAATCTTTGCAGTTTTTAAAATATATTCTTGATAGCTACTTCCATCTGATGTGTAGTTGGCTAGGATATTCATCCCATCTCACGTACTTTTTCTTCACTCTTTTTAATTGTTTCCTTTGATGTGTAGCAGATTTTAAATTTCATATAATCATATTTGTCAAATTTGGGAATTAGTTTTGTGTTATTGGATCCATTTCCAGAAAGTCCTTGCCATGCATCTGTCTTGAAGTATTTTCCTTATGCTGTTCTCTAGCAGTTTCTAAAGTTTAAAGTCTTAAGTCAAGGTGTTTGATCCATTTTTAATACAATTTGGTATGGAGTGAAAAATATGTATCTAATTTCATTTTTTTAAACATGTGTCAGTTTGGTTTGCTTAATACCATTTTTAACATTATTGTTTTACTTATTTTAAAAATGTATATTTTAAAAAACTTCTTTGAAGATTGGAAGGTATATCTATTTCTTGGTGCATCATCCTATTGCATCAGTCCATATGTCTCTTTTTGTGTGAGCACCATGTCACTTTTGCTACTGTGGCTCTGTAGTATAATTTGAGAGGAGGTATTCTAATGCTTCCCATACTGCTATTTCTATTTAGGATGGCTTTGGCTATTCTGGGTCTTTTGTACTTATAAATGAATTTTACAATTTTTTTTCAGTTCTGTGAAGGATGTCATTAGAATTTTACTAGAGCTATGTTAATATGAAGATCATTTTTGATATAATAATTATTTCAACTATATCAATTCTACAAGTCTGTATGCATGGGAGTTCTTTCCTTCTTCTAGTGTCTTCTTCAATTTTTTTTCTTAAAAATAAAAAAAGGAAGGAAGAACAAGCCCGTTCCCCATTACCAAAATATAAAAAATAAAATGTTGCATCAGTTTCTTTCTGGGCTTTCAAAAATTGGAGACTGATGGAAATATGCATGTGGAAGAGGTAGATTGTTTTATTTGCTGATTCCTGTCTTTCCTACGATTCATGCTCTTGCTTGGTTCTGTATTGGATGCCCATCTGATATCTGCTGGAGACATCTTTACTTTAGGAGCTTTCTTTTTGCATACAAGAAGTCTCAGTCACACTCAGCCTTGTAGTCTGTGGTCTGGGAAGTGTCTCTCACCTTCTGAGTGTTCCACGGTCATACCCTCAGGAGTGGCAAGTGTCCTAGTCCTAGGGCATGTTCTAAATGCATTGGGAATGTGTAAAAGGAATGGTGGGCCACTTCCCACCGCCCGCCGGGCTAGGTTTACCCGAAACAATTACATGGAAACTATATTTTTTTAAACACTGCCTGGCCTCTTGTTGGCTAACTCTCACATCTTGACTCAACCCATTTCTAATAATCTGTATGTCACCACGAGGTGGTGGCTTACTGGGAAAGATCCTAACCTGCGTCCGTCTTGGAGAGGAGAGTCAGGGCGACTGCCTCACTGCCTTTTTCGTCCCAGCATTCTGTTCTGTCTTCCCCGTCTACCTATATTCTGACCTATCAGGCCAAGCAATTTTCTTTATTAATTAACCAATGAAAGCAACACATAGAAACAAGACCCACCTACATCATTTCCCCTTTTTCTGTTTAAACAAAAAGGAAGGCTTTAACTTTAATATAGTAAAATTACATATAGAAAACAGTTATCAAGCAAGAATTACAGTTACAATATTTATATCTATTTTATCTTTTATCATAACTAAGGAAAACTATAACTATAACTAATCATTCTTCAACTCCATCAAAGACTCCAGAAGGATATAATATTACCTAAGCAAACAAGAAATAAACAACTTCCAAACTCTAGAAATGACAGAGACATCTCGCTGCCTGGACAGTCACCCAAAGTTCCTCTGTACCACTGGGGCATCCATCTTCAGCCTTCAGGCCCATAGTATCCAGCAGATATTTCCAAGAAGCAGGAAATTTCAAAGGCAGTTTAGTCACTATCTGCTCTGTCCTGTAGAATGTCTTGCAGACTCTTTCATGAATCAGGAACCCCGAAAGACTGTCTCACCTTTAGGCAAGTTCAGCAGTCCTCTCTCTGCAGGTTCATCATATTCAGCTTATGCAACAGTCCAGGCAAGAGCAGTTTCTTGCCCAAATGGCTATCAAACTCCATAAGGAGCCTCTTTGATGCCCATTTTCCTCTTGAAATAGCTGGTGCTGCCAGGAGCAGACGTGTCTCATTGTCATGAAAATCCCCAAGTTATTAAAACATTTTAAATGCCATATTCTGTAGTCTTTGAAAGATATGAAGAATGCCTATCTAACTGAACTATATCTCTATATATCTAGAAAATCTAACTAACATGACTACAAGCTTGACTATTATCGATGATTATCCATTAACAACCTATATTTCCTAATTATACATTACATTTTTAAAATTAACTACACAATCACAATACCTTAATCAAGATCAGAAATATATATACATATAACAAAATTGATCTTAAAATCCATACCAATGCAAATTATTCATATCTATATCAGGAGTGTAAAGAATAACTGACTCTGTGAGACCTTACAGGTGGACACTTACCTTCTTATTTTCAAGACCTCCTGAATGTTGCTCACTGCATACTGTTAGGTAGACTGAGGGACTTTCAGTCTTGTCTTGTTCTATAGTAGCAGATGATAAGTAGGTGGTTCCAGGGAGCCTTTTGTCTATTGACTTCAATTTCACGGCTACCGCACTCTGGGATTATTCTCATTTATGAGATCTGCTCTAGCCATTGAAAGACTCATCTTTCCTGATGTGTTTCTTTGCTTGAGGCCTCCTGCTCTTTGTATTTTTCCCTCTCCAGAACTGTCTCACAGGGCTGATGCACAGTGTACTTTAAATTTAGGTTCTATGGTTTTTAGTTGTTTCCTCTTCATAGTTCTCCAGTGTGACTCAGCTTTGGGCAGTGACTTTCCTCTCAGAATTGCCCCCAGCAACTACCCTTAGCCTCACAGAATGACAAAATGGTATTCTTCTTCTCACTGTTAACCTATCTACCAGACTCACTGTCTCACCAAAACATGCAACTACATTTGAAGTTTGTGGGGGTTGTGTGCTAGAAGAATCCAGAAATTATGAAAGATCAATAACCTAAACCACACCAAAGATTCAAGGCCTTAGTAGCTGTCGAGTAACTCCTGACTGCTCAGGTGCATTTCCTGTGTTGATATTGTACTGTTTTGTTTCTAAGCCTGCTGACCTGTTGTTTCAGTTGGAAGTTGGATGCAATGCCCTAGAGGAACTGGTGACATTACCAAGGCTAAGGTTCTGTGATGAAATCAGGATGTCAGGGTGGAAACCCAGTCTTTAGATTAAGGCTGGCAAGTGTGATTTCAGCAGGTTCAGTAGTGAAAAGGGCTGTCTGATTAATCTTGTGATGGGAAGAATTAGGATTGAAAAATTCCCCTAGTCAACAAAAAGGAGTTACACTATTATAAAGACCTATGAGGAAGCATCCTCCAGCATCCAATCTGACAGCGATGAAGAGGAAGAATACACTAGAAGGTATAAGAATAAAGGGGGAAGATGCCAGTCTGGGTCACCTCATAGCAAAGAAGTAGTTAAGAAAGCAGACTAAAATCTCTGCATATGACCCAGTGTCTAAAAGGAACCAAAGTAAGAGAAAATAGACTTTATTACAAAGAAGAGGAAGAGTTTTGTAAATCCACAGAGTAGTCAAAAGTACACTTAAAAAGTACAGAGAAAAAATATGAACAATGTAGAGAAAATAAGCTAAGCTAAACACATCTCTAGCAGTATGGCTCCCTTGTGATAGAAGTGGGAATAGAAAAAGACAGCCAATCCAACTCTAAGACCCCTGAATATTGTATGGGCAGCTACTCTACTGGGTTTAGTGTAGCTTCTTCATTGGGTGATGAAGAATTTCAACCCAGTGAATTATTCACTTCTTATATTGCCTTGGAAAGTAGAGGAATCTCCCTGATGATACTCTGCTATACTCACAGATCCGTGCTTTGTGTAGTTGTCATCAGAGAGGCTTCCTCTGGCAGCAGATGGGAGCATATGCAGAAACCCACAGCCAGACATTGTGTGGAGATAGAGTCTAAACTGGAGGTCTCCATCAAATCCCTTTCCTCGGAGATCATTGTGTGGAAAAGGGAGAGGAAAGACTGTAGGATGATGTAGGAGGTCCTTTTATATTTGTGTTGCTTTCATTGGTTATTAAAAATACTGCATTGGCCTTTTGATAGGGCAGTACTTAGATAGGCAAAGAGGACAGAACTAAATGCTGGGTAGAAGGGCAATGTGGCAGAGCCATGAAGTTCCTGTCAGAGACTGACGCTGGTTAGAACTTTTACCAGTAAGCCACAACCTCGTGGTGTTGCACAGATTGGTAAAAATGAGTTAAATTAAGATGTAAGAGTTGGCCAATAACAAATTAGAGCTAGTGGGCCAGGCAATAATTTAATTAATACAGTTTCTGTGTGATTATTTCAGGGCTAAGTTAGCCGGGCGGCCGGGGTGACAAGCATCCTGCTCCTCCTACTACAGTAGGAGTCAGAGGATATGGAGGACATCAGAAGAACATGGCCCACCAAATCAACTGAGCAGGGCTCACAGAGACCGAAATGCCAAGTATAGGGCTTGTATGAGTCTGCACAGGTCTGCATATATGAAAACGGGTGAGTCTCTGCCTCTTTTGCCTGCTCTTAGGACTCTTTTCCTTCCATTGGCTTGCCTAGTACAGCATTGCCTTACTGTATTTTGTTTTGTCCTGTTTGGCTGTTGTCTCTAGGAGGCCTGCTCTTTTCTGAAGAGGAGATGGAGGGGGAGGAGTGGATCTGGGGAGAGGGGAGGTGTGTGGGAGGGTGTTTGGTGTAGTAGAGGGAGGGGAAATTGTGATCAGGGTATATTGTATGGGAGTGGAAGAATCTCATGAGCATCCTTTGATGACTTGTGAGACTTGAGAGTCTGCTTCTATATTCAGAAGGGAATGATAACAGGTCCAATCCTGTGAAAGTCTCCTTTGACCAATCTTAGCTGCTTTGATTCAAGAAGGCAGTGGTCATGTCCAACCAGAAGAAAACAATTACATAATAATGACTTGGGATTGAATTCAGGGCCTCATGTGTGTAACACAAACACTCTACAAACTGAACTTATACCCTTAGCACCTGCTGTCTTATAAGAAAACCGAGATACAATATTTTACTTAGAGACAAACATGTAGTTAATGCTGAGACCAGTATTCAAACCCCTTCATCTCTCCCCTTTTAATTCTGTATTCTGAATAGCTAAATACTCCTGGAATGGAAAGATACCCCTTAAGTCACCCAAACACCTCACATTACTGATAGGATTCTCTGCAAGTGAATGGTATACTTTGGGGAAGGTGAAAAGCAATGTGCTGTGGAATGTACTCGAGAACAGTCACAACATCTCTGAGACACAATTTTGAGGTAAAGGAAATGTCTTTCTGAGTCCCTGAATAAACCATGAGCTTTTATTATTTTAGTCATGCAGGCAGCCATCTCTAATGGGAGTGAGTTTGTTCTTGAACATGTTTTCTGCGTTTTGTGGTTGGTTATATCATTGTTTCCAGTCTGATAGCAGACTTCATAGTAATGGACTGATGTGCTGAAAGTACATTGCCAAAGCTAATCTTTGTGGGTAAGGGGCTTCAATTTGGGGGAATAAAATTGCTGAGAGGCAGTCAGAGGAGCATATCATACTGTTGCGTTTCTGGTCTTTTTTATGTTGTTCTATCCCATTTCACCCGATGAATATCTCTTGACTAGCGTGTGTGAATCACTATGTAAAATGCTGAAAATGAGTAAGGATTATGTAAAATAGAGCCTCTTCCTTACCCAACTTTTTGTCTGCTAGAGAGATAAATGGGATAAAATGAAATTACAATGCAGATAGTTATGAATGGAATATAGCTGGGAGTAGGAAAACTTGTAGGCTTGCCTCAAGAATGACAGAAGAGCACACACAGGGAATGCTTTCTTAGCTAAGGCCTGAGAGGTAAAGGTCATCAGTATGGACAAAGCTATTTTGGCTAGCAGATTACAATAAGCCCATTTCAGTCAGCTTCAAGTTGTGTGTCTACCTTCTTTACTATCTCCTCAAAAGATTTAGATAGCTTGTGCTGAGGTTGCCAAATTGGATGAAACTAAGGAAGGTTATCTTGGCTTACAGTGAGACATGTGATTTTTGTATACCTGGGCAGTGTACAAGGCAATGCTTGTGCCCAGGGCAAAATAGTTTTATGCTCAGAACTCCAAGATATTCATGGAGCCTAAAGTGATTTGAATGATGGTAATCCCTCCAAAATTAATGTTGAACTTTCAACCTTGGTGCACAAGTAAAAACAGGCACAGCACTTGGAAGGTGGTTATGTTGTGAGAGTTCTCCTCTAGGAAGTTGTAACATGAGGGCCAGCTTGTTGGGGTTTCTGTCCCACCCAGTACCCCACAACTGGCAAGCCCCAAAGAAAATCACACAGAGGACTTCATAAGATTATAAACTGATTGGCCCATTAGGTCAGACTTCTTATTATCTCTTGTAACTTATATTAACCCATTGTTCTTATCTATGCTAGCCACATGGCTCAGTACCTTTCACAGCAGGGCAGGTCACATGTTGCTTCTTTGGTGATCTGGGCTGGACTGCAGAGGGAGCTTCCTGCTTCCCAGAATATTCTTGTTCTCATCACCCCGCCTCTACTTCCTTTCTGGTTGACCCATCTATACTTCCTGCCTGGCCAATCAGCGTTTATTTAAAACATGATTGACAGAATACAGACAATTCTCCTGTACCAGGAAGGGGGATTATCAGTCTTACAAAGGGGTTTGGGACTAAAGGAGATACTTTCTTGCTTGTCTATCCCTCTTCTGTGAGGGCATAGTGTTTTTTAGCTGTGAAGAAGACAGCAGCAAAGCCTCATCTTGGGAGCAGAGGTCTTGGTTGTCATACAACAAATGATGGCACCGTGATCTTTAGAGCTGAGGGATATAAATATATCATCTGTATAAGTGACCCAAACTGTGGTAGATTTTTTTTAAAAGAACAACACAATCAGACTATAGCTATGTAGGAAGAGAGAAGGATAGAAAATTTAGGTCTTAGTGCACTAGCTAACTTGCTCCTATCTGCCTGGACAAAATCAACTCTCATCAAAGGATATGTTCTAATGGCAGCATAATTAACTTCATTACCTTCATTATCCCCTTTCTTATATCTCTCATCTTTCTGTCAATATAATGCTATATGCAAAGCCTTTCTCCTGTTTTAAAATGCACCCCTGATAAAATGCTCATACTTGCAAACTAACCCACTTGCAAACTAACCCTTCATTTTTTTTTCTTGATGGAAGTTTTTGCTTTTTCCTTTCTCATTAACCCAACAAAAATGAATTCTCTTGGTACCACATGAAAGGTTAGTTTTAAGAATAATGATGACTATCATTTAGATAACTAGCCTCAACTTTGAAAATTTTCAGAATATTATCTCTCTCTGTGTGTGATGTGTGGTGTGTATGTGATTTGTGATGTGTGATATGTGTGTGATGTGTGTGTAATGTATATGTGATATGTGGTTTGTGTGTGTGTGTGTGTGTGTGTGTGTGTGTGCGCGCGCGCGCTGGTGTCTATGGATGCCAGAAGAGGGCATCTATTCTCATTCCTGGAGCTGCAGTTACATTTGGTTGTGTGTTGCCTGAAGCGGGTGCTGAGAACCTAAGTGCCGTCCTCTGCAAAAGCAGCAAGCTCTCCTAACTGCTAAGTCACCACTCCAACCCAGAGACTCAAGCTTTTTAAGGAGCTCTTCTTCTTTAAGAAAGGAGTTTTACATCTTGGAATTCTAAAAATCAAAAATGATATATCAGCAAGTTCTCATTCCTTCTTTTACATATGGCATCGACAAGTAAGTCACTCCCTAACAAGAATAAAGTGACATCACATTTATACAGAATTGGAGCCATTGTTAAAAGAGGCAATAGGTAGAGTTGGAGGGAGGGGAGAAGAGTAACAGGAGAGGAGAAAGGAAAGGAAAAGACGAATCAAGAAGCAAATATAGCTATCTTCTCTAATGACAAGTAGAGTTTGATTCATTGTAAACAATTGCTTATCTTTCCTTGCAATTACTATGACCATTTTACTACTATGGGATGATATGGAAGTTATTTAACCTCTCTGTACTTGGCTCATTACTACGTAATTGAGTCATTGTGGGGAACAGAGGAAACAGTGTCATAAACACCTAAGGACAGAGTGACTACTTCATAAACATGAGCCATTATTTATCTTTTACACTCCTGCCTCCCGTTTTACTAGAATTTTACTCTACAGCCCAGGCTGATTTGAAACCCACTATGTAGCTGTTGAGTTGTGGAAAGTCTCCTGCATGCTGGGATTATGGCAGAAGTCTTTATGTCTGGTGCTCATGTGTGTGTACATGTGTGTGTGTGTGCATGCACAGTGCATGTGTATGTGTGTGTATATGCAAGTATGTGTTTATGATTTATGCATGAGTAGGGTATAGGGAACTTGGACATGCCATGATGTGTGTATAGGTCAGGGAGCATCTTTTCAGGAATGGGTTCTTGCTATCTACTTTGTTTTGAGGCTGAGTATCTATTGTTTCTGCCATCTCACCACATTCTCCAGCCTAGTTTACCTGCAAGTTTCCAGGAAATTGCTTCATCTCTGCGTCCTATCTCACTGCAGGAGTGCTGGGATTATAGATGTGTACTATTGCATGTGTTCTTTTTATGTGGATTTCCTGAGGTCTGAACTCAAATGTCAGTCTTGCATGGCAAGTGATTTTTATCTTCTGAGCCATTTACCAGGTCCACCATGCCTGACTTTCTGTGAATTAAAAAAAATTCTGTTCTCTATTTATACTTTTCAATCATGTTTTTATTGCAGCTAAGACTTTAATAAAACAAAACACTTATATAAAATGATACTAGAATACATTACAGATTTAAGGAGTCTATTATTTTTTTTTTGAAAGTTGCTTTGGGCTAGATGAAGTTATGATTGTAAGCTGTGTTGCAGTCTAAAACATAACAAAATGGGAACATCGTATACACTGTTATTGGGTATTTTTAATAGAAGTAAGTTTTACTCTGAATTTCAAAGCAAAGAATTTCTTATATTTGGGAAACATCTTCAAACACCATCATACATTGTTTTAATTTGACTTCCTTTTGCAAAGCACTGCAGACATATTAAGAAATACCTTTTTAAGGAAGAACAAAACAAAATAATGAAGTATCAGGAGCTGATGGATGTGTGAAATATTGGACTAAGGAAATTACCACAACCCTGAAAGACAAAAATTCCCCCCCCTCTCTGAATCATAGCTTCTGATGTTTATATCTGTGTATGTAAGAGGGGATAAGTATGATGCTAAGTTTTGAAACTAGAAAGGAGACCATGAGAGGGGGAAAGAGAAGTTTGGGAGGAGTTGGAAAACAATGAGGCACATGTGACATGAATGTGGCAAGATGGCTACAGAGGGGTGGAAGGGCACAAGGGAGAGAAATTCAAGGTGATGAGGCAAAGTGAGAAAAAGAATAAAAAAAAAATCAAACTTTGTTTGAAAATGTCATTATGAAACCTAATACTGTATATGCTACTCAAAAATTAAAGTTGGGAAAGTTTTTTAAATGAGTGGGGTTCTAACTCTTGGTCAGGTGTGATCACTTGCCCAGTAGTATTATCTCTATGTAAGAACGATTTTTCGTGATTGAGTTGTAAAAGATTGAATTGACCTGTCTAGTGTGTAGGTAGGTCTGACTTTCTTTTTTTCTTTTTCTTTTTTCTTTTTTCTTTTCTTTTCTTTTTTTTTTTTTTTGGTTTCAATGACAAGTTCAAATACTAGTAATAAGTTCGGTATTAATGGATTTTGTTCCAGGATAAGAAAGAAAGCAGTTGATTCCTGAATCCTTGACTATCTGGTATTGTTGATCACTGCATTTAGGAATAATTTAGGGAAATGTGGCTCTTGAAATGCTGTGAAAAACAAACTGACTATAGAAATGGAGGGGAAAGACTTAGAAATGTTTTCTCTCTCTTTTTAAACGCAGGAAGCAAAACACTGCATGTATTTGCTGAGAGATTTGGGTTGAATTAGCAGCACTCAGCCCTAATGGGTGGGATTTTTCATGTAACTATATTTGTCAGTTCTGAAAGGCAAATAATCTTATTGTTAAAGACTTTGGCAGTTACAACAGTTACAAAAGTTTTCTGAACAATAAAAAAAGATGTTTTATTTCAGCGAGGAGAAAAGTAGCCCACTCTTGATCCAACTCAAACTGTTGGATGCATCTCCCTTTAAAATATGTTTATTAGAGGGACTGGAGAGCTGCCTTGGTGGCTAAGGGCATGTGCTGCCCTTCCAGACACCTGAGTTCAGATCTGAGCACCCATGTCTTGTCATTACCCATGGAATATATGACGCCCTCTTCTGGCCTCTGTGGACATTGCATGCATATTTTGTATTTCAGATAAGGACAAAAACACACATAAATAAAAATAAACACAATTAGCCAGGCAGTGGTGGCACATGCCTTTAATTCCAGCACTCAGGAGGCAGAGGCAGGAGGATCTCTGTGAGTTTGAGGCCAGCCTGGTCTGCAAGGACAGGCTCCAAAGTTATAGGGAAACCTTGTCTTGAAAAAACCAAACCAAACCAAACCGAAACAAACAAACAAGCAACAAAAAAGAAAACAACAATTAATGTTTATTAGACATTACAGTATAATATAATCTCTTGTACATTGTAATGTAATAAACATTACAAAGTATTTACTAGAGATACAACTTTCACTTGGCCATTTGGAACTGACCACTACAGTATTTTGTGTAAATCTTTCTGATTTTGTGGTTTATTAGAATGGTGTTCGGTAGGTACTCATGACTGGAATTGTGATGAGTTTTCCTTCAATAAGTAAAACGTTTCTTTATATAATATGGAAGCATCATTTTATATTAGAAATAGGACTGACCAAGGCTGACATGGTCTAGGAAGTATTTGACTTTTTTTTAATTAATTAATTTATTTATTAAAAATTTCCACCTCTTCCCCGCCTCCCTTTTCCCTCCCCTTCCCCACCTCCTCCTCCCCACTTCTCCCTCCCTCTCTAGTCTTAAGAGCAGTTAGGGTTCCCTGCCCCGTGGGAAGTCCAAGGTCCTCCCCCCTCCATACAGGTCTATAAAGGTGAGAATCCAAACAAACCAGGCTCCCACAAAGTCAGTCCATGAAGTATTTGACTTTTTTTGAAAAGTTTTCTTTTTCTTAGGGCTTTCTCTACAAGGTTGTGTGTTTTCTTATGTCTCTGACCAAATACTTGACAAGAAGCAACTTCAGGGAGGAAGGACTTATTTCATCTCACAGTTCAAATGTGTGTATTTCATACGATTGTGAAGGTATCTTAAAAGAAGTCAGCTCTATGGTTACGGGATCATACACCTGAGACTGCTAATGCATCCCATTATAACAGAGCAGGAAGTAGGAGGTGAGTCCTGGCTCTAAAACCCCCATGCCTGTCCCCGGTGACCCACTTTCTCCGGTGAGGTTCAATTCCCTAAGGTGTCACAGTCTTCCAAAGCAGCAACACTACATGTTCAAGTATATGAATGAGCCCATGGTGGACGGACAATTCACATTCAAACCATAGCAGTATGCTTGTTCCTTTTTGTGTAGTTCCACTCTGAGGAAAGACCTGGACTATTTCTTTGCACTAAACTAGTTTTTCCTGTGAACATATTTGTATTTCAGAAACAGTTCTGGGGAAGGGAACACAGCCCACAAGAATTAATAGTAAGTGAGGGGCTATGACATTGTGGTTAAGAACTCTGGTCTTAGAGAACCTAGACAACAATGAGGACCCTAAGACAGACATACATAGATCTAATCTATATGGGAAGGTAGAAAAAAAACCCAAGATCTCCTGATTAAATTGGAGCATTGGGACTTTGGGAGAGCACTGAAGGAAAGGGGAGAGGCAGGGAGGGGAGCAGAGAAAAATGTAGAGATCAATAAAAATCAAAAAGAAAAAAGAACTCTGGTCTTAGATTCAAGAAGAAGTTGGAAAGTAATCTTTTTTTTTTCCTCTCTCTTCTCCCTCTCCCTTTGTTGAGTTTGATTGGTTTAGGAAAAATTTTGCATATCTAATAGTTATGACCTCATGAGTTTAGAAGGAACAGTCATGTTTATCATATCACCAGCAAGTTTATTAGCATGTACTCCATCTGCTAAAATTTATTTATTACAGTTTGTTTCAGTGCGGTAAGGACTAATTGCTAAGATTAATTCTCTTATCAAATTAGTATATACGATGACCCTAGTTATGGACACTGTCTCCAGAATGTACCTTGCTTAACTGAAAGTTTATATCCTTTTCTCCATTCTCCTAATTCTTGGCAGCCATGTTCTGTTTTCTACACAGTGACTTTTTAGATTCCACAGGAGTAAGATGATGAAGTGTCTGCCTTTCCATACCAGTCTTAGCTCACTTAGCAAAATATCTTTTCACGTAACCTACCATGTTACGGCAAACCACTAGATTTTCTCCTTTGAAAAATCTGCGGTGGGGGGATGTGTTTATCTGAGACTTTTTGATCCATTCATACATTGGATACGTAGACTGTTTACAACAAAATCCTAACATTACCAACGTAAGAGAAATATCCCTGGAAAATATTTCCCCTTTGTGGAAGGATGCTTAAAAGAAATCCCATACTAGCTCAGAACTGAGAAATCGATGGTTATTTATTTAGGGGTAGACTCATATATCAGAATCCTCTGCTTGAATGGAGATCAGAAACCGAAATCTGCAACCGGAACAGAGAGCCCAGAAAAGAGGCCCGGACACATGCTCTACATTGGCATATAGCATAAGAGGCCACTCTCCAGTGGGCGGGTAACTACTGGCTGTAAGACTTCCTACAGCACCCTTTTATTTTGAATTTTTATCTTTTTTTTTTGAAAGTAATTTTATTAAATTATAAAAGTTTCCATTTCCACCCCTCCTTCCACCACTCTCCCACTCTTCCCACTCCCCCTCCTCCTCCCTCTCCATCCCTAAGGGCAGTCAGGGTTTCCTGCCCTGTGGGAAGTTCAAGTTCCTCCCTCATCCCTCCAGGTCCAGGAAGGTGAGTCCAGACAGACTGGATCCACAAAATCCAGTATATGCAGAGGAAACAAGTTCCAGTGTCATTGTCAATGGCTTTTCAGAAAGACTCCGTGCCAGACACATTCAGAGAATCCGGCCACATTCAGAGAATCTGGTTGGATCGCGTCCTCGTTCAGTCGCAGTCCAACTGCCCTTGGTAAACTCTCATTAGATCCGTCCCCTTGTATCAGTGGGTGATCGCATCTCTTGCAGTCCTTATTTCCTTTTTCATTTTCTTCATCCTTCTGCTCCTCATTCACGTTTTTGTATATATGTGCACATGTATACCATAGCACGCATGGGGGGGGTCTCTCCTTCTGCTATGTGGGTCCCAGGGATTAAACTCCGGTCATTAGGCTTGGTGGCAAGGACCTTTGTCTGCTAAACCACCCAACCGGCTTTCTGATACTGTTTCTGATTGCATACACTCTCTCTCACACACACACACACACACACACACACACACACACACACACACACATTCAGAAGTGGTATTTCTCTAATTTAGATTTCTGAGGAGCATACATACTAGTTTCCGTAAGGGATGTGTATCAAGGCTCCTGTCTCTCCATATCTTGGCCTGGAAAGGGGTCTTTCTGAGCTTTGGCTTTCTGTTTTCCCACATGGAGATGTTAATGGTCTCTGTGATTGTTATTAAGATTATTTAGAAGGAGAACATGTAAATTATTTAGCATTTTGACATACACAAAGGAAATGGTTGCTACATGGAAGAATTCTAATATTGTACTAAGATACTGGTTTGATGTAATGAAAACTCTTAGAATGGAAATAATTGTGTGAGAGGGAAGGAAGTGAGGTGGTAGGAATAAAAATTAGCAAAAAAAATAGAATCAACAAATTCTAGAGCCAATATATTTGTTAGTCACACAGAACAGGTATATGGGAAAATGACAAGAAGGGAAACCCACAGGGTGGAACCAACTGCTAGAGCGGTGAGAGGGAGGCAGTGAAAAGATTGCTGAGTGAGATAAAAGCTTTCATCCAGATTATACTAGCCACCGTGCCCTACAGGCAGGAGTCCATCCTCAGGAAAACAGTATTTTAATTTGAACGATGATGCTCAAATGAGGAAATCATAATGAAAAGTGGAGTCAAGCCTGGTTTAATTAGCTAGTGACAAAGGTCTTGGATGTGAGATGCAAAATAGGAAAGGATTGTTGTGGGAGATCTTTTGGGTTATAAACAGCGGAACTCTACTTAGGCTGTTGTTTGAGTTCCCTGGGTGCTATTGTCTTCTTCCTCAACCTGCTGACTCCATTAAATGTGATAAATAGCATAGATGCCTGTGCCTTTCTGTTCTGCTTATTGGTGGTGTTACTATTAATTAAAGAAACATAGAGTAAAAAGCAAAGAAACAAACAAAAAAGGAAAACTCATTTTCTTGGTGACTGGGAAGGGTAGGAGGGTTTAGGCAATCCCAGAGGGCTGTTCCTTAGTCTTTTCTCATTCTGATTTACCATTGCCTAAGAAGGACAGGCAAGCAATAAAAAAAAAAAGAGCCAATAATTGTTATTCTGTTTCATGTGTTTGAACACATCTACTCATGTGCACCCACATTTCTAAAGTCATACCTAGATGGTGACACAAAGTATTATTATGCAGGGGAGCATGAAGAATTTTGATTTACCCAGAGAAAGTAAGTATAGAGGACAGCTATTTGATTTCAAAAACAAACTTAATACAAGAACAGACTTTAGTCCCCAAGGCTTGGAAAGTGAGTGTCTCAGTCACAAAGTCTCAGTCAAAAATTTTGTACCTGATTTATCTGTATGGTCAATGGAAGATCCACAATCCTCAGTCATTCCATTCACTGAAGTCTACAAAGAGAGAAATACTTGTCTCTTTGCCCTTTCCAGGCATGGAATCTCTATTTCCTGCATTTTCAACATGGCTGTCCTCTCTCAGATCCCAGAACCTTGACCTCACTTCTTACCTCCCTCCCTAGTCTAACACTATATGCTACAATGCTTTATAGCCAGAATCCCACTTCTATTTTTAATTTACCAGGAGTTTAGCAGTGCTACTGAAATATAGCCACAGCCACAATGTGAAGGCGAAGGGCCAGATACCACTGCCTCAGGCTTAACTCATAATTTTTCTTGCCCTTTAACAGAAAACTAAATTATGTTAAGCTTATTTTAGTATACGGATATAAACCACTCAATAGTATACAAGAGATATATAATACCCGTTGAACTCATGAAAAGTGGCCTTTCATGATTCAATGGTTAAATCCATGTTTTGGACCAATTCTAATGCTTGCATTTCTGTGACTTTTTTTCTTCTGATTAAATACCAAATTTTCTCTAGGCCTGACATCCTTTGCTCTGCTTTCTTAGAAGCCACATAGTAGGATAACCTGAAATTAAGGAAGGGAGTTAGCTGAGATAAAGCCTGCCTGAGCTGTGTGGCCAGCATTTGGAAAACAATGCCCTGAAGTAGAAGACCAAGAAATGTTGGCATGCCTTGCTCTCTGCGTTGGGCTGCTTTCTGTTACTGTCACAAATACTCAACAACAATCAACATATTAGGAGGTAGGTCTTGCTCTTTGGCGGGAGTACATAGTGGGAGCTTGTGGTGGAGAAAGGAACTTATCTGGTGGTCAGGAAGCAAGAGAGAGAAAGGGGGGAGGGAGAGAAGGAGGAAGGGAGGAGAGTGGAGTCCTTTAATTGCTTTCAGAAGAACTCACTTAAAGCCTCTTCTCTGAAACTTTCCACCACCTTCCAATAATGCCATACCGAGAAACAAACCTTGAACACTTGACTTTTCTGGGACAGTTAAGATCAAAGTGTAGCATCCTGTGCCATGTCTCATCTTGGAATACGCTTGTGACCCTTAGTGACATGAATTAGCAAAGAAAGATGTGTCCTCATATTATTCCTCCTAAGTTTTAAGGGGGATATTTAAGTATAAAGAAGGAGCAACAGAAATTCGTGATGAGCACAGGGAACTGTGATTCTGTCTATTCTGAATTTAGAATGTGATGTTTTATACCTTCCTGAGTAGCCAGTTCTCCTCCACAGCTTCATTTCTAGGTGATGAGTCAAGGAAAGAGCAAGTCATGCTTCTAGAGTCAGAAGCTGGAAAGTTGGTGATTTTAGAAAGTTAAATTAGAGGTGAATCATCTTTGGAGTCTGTTAATGCGTTTATTTCCGTGTTATTTACTTACAAAAATAACTCTATCACAGGGTGAAGGTGCTTGAGAAGTAACTAATGAATCTTTCCATTCACCCAGATTCTAAACATTTTTCTTCAGGGTCTAGCCAGATAAGCATGCCTGAGGCTCCCCTCCACATACTCTCCCTATCCCCTATGTATACCCCACTCTAACGTGAGCCAGAATACACATCTTGTACACCAGCCAAGGCCCCTGTATCCACCTGACTTTATTTCATCTAAGCCATTTCCAACCTCCAGGCACATCCCCGATCTTATCTCCTGTACCAACATTTTCTGTCAGCATCATACACAGAACTAACAAAAGAAGTCCACATGTTCAGATTGCATCACAAAAAAGGCAAACAATATGAAACAGAGAACTAGTGTCTCCATTTTAAATCCTATCAGTCCTGTAGAAATGTCTGCCAATGAGAATGACCTACGTTATCCACAGGACACAGAATTGGACAGAACAATCATAAACTTTATTAAATAATTCAGGTAGTTTAAAAGATAGTCACAAAGAAATAATAAAACTAAAGAATCAGAGAGAAAGAAGTTAAAGGGAATACATGTCGGAGTATCCAAGAAAACACAAACATAAAACTTATGAAAATGATGAAAAACAATTCCAGGACTTGAGAACAGAACTCATTAAAAGAGGTAGAAGCATTGAAGAGGACCCAAGCTGAAAAGAAAATTTAATTGAAAAAACCAATAACTCAACTAGAAAACTCAGAGGAACGCCTTATAAGTAGAATGAGTTAAGCAGAAGCTAGAATATCAAGACTTGGAAATAAAGTAAAGGATCTAGAACAAATAAGTGAGGAATATGGAAACTAAAATAAAATAAAAAAACATCGGAGAGTGATATATAGGAAATGTGGGACACTATGCAAAGACCAAATTGTTGAATTATAAGCAAGATTAGAGAGATCAATATGAAGTCAATGACATAGACCAATCTTTAACAAGCTTACAGAAGAAAGCTTTCCAAACCAAGTATAGACAAACCATACAGATACAAGAAACATGCAGAAAAACAAATAGACAAGACCAAAACAACAACAGCAACAACAAAAACAAAAAAGGAAAATTCCCATGGGATATAATAGTTAAAACACTAAGTATACAGAAGATGAAAAGTACACAGAGAACTGTAAGAGAAAAATACACGTCAGAATAAGGGATGATTTCTCAATGGATATGTTGTAAGCCAGAAGAACAGTGTATTCCAAGTCCTAAAAGACTGCAAGAGCCATCCTAGACTAATACCCTCAGCAAAACTATCTGCCATAGCTGAAGGAGAAAAAAAAACTTCCCACAATAGAAACAATCTAAAACCTTTTATATCCAACACACCAAACCTAAAGAACTAATGAGAAGCAATATTTTGGGCTGAAGAGAGGAATGACATACCAGAGAAGCCATGGGAAAAAATGTGAAGTTATAATTATTAAAGCACAAAGCACTTTTGAGAGCACAAACAATACTGAGAATCACAAAAAGACAAACAATATGAAACAGCAAACCAATATCTCCACTTTAAATCCTATCAGTCCGGTCTGCCAATGAGAATTACCTAAATGAGCCCCAGGACACAGAATTTAACAGAACAATCATCAACTTTGTGGCCATAAACACAGTGACCACAATTAACCCACATTCGTGCATGAGTGCACACACACACACACACACACACACACTTTAACTTTCAGTATCAATGACTTCACTTCTCTAGTCAAAAGACACACAGTGACTGATGTATCAATAAAAAAAATATCTCTATGTGTTTAAAGCTAACACATCTTTTTTCTGTTTGTTTGTTTTGTCTTGTTTTTGTTTTTTAAGACAGGGTTTCTCTGTGTAGCTTTGGTTCCTGTCCTGGAACTAGCTCTTGTAGATCAGGCTGGCTTCGAATTTACAGAGACCTGCCTGCTTCTGCCTCCTGAGTACTGGGATTAAAGGCATGCACCACCACTGCCCGGCAAAGCTAACAATTCTAACTTTAAAGATAGGCACTGCCTTAGAGTAAAAGGATGGACAAAAATAATTCCATCAAATAGGACGGGGAAGCAAGCAGGTATCATTATCCTAATATCTGACAAAAGAGACTTAAACTAAAGCATCATAATAGATAATGATGGGCACTTTATCCTAATCAACAGACTAATTGAAAAGGCATTAGTATCCTAAATATATCCACACCAAACTCTGGTGTACTCAATTTCATAAAAAATATACCTCCAAATTTAAAGGAACAGATTAACAACAGACCATTAACAATGGTGATTTCAAGAGCTCATTTTTTCTAATAGACAGGTTCTCTAGACAAAAAATAAGCAGAGAAACATCAGAGTTAAATGAAATCACAAATCAAATGGACTTAGCAGATATCTGTAGAACATCCCATCCAAATACCAAAGAGTACAATTTTTGCTCAGCAGCAGAGGGAAGCTTCTCTAAAATATAACATAATCTGGTACACAAAATATTTATAAATTAAAGGAGATTGAAATAACTTTGTATATCCTATCTGACAACAGTGCAATAAAAAATTGACAGCAAACAAAAGTCTAGTAAAGAAATTCATGGAGATTAAGCAACTTTTTACTAAATGATAAATAGGTCAAAGAAGGAACCAAAAATGAAATATAAAATTTCTTAGAACTCAGTGTAGTTTCAAACATAGCACAACAATCCTTTGGGGCACACTGGAAGCAGTCCCATGAGGGAAGCTGATAGCTTTAACTGCTGACATTAAAGAAAAGAAAACCAAAAAGAACACAAACTTAATTAGTTGCGAGAAAAAAATAAAAATCAGAGCAGAAATTTCTGAAATAGAAACCCAGAAAACAATACAAAGAATAAATGAATCTCAGAGTTGGTTCTTTGAGAAAATAAACAAGATTAGTCCAACTAACCAAAAGAAAAAAAGAGAGACTAAATTAACAGAATCAGAAACAAGGAAACATTACAACAGACACCAAGGGATCCAGAATATTTTAAGGGAATACTTTAAAAATATCTACTCTATTACGTTGGAAAACTTAAAAGAAATGATTGTATTTCTAGATTCAACAAAACCACCAAAATTCAACCAAGAAGTCAACAACCTTAAACAGATCCATAACAAGTAAGGATATCGAAATAGTAATAAAAGACTTCAAACTGAAGAAAAAAAACTAGGATGAGATAGATTCGCAGGAGAATTCTATCAGATTTCAAAGACCTCCAGCTAATCCTTACACTAGTCGAAAGAAGAAAAACAGGAGACACACTCCCAAGCTCCTCTGACACCAGTGTAATTTCATACCAAAAACAAAGGAACAAGGGTGAGCAGGATTGGGGTACATAATGTGAAATTTTCAAAGTATCAATAAAATTATGTTAAAAATAAAAACATAAAAATTAAAAGGAAACACAGGTGCACCACTATTTGGTTGTAAAAAAAAAAGAGAAAAAAAAGAAAACTATAAGCCAATATCCCTGATGAACAAAGACTCAAAAATACTCAATAAGATACTTGCGAACAGACATATATCAAAAAGATTTCCATGATGACCAAGTTGACTTTATCCCTGAAATGAAGGGGTGGTTCAACATGTGCAAGCTAAGAAATGTAATAGACTAGCTATATGAGTGGATCTAAAGACACGTCACATGATCATCTCAGTGGTGCAGAAAAACTCTTTTATATAATCCAGCATGCCTTCATGATGAAAATTCTAGAGAATATAGGGGCAGAGGGAACAGATTTCAACATAATAAAAGCTGTATATATAAAAGAAACCCCACAGTCAACATCATCTTTTTAACTGTTTTTATAGAGCTATACATTTTTCTCTCCTCCTTTTCCTTCCTCCCCTCTCCCTTTCTACCCTCTTCTGTGACCAACATCATCTTAAATGGAGCAAGACTTGAAGCAATCCCACTGAAGAGGGGAATAAGACAGGGCTGTCCATGATGCCCACTTCTTTTCAATACTGTGCTTGAAGTTGGAGCAATAAGACAAGAGATCAAATTAAAGGGAAATAAATAGGGAAAGAAGTCAACCTAGCCCTAGTTGTAGATGTCATGCTATTTTACATTAGTGATCCAAAAAGTTTCACTAGAAACTTCTAGAAGCAGTAAACAAATTCAAGTGTGTGACAGTATACAAAATTGACTTGCACAAATCAAAAGCTTTTTATACACCAATAACAAACATACAGAGCAAGAGGTCATAAACACACTTTCATTCATAATAATCTCATAGAAAAGGAAATATCTAGGAATAATCCTAATCAAAGATGTAAAGGAACTTTGCAATGAAAATTTTAAAATTCTGAAGAAAGAAATATGGAAAGATGCTAAAAGGTGTAAAACATCCCATGCTCATAGACTGGCAATATTCATATTGTGAAAAGGACCATTTTGCTAAAAGTCATTTAAAGATTAAATGCAATCCCAGTTAAAATCCCTATCTAATTCCTTATGGAGATAGAAAAAAAACAACGATGAAGGGATTATGATTCCAAATCTCAAGATAAATTTGAGAAGCACAGTAGTGGAAACAATATGGTATTGGCACAAAAACAGACACAGAGATCAATAGAACAAAACCAAAGATGTAAACATGAGTACATGTAACTTCATCCATTTAATATTTGACAAAGATACCAAAAAACAAAACAAAAACAAAAACCCATAAGCTGGAGAAAAGGAAATCTCTTTACCAAATGGTGCCAGGAAAATTAGATGCTCATTTGCAGAAGTATGAAATTAGATCGATATCTATCATCTTGCACAAAAAGTAACTACAAGTGGGTTAAAGACCTAAACAGGAAACCTGGAACACAAACTGCTGGAGGAAGGTGTAGGAAATGATTTCCCTGTGAGAGGAAAACCTTGATTGAGGATCTGTGGCATGTATCTCGGGGATTATCTTGATTTACTATTTGATATAAGAGAGTCCAGCTGACTGTGGGTGTCACCCCTACTCGGCAGGTGGTCCTGGGCTGTAGAAGAAAGCTAGCTAAATAGGAGATTGCAAATAAGCCAGAGACCCATGCGGCTCCTGCATTCAGGTCCTGGCTACGGGTTCTTACCCCAACTTCCCTCAGTGATGGACTGGAGATGAAATAAATCCTTCGTTACTCCTTTACTCTTGGCCAAGTAATTCTGGTTTTCTAGGATCCCATCATGGGCCATTTTCTTTATCCCAAGTATTGTTTCTTATGCAGACTTTAACTCAGACTAATGTGGTAATCTAGACTCGGTTTAATTTATTCTCTTAATTTATTCTCTTTTGGCACTAATCGCAGACTGAATTATTTATGTAGGGATAATTCAAAATCTGCATTTTGCACCTTCCTGACAAAATTAGAACTACAGTTTGTGACAGCACAGGGAAAGGAAACCTCCTCCAAATGAGATCCTCCTGCCCGTTTTTACGTGAAAATAGACATGATTTTGTCCTTTTAAGTTTTTGAAAAATGAAGTTAATTTTATATTTGCAGGAAAAAAATTTACAAAAGTAGTACCAAGAGTTGATATATGCCCCACACCAAGTTTCCTCTCTTCTAAATTTGTATTTTGATACATTTGTCATAGTCAATAAATGGATATATTTAATATTAGCCAAAGTTCACAGTTTGTCCAGTTTCTTTTGTTTTTAACCCATTTCTTTTTTTCTGTTGCTGGGTCCCATCCAGGATACTACATTACATTTCGTTATTGTGCCCCAATGACGTGACAGTTTCTCAGACTTTCCTTGTTAGGTGATTTTGTAAGATAGACTCCCGTTGGAATTTGGCTGATGTGTTTCTCACATCTGCTCTTGGACCTTGGGTTTGGGGAGAGCAAGTTCATAGAGGCAGAGTGCCATTTGCGCTATACCTTGTTAAGATATGCACTACCAACATGACACGCCACTGTTACTTCAGTTAACTGGTCGAGGAAGCGTTCATAGGTTTCTGCATTCTAAGAATGCTTTGCTCTGCCCCACCCTCCATGCACCACTCCTTGTCAGTCCATCATTCTGTGCAGCCTGCAGCCCACACTTAAGAGTGGTCGTGGGGAGCTATGCTCTTTTGCCTTTCAGGTCTGTCATTTGGCTGTCAGGTGCTTTCATGTTAATGTTCTTTGATTCCAGGAATTATCTGATCAGAAGAGTCCAGGGCCATCTTACTTGATCTTCCTCAGTCTAGACAGTCCTTGTTAAAACTACGGTATTTCTGGTCTAATAATTGGCATTTTTATGACTAAATGCGATATATTATTAGGTTTTATAATGGCAATTCATTTTGCTTCCATTCACCTATGTGATTTTTGTTAGCTATTATGTTGAGATTCAGGACTTTTCACTTACTTGGCTTTGGAAGACTGTGAACCTTTTTGTCTTTGCCGTATGTGCCTGGTTACTTTGTTTTGCCTTCACTTCTCTATATAATTATCCTCATTGGGAAGATTCTGTGTCTCTAGGAGATTTCAGTCTTTGGCTGAAGTTATTTCTGTGCTCTTGATCTGCAGACAGAGAGCAATAGATTGGCTTAGAAAGGAAAGAGGAGCAGTTGCCGTTGGTCTGGTGATTAAAAATGCACATTGCTGATTAGATTTGGGTGTGTTGACTCAGATTTCTTGGCAGTGATGCCCAGGAATCAGCATTGCATTCAGCACTCTCAGTGATTCTAATGTACTCCATAGTGATAGTACCACACCATTAGTTAATGCCTGGAAAGAGAGTACAAATTACAAAAACCCCTCTGACATGCCATTTTGCAGAAAGCTTTCTCTGAGATCAGACACTTTCCTTCTGTGCCAGAAGCTATTCCTAAAGCCCTGGCCCAAGTAAGCTGTCAATGTATTTTTTTCTTTGATTACCTCCTTCATTTACTTTCCTTAACCATCTCTCAGTGGAGAAGGGTCATCACATTGAATAGGGAGGAAATCTCTGGGGTGGGTATTATGGAGACTGTGAAGGCAGGGAGGGAGGTCAGATGGTTGGGGGCATTGTTTGAAAATGTTCTCCAAAGGGTAACAACTATGAGGGTGTTGGAGTATCAGGGGTAGAGGTGTCAGGTATAGGGAAAGTCAAAGAGGTAAGGGAAGGTGGGGTCACCAGGGTACTTACTTGTGGTTTAGCCTATAAACAAATTGCTCACTGCAACGGATTATTGAAAGACCAGGTAGAAACATCTACAGGAAATACCAGAAGTTATTGAGCATTTTGTTTAAAACATACATTGGGTCAGTAATTAATAAGAATTTGTCCCGACACAAATTTTTATGTGTTTATTGTAAAGAGTCATTTTGAGGTAAAAGTTTCTAATGCCTCTAGTGACTTGGATACAGATTTACAGAGATTATAGAAGCCAATTTAACAGTTTTTGTTTTAACATTGTTTAAGATTCATTTTTATTTACATATTTGCTTGTGTGTGTGTGTGTGTGTGTGTTTATGTGTATGTGTGTGTGTGTGTGTGTGTGTGTGTGCCACGTGTATACAGGTGTCTGTGGAGTACAGAAGAGGGCATTGGATCCCAGGGGTAGTTATAGATTGTTGTGAGTTGCCAGATGTTACCTCTGGCAACCAGACTCAGGTCCTCTAGAAAAATAGCAAGTGTTTTTAATCACTGATTTTTTTGTCTTGTCTTGTGTTTAACATCATTTGTTTATTAGCTATATAATAAGACATTATTATATATATATATTAATATATATATATTAATATATAATAATGTACAGGGCATGTTAGATGGTATTGAGGAGCCACTAAAGCTTAGTTCTTCATCTTCCAGAAATTTGCATTTCTGGGGGACGGACAATCAGGATTCATAGAATTACGCACTAATAAATATCTCTGAGTGTCAAGGGATCTCTTGTTGACATAAGTAGTTCAGAGGATGGCTTCTTAACTAAGTTATCTGGGGATTATAACTTCAAGGGATGAACTTGATGATGTATGGGAACAGGAAATGAGTACTTTATATGGTAATACTGTTAGCAATTAATAATGTAATACGAATTTTCATGGTTGATCTGGTGAAGTGCTTGTTACTCCATCGTTTGGCACTGTGGGTTGTTTATTGTGAGCTATATGGGATAGCATGAAACATGAGCTTAGGTTTAGATTGCAAAGGGCCATAACAACCAAAAGGCATATTCCACTGAAGATCAACAAAGATTTAGGCACCTCTTCTAGATAGGCACCTCTTCTATTAAAACTGAAGGAGGCAGCCCAGTAGGAGGGTAGAGTCCCCAAAGTAGGTAGCAAAGTCAGAGACAGCCCCTGATCCCACTGTTAGAAGTCATACAAGAAGACCAAGCTACACAGCTGTAACATATATGCACAGGACCTAGGTCAGGTTCGTGCAAGCTCTTTGGCGGTTCAGTCTCTGTGAGCCCCCGTGAGCCCAAGTTAGTTGATTCTGTGGGTTTTCTTGTGGTTCCCTTTTCCCCTCTGACTTCTGTAATCTTTCAGCCCCTTCTTCCACAGGATTCTCTGAATTCTACCTAATTTTTGGCTGTGGGTCTCTGAATCTGTTTCCATCAATTTCTGGGTGGACCATCTTGTTGACAGTTCACTAGGCATCAATCAGTGAGTACAGCAGAGTATCATTAGGAATAATTTCATTGACTTTTTTTTATTGCCAATCATGTTTAGTTCTCCCAGAAATCTCTTTGCTGTCAAACTCTGGGTCCTGGCCCTTCAGGCAGTGGCAGGGGTGAGCTCCCTCTCAAGGTATGGGTCTCATGCTGTGCCTGTCATTTGTTGGCCACTTCCATAATTTCTGTACCACTTTACCCTAGCACATCTTAAAGGAAGGGCAAGGTTATGTGACTGGGTTTGTGTTCCAGTCCCTCCACTAGAAGTCTTACCTGATTACAGGAGGTGTCAGGCTCAGGCTCTGTATTCCCTATTGCTAGGAGTTTTAGCTAGGGCCATCCTTATAGATTCCTGGGAGTGTCCATTGCATTAGGTTTCTAGCTCATCTCTGAGATGCCTCCTGATTCTAGGCATTTCTTCCAGTGTATTCTCTCCCTCCATCCTCCCCACACCTGATCCCTCCTATTCCTATGCCCATCCACCCTACCTAGACCCCTCCACCCCATTCACTTGTGATGTCTATTCTATTTTCTCTTCACACTGAGATTCATGTGCTCTCTACACCCCTGCCAAGTCTTCCTTCTTACTTAGCTTCATTGGGTCTGTGGATCGTAGCATGGTTACCTTTTACTTTATGGCTAATATTCACTTATAAATGAGTATATACAGTGTGTGTCTTTCTGGGTCTAGGTTACACCAGTTAGGATGATCTTTTCTAGTTCCATTCATTTCTTAAATGATACATTTTAAGTATTTAGAAGCCTTGTGTGGCTACTGTTGAGGGTGATATCTTAACAGAATAATCCATATGGGGCTGGAGAAGTGGCTCAGTGTTTCAGAGTACTTGCTGGTCTTCCAGAGGACCTGAGCTCAATTTTCAGCACCCACATGGGATAGACTCCATCTGCCTGTAACTTCAGCTAAAGGGGATCTGAGACTTTCTTCTGACCTTTGTGTGTGAAGAGCCACATGCTCATGACACACACACACACACACACACACACACACACACACACACACACAAGTAAATCTTTAAAAATAACATTCTGATTATTGCAGAAGATTCTACTGAACATATTTGTGAGAAGTTATTCTGAATTTTGAGCCAATATTCTTTATTTTATTTTATTTTTTTATTCTTTTGATTAATTTTATTTTTTTTCAAAGTTTATTAAATTATAAAAGTTTCCATTTCTGCCCCCTCCCAACACCCTCCCACTCTCCCCACTCCCTCTCCTCCTCCCTCTCCATCCCTAAGAGCAGTCAGGGTTTCCTGCCCTGTGGGTAGTTCAAGATCCTCCCCCCTCCCTCCAGGTCCAGGAAGGTGAGTATCCAAACAGACTGGATCCCAAAAAAATCCAGTATATGCAGAGGAAAAAAGTCCCAGTGTCATTGTCAATGGCTTTTCAGAAAGACTCCGGGCCAGCCACATTCAGAGAATCCGGCCACATTCAGAGAATCTGGTTGGATCACGTGCTCGATCAGTACCAGTCCAACTGGCCTTGGTGAACTCTCATTAGATCAGTCCCCTTGTATCAGTGGGTGATCGCACCCCTCGCGGTCCTGATTTCCTTTTTCATGTTCTTCCTCCTTCTGCTCCTCATTTGGACCTTGGGGGGCTCAGTCCGGTGCTCCCATGTGGGTCTCTGTCTGTATCGCCATCCATCGTCGGATGAAGGTTCCCTCTGGTCTTGCCTTCTTTGCTCATGTTCTCTTTCCTTCTGCTTCTCGTTTGGACCTAGGGAGTTAAGTCCAGTGTTCCAATGTGAGTCTCTGACTCTATCTCCATCCATCGCCAGATGAAGGTTCTATGGCGATAAACAAAATATTCATCAGTATGGTTATGGATCAAGGCGGTTCAGGCACCCTATCCTCTGTCCAGAGAACAATCCGGGGATCTATCCTTGGACCTGGGATCCCATTTATAATCAAATCTCTTGTAAACCCTAAAATGACTCCCTTGGTTGAGATATATTCTTCCCTGATCCCATATCCATACTTCCTCCCTCCCCCCCTCCCAGTCCCCCGAGCTTTCCCCAATCCTCCCCTACTCCCTTCTCTCTAACCCTCTCCCCTTCCAACAACCCTCCCACCCCCCCATGCACCCGAGGTTACCTGGGACTCTTGTCTATTTCCAATCTCCAGGAGTGTCCCGCGCTACCCTCTCGCCAGCAAGAACCACGCGGTACACATAGGATACTTCTGCAGTAAAGCTTTAATGCCCCTTGGGAGAGCGGGCATCAGCCAACATGGCGGAGACCCAGATAAGATGGAACCCAGCCCTTATAAAGGAAACAGTCCTCGCTTCTGACGTGTCACTCTTGGATTGGTTCACTGCCCATTATCCCAGATGATGCCTCGGGAGTAGGCAGGGACGCAGCGGTAGAGAGTTACCAAGCACGTGTGCTGGGATTAAAGGCGTGTGCTACATCACCTTGAACTCACAGAGATCTGCTTGTCTCTGCCTCCCAGGCATTGGGACCAAAGGCGTATACTACCACGCCTTGAGGTCACAGAGGTCAATCTGCCTCTGCCGCCCAGGCATCAGGACCAAAGGCGTGTACCGCCACACCTTGGGGTCACAGAGGTCAATCTCTACCTTTGTTCCTAGAAGCAATGGAGAATGTGGTCCGGCCCTCCACACAGGAGGATAACTACATGATTTTCTTCAGGTTCACCTTCTTATTTAGCTTCTCTAGGATCACGAATAATAGGCTCAAAGACCTTTAATTATGTCTAGAATCCACTTATGAGTGAATACATACCATATTCCTCTTTTTGGGTCTGGCTTACCTTACTCAGTAAAGCGTTTTCTATGTCCATCCATTTGCATGCAAAATTCAAGATGTCATTATTTTTTACCGCTGAGTAAAACTCTAATGTATATATGTTCCACACTTTTATTAACCATTCTTCTATTGAGGGGCACCTAGGTTGTTTCCAGGTTCTGGCTATTACAAATAGTGCTGCTATGAACATAGTTGAACAAATGCTTTTGTGGTATGATAGAGTATCTCTTGAGTATATTCCCAAGAGTGGAATTGCTGGGTCCTGAGGGAGGTTGACTCCCAGTTTCCTGAGAAACCGGCACACTGATTTCCACAGTGGCTGCACAAGTGTGCATTCCCACCAACAATGGATGAGAGTTCCCCTCTCTCCACATCCTCTCCAGCATAGGCTATCATTGGTGTTTTTGAGTTTAGCTGATCTGACTGGTGTAAAATGGTATCTCATAGTTGTTTTGATTTGCAGTTCCCTGATCGCTAAGGATGTTGAGCATGACCTTAAGTGTCTTTTGACCATTCGAAGTTCTTCTGTTGAGAATTCTCTGTTTAGATCAGCACCCCATTTTTTAATTGGGTTAATTAGAGTTTTAGTGTCTAGTTTCTTGAGTTCTTTGTATATTTTGGAGATCAGGCCTTTATCTGATGAGGGGTTGGTGAAGATCTTCTCCCAGTCAGAAGGTAGCCTTTTTGTCTTACTGACGGTGTCCTTTGCTTTTCAGAAGCTTCTCAGTTTCAGGAGGTCCCATTTATTCATTGATTCTCTTTTTGTCTGTGCTACTGGGGTTCTACCTAGGAAGTGGTCTCCTGTGCCTATGTTTTGTAGACTGCTTCCCACTTTTTCTTCTATCAGGTTCAAAGTGGTCAGATTAATGTTGAGGTCTTTAATCCATTTGGATTTGATTTTGTGCCTGGTGATAGATATGGATCTACTTTCATTCTTCTACAGGTTGACATCCAGTTATGCCAGCACCATTTGTTAAAGATGCTTTCCTTCTTCCATTGCATACCTTTAGCCCCCTTGTCGAAAATCAAGTGTTCATAGGTTTGTGGGTTAATATCTGGGTCTTCTATTTGATTCCATAGGTCGACTTCTCTGTTCTTATGCCAGTACCAAGCTGTTTTCAATACTGTAGCTCTGTAATAGAGTTTGAAGTCAGGGATGGTTATACCTCCAGAAGTTCCTTTATTATATAAGATTGTTTTGGCTATCCTGGGTTTTTTGTTTTTCCATATAAAATTAATTATTATTTTCTCAAGGTCTGTGAAGAAGTTTGATGGGATTTTGATGGGAATTGCATTGAATCTATAGATTGCTCTTGGTAGAATTGCCATTTTTACTATGTTGATCCTCCCAATCCAAGAGCAAGGGAGATCTTTCCATTTTCTGGTATCCTCCTCAATTTCTTTCTTCAAAGACTTAAAGTTCTTGTCAAATAGGTCTTTCACTTTCTTGGTCAGAGTTATCACAAGGTATTTTATGCTATTTGTGGCTATCGTGAAAGGTGAAGTTTCTCTGATTTCCCTCCCTGTTTCTTTATCCTTTGTGTATAGGAGGGCAACTGATTTTTTGGAGTTGATCTTGTATCCTGCCACATTACTAAAGGTGTTTATCAGCTGTCGGAGTTCTTTGGTAGAGTTTTTGTGGTCACTCATGTATACTATCATATCGTCTGCAAATAACGAGAGTTTAACTTCTTCCTTTCCAATTTGAATCCCCTTGAACCCCTTATGTTGACTTATTGCTATTGCTAGAACTTCAAGCACTATATTGAAGAGGTATGGGGAGAGTGGACAGCCTTGTCTTGTTCCTGATTTCAATGGAATGGCTTTGAGTTTCTCTCCGTTCAGTTTGATGTTAGCTGTTGACTTGCTGTAAATAGCTTTTATTATATTTAGGTTTGATCCTCGTATACCCAATCTCTCCAACACCTTTATCATAAAGGGATGTTGGATTTTGTCAAATGCTTTTTCAGCATCTAATGAGATTATCATATGGTTTTTTTCTTTCAGTTTATTTATATGATGGATTACATTGATGGTTTTGCATATGTTGAACCAGCCCTGCATCTCTGGAATGAAGCCTACTTGATCATAATGGATAATTTTTCTAATGTGTTCTTGGAATCGGTTTGCCAGGATTTTGTTGAGAATTTTTGTGTCGATGTTCATGAGTGAGATTGGCCTGTAATTCTCTTTCTTGGTTGTGTCTTTATGTGGTTTTGGTATCAGGGTAACTGTAGCTTCATAGAAAGAGTTTGGCAATGACTCTTCTGTTTCTATATTGTGAAATACCTTAAGGAGTATAGGTATCAGCTCTTCTTGGAAGTTCTGGTAGAATTCTACATTGAAACCATCTGGCCCTGGGCTTTTTTTGGTCGGGAGGTTTTTGATAACAGCTTCTAATTCTTCACGACTAACAGGTCTATTTAGATTGTTCACCTGGTCTTGATTTAACTTTCGTAAATGGTATTTATCTAAAAACCAATTCATTTCTTGTACATTTTCCAACTTTGTGGCATATAAACTCTCGTAGTAAGATCTAATGATTCTCTGAATTTCCACTGTGTCTGTTGTTATGTCCCCCTTTTCATTTCTGATCTTATTAATTTGAGTGTTCTCTCTCTGCCGTTTGATTAGTTTGGCTAGGGGTTTGTCAATCTTGTTGATTTTCTCCAAGAACCAACTTTTTGTTTCGTTGATTTTTTGGATTGTTTTCTGTGTTTCTATTTTGTTGATTTCAGCCCTCAGTTTGATTATTTCCAATCTTCTACTCCTCCTGGGAGAGTCTGCTTCTTTTTTTTCCAGAGCTTTCAGGTGTGCTGTTAAGTCTCCAATATGTGCTTTCTCTGTTTTCTTTAATTGGGCACTTAGTGCTATGAACTTTCCTCTTAGCACTGCTTTCATTGTGTCCCATAGGTTTGAGTATGTTGTGTCTTTATTTTCATTAAATTCAAGGAAGACTTTAATTTCTTTCTTTGTTTCTTCCTTGACCCAGGGATGATTCAGTAGTTGACTGTTCAACTTCCATGTGTTTGTAGGCTTTCTGGTGTTCGAATTGTTATTGAATTCTAACTTTATTCCGTGGTGATCCGACAAGTCACAGGTGGTTACTAATATTTTTTTTGTATCTGTGGAAGTTTGCTTTGTTACCGAGTATGTGGTCAATTTTCGAGAAGGTTCCATGAGCTGCTGAGAAAAAGGTATATTCTTTCCTTTTTGGGTGGAATGTTCTATAGATATCTGTTAAGTCCATTTGATTCATTACCTCTATTAATTCTCTTATTTCTCTGTTGAGTTTCTGTTTGATTGACCTGTCCATTGGTGAGAGAGGTGTGTTGAAGTCTCCTACTATTAGTGTCTGTGGTTTGATGACTGCCTTGAGTTCTAAAAGTTTTTCTTTTACATAAGTGGGTTCTTTTATATTAGGGGCATAGATATTCAGGATTGAGACTTCCTCCTGATTAATTGTTCCTGTTATGAGTATGAAATGTCCATCTCCATCTCTTCTGATTGATTTTAGTTTGAAGTCAATTTTGTTAGATATTAGAATGGCCACACCAGCTTGTTTCTTAGGTCCGTTTGCTTGGAAAACCTTTTCCCACCCCTTTACTCTGAGTAGATGTCTATCTTTGTGGTTGAGGTGTGTTTCTTGTAAACAACAGAATGTTGGATCCTGTTTTCTTATCCATTCTCTTAGTCTGTGCCTTTTTATAGGTGAGTTGAGTCCATTAATATTAAGTGATATTAATGACCAGTTGTTGTTGATTCCAGTTATTATTTTTTTGTGTGTGTGTGTAGTAGAGTTTGTGTGTTTCTCTTCTTTGAGTTGTGGTTGTGAAGGGTCGCTACATGTCTGGGTTATTGTAGGCAGTGATGGCAATGTTGGATTCCTTGGGTTGCGATTTTCCTTCTATTACTTTCTGTAAGGCTGGATTTGTGGCTACGAATTGTTTAAATTTATTTTTATCCTGGAATATTTTGTTTTCTCCGATGATAGTGAACGATAGCTTGGCTGGGTATAGTAGTCTGGGTTTGCATCCATGCTCTCTTAGTTTCTGCAGTACCGCTATCCAGGATCTTCTGGCTTTCATGGTTTCCATAGAGAAGTCGGGTGTAAGCCTGATAGGTTTACCTTTATAAGTCACTTGACCTTTTTCCTTTGCAGCTCTTAATATTCTTTCTTTAATGTGTATGTTTTTTGTTTTGATTATTATATGGCGAGGGGATGCTTTTTTTTGATCCAGTCTATTCGGTGTTCTGTATGCTTCTTGAACCTTCATAGAGATATCGTTCCTTAGATTGGGAAAGTTTTCGTCTATAATTTTGTTAAATATATTTTCTGGTCCTTTGATCTGCAGTTCTTCTCCTTCTTCAATCCCTATTTTTCTTAGATTTCGTTTTTTTATTGTGTCCCAGATTTCCTGAATGTTTTGTGAAGAGAATTTGTTGGATTTGCCGTTTTCTTTGACCAGAGCATTTATTTTCTCTATGGTATCTTTAGAATCTGAGATTCGTTCTTCTATCTCTTGTAATCTATTGGTTCTGCTTGATTCTGTAGTCTCCGTTCGTTTAGCTAGGTTTTCCATATCCTGCCGGTTCTTGGTTTGTGTTTTCTTTATTGCCTCCATTTCAGTTTTCAATTCTTGGACTGTTTTCTTTACCTGTTTGTTTTTTCTTGGTTTCTCAGGGTATCATTCACAGATTTACTTATTTCTTCAAACTTTTTGTTATACTCCTCATCCAATACTTTAAGGGAGTTATTCATATCCTATTTAAGGGACTCTATTGCTTTCAAAATGGCACTTTTCCCCACTTCTTCTGGGTTAAGGTGTTCAAGTCCTTCTATTGTAGGGTTGTTGGGATCTGGTGTTTTCATGTTGTTTTTCAGATTGTTGGAGGAGCTCTTGCCTTGGCGTCTGCCCATCTCTTCCTTCAAATGCTCTCTATTGGAACTTCTGGTAGCGGGTCAGGTTACCTTGTTGGGCAGGGAATTCACTGATAGAATGCCTACCTTTCCTCAGGCAGGCTATTGAAGCACAGGCACTCCCTCTTTCCGGGATGTGCCTACAGTGCAGGCCCAGCGTGCAAGGCAGCTGAGCTGGGGAAATTTTATGGCCCCAGTGGGAAGGGAGAAATATAGGAATTTGTACCTGGATGGAAGCTGGGATGGCAGGCGGGAAAGCTTAGCAGGGTGGAGCCAGCACTGCAGGGTGACCTGGGAGTCTATGGGGTCGGGGAAAGTCCGAGCTCCTCCTCGCCGGGCCCCTGCCGCGGGCCCAAAGCAAACTCACCCCTCTGATGGCCCTCTGGATGGAAGCTGGGATGGCTGGCGGGAGAGCTTAGCAGGGTGGAGCCCTTGAGCCAATATTCTTAATCCACTCTTCAACTAGCTATTGACAGCCCACACCAAATTAAACACCAAAAAATAAAACTGCTAATCAATAAATGGTCTAATGAATAGAGCAGAGTTCTCAAAAGAGGAAACAGATGGCTAATATTTTAAAAAGTGTTCAACATCATTAACCATCAAGGAAAGGGAATTTCTTAGAATTTAGAATAGATTCTTCCCTCATACAGTACATTATGGACTACATTTTCCCCTCCTACCACTTCTCCCTCACTCTCCCTCTGTTGCCCTTCAGAAAAGAGAAGGCCTCCAAGAGACAATAGCCAAAGAGGACAGAACAAGATACAATAAGACAAGAATAATACTCTCACATCAAGGCTGGACATGATAATCCAGTAGTAGGAAGAGTCCCAAGAGCAGGGAAAAGAGTCAGAAATACACCTGCCCCCACAGTGAGGAGTCCCACAGATCGTCAAGCTAAGAGTCATAACATATACGCAGAGGACCTGGTGCAGACCCTTTGTGGGCCCCATCCCTGCCGTTGCAGCCTCTGTGAGTCCAGGTGAGCCCTGCTCAGTCTGTTCAGTGGGTCATGTTCTCCTGCTGTCCTCCATCCCCTTTGACTCCAACAATGAGGAAAGGCAAATTAAAATAATGTTGAGATTCCTTATTACCTCAGTGAGAATGGTTATTAGCCAAAACAAGAACAATAACAATAGCAGTAGCAGCAGCAACAAATGCCAACAAGGGAAAGAGGAATTCTTGTTCATTCCTGTGGGGAGCGTGTGTAAAGCAGCGCAGATACTGTGGAAATCAGTATGTGTGTTTCTGAAAATCACAATCACTTATCTGAGCCAGTCATAACACTCCTGCACATATATCCACAAGCCTTTATATTCCAACCCAAAGATTTGCCTCAGCAATATTTCATAGGAAAATGAATCAGCTTGATTATTCATCAACAGGTGAGTGGATAATGAGAAAGTGTGCATAGACACATTGAAATTTTATTCATTGGTTAGGAAACATGAACTTTTTAGGAAAGCACCTGGGTCTGGAAATTATTAGATTAAGTGATGTAACTGAGACTCAAAAAGATAAATGCTGCACATTCTCTGGCATTCTGAATTCTCACTTTTAATTTTTTTCTTTTTTTAAATTTATTTATTTTCTCACTTTTAATTTTTATATATGTTTCTTTACAGTGAATGTGGATATAGATTATTATATCAGCAACTTTTCTATAGCTGTGATAAAATACCATGGCCCAAGCAATTTATAGAAGGAAGAATTTATTTTGGCTTGTAATCCCAGACAGCTAACCACCCATTATGGCAGGGAGGCATGGCAGCAAGCAACAGACATGGTGGCAGGACCAGGAAGCTGAGCAATCACATCTTTATCCACAGACACAAGACAGAGAATGAATTGAAAGTAGGACTATGCTACAATCTCTCATGCTCCCACGTGGCATGCGAGGCCAGACCTCATAAACCTCCCCAAACATCACTGCCAAATGGGACCAAGTGTTTAAAGAGCTAAGCCTATGGGGGGCATTCTCATCAAACTACAACAGCTATGAAACTAGGAAGGGACCACGGCATGGGCAAAGAGGCCTATAGCAAGTGGTGAAGGTTAATAGAACCTGTAATATGAATGCAGAAAGGTGACTAAAGGGACCGGAAGGGCTTGTAGAAAGAGTGTGGGGAATAGGGAGAAGGGGGAAGGAAGACCATCAAATATAAATTATACATGAAGATGGCCTAATGAAACCTATCACCTTCTATGCTGATTGAATGAGTACTGGCCCCTCCAAATCCCTTGATGTCTGCCTAGATAGAGATACACAAGAGGAGGGAAGCAGTGCGGGTAAGTGCAGCATTTTAATGGGTTCTCTATCAACATATTAGTGGAATTTATTAAAATAATATACTATTTCAAGTTTTTTTCAATTCAGTGAGTTAGGCTAATTTAAATTTTATTGGAGAAAATAAGCTAGTATTAACCAAGGACATATACCTCTATAATGATAATATCATGTTAGTTTCTTGGGAGATACCAATTGCAGTCTATTTGTGGTTCAGGCCCCCACTTCTAATTTGCAGATCCCTCTTGGCAACTTTGCAGCTTAATGAGAAGGCACAGCCATGGTTACATGTCTTGTTCCTTTTCAGGTTTCTCTGAGAGGCCCTTCAGCTTGATTTTTCACTTTCGAATGGGCTACAAAAATGTGTACTCATCAAATGTATGTTTCTTTACTCTGGGCACAATATTGCTAACCCAAGGACACTAATTATATTGCTATGTGATATGGGGCCTAGGATAATGTTAAACTGCGAAAACACTGGTTTCTCCGATTTCAAAAGAAAATAGAGTCTTGCTTCTAAAAGGAGGAACGTCAGCTATTAGGATAGTAATCTTACCTTTCCTGTTTCCTATCAACATTAGTATTTAGGCATATTTTTTAACAAGTATTTATTTCTTTGTACACATGTGTGCATGCATGTGTGTAGGAGCATGTTTGACATGTGTATGGAGGTCATACACATATGCACAGCCATCATATATCTTTGTTTATTGCTCTGTACTTTACACATTCAAACTGGGTCTTTGCAGAACCCAGAGCTCTCCTTCCAGCTAGTCAGCTGGATTGGGGGATCCCATGTTTGCCTCTGTATACTGGAATTATAAGTGGGCAACTACATGGGTACTTGTTATGTGGCAAACACTTTACCCTCTGAGCTAGTTTTTTTTTTTTCCCTGCTCCTTATCAACTGATAATGTTAAGCTTCAGGGCATCTGATTTCCTCTAATTTGTATAGGAGAATCACACAGAATATTGCATTTTATGAGATTATATTATGAAAGACTAGCTTATTATTTACTTTTCCCCTGACTTTCTCCTTTATACAGCTCTTCAAAATGTATCTTTTAAGGCATGGTCTTCTTTTTCTGTTCCTCTCAGTGCTGTAACAACTGAGACAATGGAAATAGAATCTTCTTCTCTTGGGATCTTTGAAAGGATTCCCAAGGGCATTATCATTTTCAAACACTGTGATAACGGCCACAGGCAGGCTCACATTGGGTGAGAGCTAGACTCTTGTTGAATGTTTACCGAACACTGATTTATTTGGTGACTATGAATTGTACTCAGGTGGAAGCTGGTTGTTCTTTTGTCTTGGGCTGTTTTTGGTTCAGTTTCTACACATAGGAGTTTTATTTAAACTGGATATAGGTGTCCCAGATTTAGGACAAAGGCAGGCTGGAGATTTTATATTTTGTTCAAAGCCTAAAGCTAGATTTTTCTCATCAAGGGATTATTTACAAATGCTTAGACAAATGCTTCTTTGTAGCTGTTTTGACCTATATGTATGCTTTCCTTTTTAATGATTTCTGTTATTGGCATTCAGCTATATAGCTCAGAAGCATTCAATGGAAAAATATTCCAGAATAAAAAATTCATAGCTTTTACTTTTGAGACAGTGTTCCACCATGCAGCTTTGGAACTCACTCTGTAGAGCTGGCTGGCCTTGAACTTACAGATGCCTGTGTTTTCTCGGTGCTGGAAATACAAATGTGAACCTCTGTATCTGTTTTATTTTTATTTTTTAAAATAAAACATTGACTTCTGGGGAGGGAACTCAGATTCTTTAAAGCAAGAATGATGGAATCATCTCACCAGACAGACCTGCCATATTGTCTGGTCATGGTGCTGCTAGATTATTATTGTTGTTAATCTCTCATCATGACTAATTTATAAACCAAAATTTAAAAAAGATTTTACTTGCTTTTATGTGTATGGGCATGTTCCCTGAAGGTATGTCTGTGTACAACATGCATGCCTTGTGCTCACAGAGGCCAGAAGAGGGTATTGAAGCCCCTGGAACTGAAATTTTAGATGGTTGTGAGCCTCTGTGCGGGTGCTGGGAGATGAATCCAGCTTCTTTGGAAGAGCAGCCAGTGAACTTAACTACTGAGTTATCTCTCCAGCCCACGTAAATGAAACTTTCCCATATGTAGCCAGGCATATAATTGTATATTTATGATTATAGAGCTTTAGAGGCTGAGGCTGCCTTAGAAACCTGAACCTAGCCTTGAATACATAGTGGTTCTGCTTCTCAACCAACCAACCAAGCAACCAACCAACCAGTCAGCCAACCAAGCAACCAAGCAACCAACCAAGCAATCAGCCAACCAACAACTCTTTACTATAGGTGTATATGTATATAAATGAAAAACAGCTTTAGTAAATGTTTTAGGCTTTAGAGCATCATTGAAGCAAATATAAGCACACACAATGGAAAGTTAGTCTCCATCAGAATTCCAGCATGAAATATTTTAAACTGTCATTGTTGTTATTTGTACTTGAGAACTCCAAGGGACAAAGTGCCTTACTTGACCCTAAACTGTTTGTTCTTGTTTTGATAGCTGGCAGATTCAGGTGAGGAATTATATTCTTATCGCTTGCTGACTCTTAGTCAGCTTAGCATTACTGCAGTGAAATATTGAGGCAATTAACTTATAAGGAGAAAGGGTTTATTTATGTCATGGTTCTGGAGGTTTCTGTTCAAGATTAGATGGTCTCATTACTTCAGGTCTCTGATGAGGGTGCCAGATGGCAATAGTGGGAGCATGTGCCAGTGCCAACCACCTCACAGCATAAGCTACAATGTGGACTGGCAGAACTCACAAAACAGGGGCCACTGTCTCTGTCCGAGGAATAACCAAAGGGGCTCCAATAAAGTCTCATTTCTGAAGAACCAGGGATAACACTTTGGAAACAAGCCTTTAGTACATGGTTCTCAGGAGACAGTAAGTATATCCAAACCATAGTACTGGCTGTACGGGGCAACCTCAAGGATTGTTCTGAGAGGTATCAGAAATATAGGATACCTTTCGTCTGTCAAAGGTATTTTTTTCCACTGGTCAAGATGTATAGCATGGGTCTCTGTCACCAAAACTAACAGTTTTCTATAAAGATACAATTCTTTATGGGTGACTATAAACGTAATTTACTGTGTATAATAATGCAATGCCCCAGTGTGGTGGTACACAGCAATTTTAGCATGTGGAAGGTTGAGGCAGGGGGATTATGAGTTAGAATTCAGCCAGGGCTATTCAGTGAGTTTAAAACCAGCCCGTGCTACAAGAGTAAAATCTTATATCAATAAAACAAAATACATGAACATGGAGTATGGGAGAGGGCAGTGGAGGAGGAAAATGATTAAGGCCAAAGTATAGTGAAGCATAGGTGTGAAAATATCACATTGGAACTCAATACTTGCATGCTTATCTACAAAAGTTTTTGCACTAAACATTTTATCTTCTTCTCTCACTATTCTATGAAATTTCTCCAAATCCAGAGACTTACAGTGGTGACATTAATGAAATTATTTAAAATATTAAAATAAAACTTAAATCCTTTAGACATTATTGGATGTATTTACAACAGTTTATGTGTATAAGTGCTTTGTCTGCATGTGTGTATGTGTACCACATGTATGCAGTACCTATGGAGGCCAGAAGTGTGTCAGATCCCTAACTGCTAAAGTTAATTGATAACAAACCGTAATGTGGGTACTAGGAACTAAACCTGGGTTCACCAACAGCATCAAACGCTCTTGATCAAGTCTCCATATCCAAACTCTTCTTTATCTTAAAAATGTGATGAAAACAGGATCAAGATCAGGGGTTGTTGGGGCAGCCTGCCTACTGGAAGCTTGCTTGCTGGCTGGCTAGAATAGCTGAGGAGGGTGGGGGAGGCCTAAAGACTGGGGGCAGGTGAGAGAAGGGAGGGCAGAAAGGGAGGGATGATGGTGGAAGTCACAAAATAATCCCACCCTAGTTCAGAATTATGAATAATAAAGGGTTACTTATTTAGGGGAGACTTGCAGATCACTGTCCTAGATCACAGTGCTCTGCACAAATGGGGAACAGGAACAGATTCTAACAGCCAAAAGTGAGAGCCGGAAGAAAGAGGGCAAGCGCATGCTGTACAGTTGCATTTATAGTATAAGAGACCATGCCCAAGTGGACTGGTATCTTAAAGGGTATTGGCTGAAGGAGCAGAAGGAGCTTCCACAGCAGAGTGGGGAGGAGAAGAGAATGGGGAGGAGAACATGGGGAATAGATGGTTGAGATGGGGGAAGGATAGAGAGGGAGAGCTAGGAAAGAGATGGTCTTGATTGAGGGAGCCATTATGGGGGCTAACAAGAAACCTGGCACTAGGGAAATTCCCAGGAATCCACAAGGATGACCTTAACTAAGACCCTAAGAAATGGTGGAGAGGGTACCTGAACTGGCCTTCCCCTGTAATCAGATTGATGACTACCTTGATTGTCATTATAGAAACTTCATCAAACAAATGATGGAAGCAGATGCAGAGATCCACAACTAGCACTGGGTTGAGCTCCCAGAGTACAGTCAAAGAGAGGGAGGAGCAATAATATGAACAAAGACAGTGATGGGGATACCCACAGAAATAGCTGACCTGAGCTAAAGGAAGCTCACTGACTCTGGACTGATAGTTGGGAACCTGCATAGGCCCAAACTAGACTCTCTGAATGTGGGTGACAGTTGTGTGGCTGGGGCAGTCTGTGGGGCCACTGGCAGTGGGACTCAGATTTATTCCTACTGCATGAACTGGCTTTTTGGAACCCATTCTCTTTGGAGGAAAACCATGTTCAGCCTAGATATAGTAGGCAGGTCCTTGGTTCTGTCTCAAAGTGATGTGCCAGACTTTATTGACTCCCAAAGGTAAGACTTACCCTCTCTGAGGAGTAGATGGGTGGGTGTAGTTGATTGAAGGTGGGGAACAATTTAGTTTATAGTAGTCTGTCTTGAGACTTGAATAAAGTAATATATGTGAAGTGCTCACTTCTGGATTTGACACAAAATGAGCTCTTGCTAAACAAAGCAATTCATTTAACAAAGTGCTTATTGTATCCCAGCCACTGGTTTAGATGCTGAGTGGTACGATATTGAAGAAAACATGAAGAACTGTACTCTAGTAGTTTTGGTTGTCAGTAGTGAAAGTACTAACCAATCAACACAAAGGCTGCAGCCAAGTGCAGAGGCCATATCAGAAACTAACGAAATCAACCCACTGTCTGTGCATCCATAGAGGACTTGGAGGAGGGGCTAGTTAGTATGCTGTAGCAGAAGGAGTTCCTTTGTATATTCTATACATTAAAACAAAATATGAAGCAAAATCTCAAAAATTATGATTATTTTGTTCAAAAAAGCCATAGCAGGTGTATAATCAGTTTATTAATTATAATAATTTCTAAGCCAGATTCCGTTTCTAGGTTTTACTTCAGTATTTTGTTATAAGCTCTTTCTTAATGTCATGAGAATGATATCATCTTATATATTATAGTATATATTACCTGTCATGCTTTTTATTGAAGTATAATCAGAAATGACAATGATCACATTTCTTTGCTCTATTTATAATTTCCTTTTCTGTTTAGTTTATTCATTTTATACTCTTCAATTTAAAATGGTGGAGTCTTATAAATTCAAGCCACTCAACATTCTCCAGCTCCAAAACCAAGCACAGAGAACCCCACTAAAGTTCTTTTCACTCCTGTCTTTGAATAATTAATCATCTGCTTTAAAAATCAATCTTATAATACATATTTATTATACAACCATATATTTGATTTGAAGTTAAACTCAAAAATACATAAAACTTCTTGCCTTACCTAAGATGTAAGGCAGAAATACAATTTTAAATATTTTACAAAGAAGGACCATGAAATATGCAGTTTTCAAGTAGAAAGCTTGACCCCTTTTGCCCATGACAGTCATAGGAAGGCTTCCTAGAGGATCGACATAAGATACATTTAAGAAGAAATTGTTATCTACCAATCTGAATATTTAAGTGTTAGTTGGCAGGGCCCTTTGATCATATCCAGTACTTAATCACTGCCACATTCTTTATATGCTTTCTGAGAGGAAGGTGTCTTTTTAGGTCTCAGAAATTATTTAGTCTGCTTTCTGTTGCAATAGCAGAATCACTGAGGATAAATATGTCCTGTAGTCTGGAGACTCAGAAGTTCAAGGGCATGCCAACAGCATGTGGCGGACGATGAGCTTCTTATTGCATCATCTAATGCAGAAGTATTGAACATGTGCAAAAGAAACAGAAGGTCAGAGAGAGCTCACCATGGCTTTAGAACAGATCCTCTCTCATAAGTAACTACCAAGGATTTTGTAAGCAGATTAATTAAGTTCCTTATAGCACAGCCCTCATGACCCAACCTGCTCTTGATAGCCCACCTGATTCTACTGCTTATTACTGTCACACTGGCAGGTAAGTGGAACATATTTTGAAGGCACAAACCACAGCAGAGATAATCCAGGCATCATACTCATTTATTTGCAAGGAATCCTTGCTTCTTTTAAAGCAGGGCTGAAAGGCTTACCATAGGTCATCAAAGGAAAAAGCCAGATGGATGGCTGTCCCTGGAAACTTTTATTTCAACCCGTCCTTTAAGTTTTCCTCACTGAGGACACACGACTAAGCACCAAGAAGAAGGATCTGTGTAGTAACTATGGCAGAGGAAGAAGAGTACCCTTTCCTCATTCCAGTGCAGCCTCTACGCCTTATTGTTGTTAAACCTCTTACCTTGGATGCCAGGTGAGAGGAAAGTAGGTGCCGTGGAGATATGAGAACTGTGTGAGGCTCTGACTGCCACTCCTCCCTCCTGTGCTCTGAGAATACGCCTAAATCCATCATATCTTTCCTTGCTAAGCTTGGGTAGGGTCTTATTCTCCTTCAAAACACATTGCTTTGGATGAACATTTGTTTAGTCACCAGAAATTGTTATATGAGTTCATATAATTTGACTCTTCTTGTTCTAGAATTTTGAGAAAAGTGCTAACCATGTTCCTGACCTCATAATTCTACATTTTGCCCCTTCTTCTTGCTGATGAGGGCAAAAGAACAGTCAATCTTTACAAAAGGCCCTGTGCAGGAGTAGATCTGCCGGGTAGTATGGGCCTCCAGAGTCAGACTAGAAGAAGCTCTGTGCCTTCTGACTTAAAAGAAGGTACAATAGATGTGAGGAACAATTAGTGAAATCAAGGAACTTGTATATAATAAAAAAAGTCAAATTACTTTGTATTCTGGGGGCACAAATATGTGTTGAAAGACCTACGTGGTTATCAAATGGTGGTTTACCTATTATGTTCACACATTTCAACTGTGCATATAGCCTATTTGGTCTTGTCGTTCTCAGATCTTCCAGGGTCCTGTCCGTTGCTATGTCATTTCCTATGAGGATTCCTTTCTAAACTTCTTTGGTATGTGATTTTTGCATTCAATGGTACATTGCCTAGGAACATTTTTGGTTTCCAGAAAGAATCCTTTTGTTTCCTGAGTCAATAGAATGATTCCTCCACGGAAAAGCCCTCCTGTTGGTTTGTGGCTAATGGAAGCTAGACTTTATATTGTTAAGAGGGAAGAAATGGGAAGGACACAGATATGTTGTTTTAGTTCCTTGAGAAAGGATTTCCCACTGGTACGTTGAAGGGAGCTATTGACACAAGGGAAAATGATTAGGAAAAAACCCGAGGTAGGTTGATTTTTTTGTTTTGTTTTGTTTTTCAAGACAGGGTTTCTCTGTAGCTTTGGTGCCTGTCCTGGAACTAGCTCTTGTAGACCAGGCTGGCCTCGAACTCACAAAGATTCGCCCGCCTCTGCCTCCCGAGTGCTGGGATTAAAGGCGTGCGCCACCACCGCCCGGCTTGATTTTTAATATTATTAGATTTCATAAGACAAAAGTTAGTAGTTGCTACCATTTATTGGACACTTATTCTGTGTTGGACTCTGTACCAGAGTCTTTTATATCCTTGTTTCTTAAAATTTTCTAAAGAAGTTTATGAAAGAGGAATGACTTCATTTCCATTTTTGAGATGAGAAAATGGAGACACAATAACTTTAGATAACTCAAAATCAAACTGAGGTCTACCTAAACCTAGTGCTAAACTATAATTAAGAGATTTTTTTTTAAAATTTTAGGAACTCCATAAGATTTTACTATCTGTATATGCATTTATAATCTCAAAGAGGAAGATAACAGAGATAGCATTTTCCAAATTTACTTTCAGAAACTATATTTACCTCTCAAACTTTTACAAGACTACTGTTCTAAGGACTATGTCTTGGGATAAGAAGAACGTCAGCTTTATCTTTATTAACATGCTTTTATAGCCATGGTGCCATTTAATTCTCATAAGCTTGACACAAGGTACATTAGGTATTATTATAGTTATTTCATGAGGAGGAAATTTATAGTGCTTCAAGTTCAATCACTTCCTCAAGTCTCTCATTAAATCATGGAAGAGAGGAAAATAAAATATAGTAAATTAATAAAGATACAAGAATCCATGTGATGGATTCTCACTGGTTTTATTGGTGATTATGAAGATGTGATAAAGATTGTCTTTTGATAGCAGCAATCAACCTTAACTATCCTAAAAATGAACGTGTGAATGTGTTCAGTATTTGTATTTTCTAGAGATCTGCCATAATGTTGAAGGATGTTCATGTTAAAGAAGGGAAAGGAACAACTAACAGATTGGAAGCATGTAGTAGTTATCCTTTCTAGTTAACGAAGTGTGAAGGAGCAGACAGAATCATTGCTACATGCAACCAGAGAATACAAGAAAGAGGTCGGCTTAGCATAATACAGTACTAGAACTTATATATAGTTGCAAGGAAGAAATAGAATAGTACAATTTGCTGATACTATTAGCTGAAAATGAACTAAATGTGCTCATTAAAACAGTGAATGCTATCAGGTAGGGTTCTGTTAAAAACCAAACCAAACTAAGCTAAAACGACAACAACAACAACAAAACACAAAGCCAAAGCATCACCTTAATAGACTAGGTTGAAGATACATGCTCATCAAGTATATTTGTAAAAATAATAAAATAATAAAAGGGCATAAGAGAGAAAAGGAAAAATGAAATGTATATTAATATACTTGGTGGAATTTGACGCTTAAAGCACTAAACGGTTAAGGATATATAGCATCTTAAAAAGGGCATTATCTACCAAGAAAATATAGTTACCACAAACTGCTATGTCATTGAATATTTGAAGCAAAAACTATTGAAAAAACAGTAAACACTCATTAAGTGTTAGGATAGGTCAACAAATTTCTTTTAAAACTACACTGACTTGAAGCTGGAGAGAGACATCAGTGATTAAGAGCACTTGCTTTCTTAGTAGAGGAGTCAGGTTCCATTCCCAGCACTCACACAGCAACTAACAACCATCTACAACTCCAGTTCCAAGGAATCTGACATCATCTTCTAGCCTTAGCAAGTAGTGTACATACATGTTATCCAAACATAATGCAGACAAAAAGCCATATACAAATACAAATACCTTTAAAATCACACAGATGGCAAATGGTGAAGAGATCTAAAATGTCTTTAATACATATATATATATATATATATATATATATATATATTATTAGCCCCTAAATTAAAGAGGGCATAGTTTTGCTCTAGTATTTTTGAATTATCTACAGATGTCACATATATATGTCTACAAAAATAGCAATTTTGTAGAACTGTAAAAATATTCTAGATGCAAGTATGAAATTTTAACAAAAATAAAATATGACCAAAACTTAACTTTTTGAAAATTAAGAAATAGACTTATAGATTTTTTTGGAATAAAAATTTAAAAGCCAAATTAACAGCTAAAATGAAAATAGTAAAATATCTACAGATACTCATAATATGGTATAAAATAAATTATTTAATCAGAAGAGAAATTGTAGTTTTAAATGCCTTCATCATTCCAGGTAACAAAAATTAAGGAATGTCATATTTATGTTATAAAGAAATTTGTGTAAACAGTAAACAGAGAGAGGTAATAAAGTTCACAATTGAATAAGAGAAAAAATTAGAAAAAATAGAAGACCAAATGTTAATTTATTTTTAAAGTCTTATTTATTTTTACCTCACGTGTATGGGTGTATTGCCTGCCCCATGTTTGTCTAATATACCTCATGGATGCAGTACAAGCAGAAGCCAGACAAGGACATTAGATCCCTGGAACTGAACTTAAAGATGGTTGTGAACCTATGGGAAGGTACTGGAAACCAAATCCAGGTCCCCTGGAAGAGCAACCAACAGTTTTAACACTCTCTGCAGTCCATGTGGTTTTTTTTCAAACAATGAAACATTAAAATGTTTATAAGCTAAATGTAAGAAAAATAGTCAAAGAGGAAAGTTTAGTGGTAGAAAAGAAACAGTTATCACAAATTCAGAATGTTAAAATATCCTTGAATTTTGGTAGCCTACAGCGTTCAGCTCTGTTGAATTTCTTCCAGGGTTTGGTTAGGTTACCACAGGAAAGTGTAAGGGACTTAAACATTTCTAGATTAAGAGATAATAGAATGAACTCATATGTTTGTAGTTCTAGCTGTGTCTCTTTATTGTTCTGCTTTAATTCTGATTTTCTTGCCCTAATTGTCTATAATTTCTTAACTTTAATTCTCTGATTCCATTTCTTCTTCTTCTTCTTCTTCTTCTTCTTCTTCTTCTTCTTCTTCTTCTTCTTCTTCTTCTTCTTCTTCTTCTTCTTCTTCTCCTCCTTCTCCTCTTCCTCCTCTTCCTCCTCCTCCTCCTTCTCTTCCGTCTTTTCCTCTTTCTTCTTCCTCTTCCTCCTCCTTCTTTCTTCTTCATTTTCCTACATTCTTTATTCTTCTACATTCTTTACTCTCCTAATCTTATTTATTCTCCATTAAAAATTCCCAATATTATCCATCTATAAACAAATTGTTAGTAATAAACACACTACAAGACAAATACTCAGGGACACAGGCATTCTTTGAAGATACGTATCAAAACTTATGAGTTAGTTTGTACCCAATGGCAGATGCAGCTGTGAGGAGGTTCCAACTATCTCTTAAAGGGGCCTCTATAGGTTACAAAGGGAGAAAACTAAATCATTGAGAGATCAAAAGGAAAGGCAAAAAATACATGAATTATTTTACATTTAAGTGTTATTAATAATATCTGGACATGGTTAGTTTTTTTATCACCTCAATCTCAGGACCTAAACAAAAAGTTAGTTTACTGAATCTAAAATTTTACAATAAAAACTGGTACAAAGTATTAATTGCTATTTTAATTCAGAACAGGGAGGTGCCAGTGAAGGAAGCTTAGAGTCACATAGGTGCATTTATCCCTTGAAGGGCTATGATATAACAAGGACAGATACCTGATGTAGGTGGGTCTTCTGTATTTCTGTTGCTTTCATTGGTTAATTAATAAAGAAACTGCTTGGCCTGATAGGTTAGAACATAGGTGGGTAGAGTAGACAGAACAGAATGCTGGGAAGAAGGCAATGAGGCAGAGAGTTGCCCGCCATGAAGCCACCAGGTCAGACATGCTGAATCTTTCCTGGTAAGCCATGACCTTGTGGTGAGATACAGATTATTAGAAATGGGTTGAATCAATATGTGAGAGTTAGCCAATAAAAAGTTGGAGGTGATGAGCCAGGCAGTGTTTAAAAGAATACAGTTTCCATGTAATTATTTTGGGTAAAGCTAGCCGGGCAGGTGGCGAGAAGCAGCCTGCCGTTGCTTTAACAGATACCCAAAACACTACCCTAATTTGACATAAATCTTAGAAGCACTTAGATCCAGCAAGGCCAGACACCTGAAGTTCTGCTATGTGAAAGTCCCTTCTGTGATCACCCCACAAGGACGTCTGTCTGACCAAACCATCCTGTCAGGGAGTTAGTTATAGAGAGAAGGCTTCCATGATTTTTTTTTATTGCAGTGTGGGACAAAAGATTTGACTGTCTTATCTGCCAGAATTACAGTTTGGAGAAAAAGTCATCGTACTAACATAGCACAGGAAAATTGTGCCCAGCATATGAGCATACAAAATTATAGGGAAGCATGTTATCACATAAGAGAATCTGCAGTTAGAGACAGTCAGCTTTTCAAAGACAGTATTTTTTTTATAGCCTGTGCCTGCCTCCATGAATTTATCCTCCATCAGATGTGTAAATCTCTATTGGGTTGGCCTTCTAAATGTCAGCTGATCTATTGCGTAAACTTACGCATCTCATGACTTGAACATATTGCAGACTTGGTGAAAAGAAGGTGACCGATGAGAAATACCAACCGTCTTCTGTGTTTCCACAAAACTCAGGCTCAATATCAGATTAGTGGCCACAACAGCTAAGGAAAGTGACACTAGCTGGTAGACAGTGACCAGGTAAAATCCAGACGTGCCGAACTTTTTAGATTTGTAAAGGAAATAACAGACTCTAACATAGATCACTGAACTGAGTGCTGAGGAGGAGAGTAAATTGTTATTGGTCAAGCCATAGCAAAGGTCCAGAAACCCTCAGGAAAGTCTCCCACATAACATAAAGGTATTATGTAGGAGACTAGCAAAATCCATAACAAGTAACTTTGGAAAAGGGATCTGCCCTGTCTTCCCACCTCTCTCAGTAGTATGTCACAAGGAATCCATACTGAGAATTGCTCTTGTCTCATTCTTTTCCAGTACATGGAGTAGAAGATATTATATTTTCATAACTTGAAACATTGAATTCTCCTCTCCACTGACTAAGTAAGGGATCTTCTGAGAGCCAGAGTGTACCTATAATGCAGGAGAAGGCAACTTGGACTCAGACACCTGGGTGCCTATCATGGATTGTGAACTATGACAAAGCCAGTGGGGAAAAATTTGTAATCTAAGGGATCACAATGCCAAGAGAACACTGCCTAACAAGAAAATCCTCATAAAATTAGGAGTGGGAAACAAAACATGCAATAACAGAAAAAATATTCCCTAAAAGTCATTTATTCCAACATGGAAACTGAAGAAATATGCAAAAGTAAGTCAACATGACTCCACGAAAACCCTGTAATGTCTCAAGACAGAAACTGAAGACACTCTGTGGATTGAAATATCAGGAAAGAATTAAAAAACTTAGCTTTAAATAGTATCACTATTTCAAAGAAGGTTCAGTCAACAACAGAACAACAAAGGACATTAAATTCAGGAGCTGGATAAAAATATCAACACAGTGAATGAGAAATTGGAAAAGAAAATTGATTTTTTACAAAACAACAACAGAAAGCCCAAGTTCAATTTCTAGCACCCATGTTTGGCAGCTTACAATCACCCATAACTCCAGTTGCTTGGGACCTGACACCCTCTTCTGGCCTCTCAGACACTTACATACGTGTGGCCTATCTTTACACACATAAACATCAAATTTAAAAGTAAAAATAAATCTCAATGACTCAAAAATGAAGTAAAAAAAGCAAACCTGTAATTACACTAAATGTACCATAATAAATATTATCAGAGATTGAAAATAGGGTAGAGAAAGTATTACATTCAGAAGAAATTAAAATAAGAAAATGTCAAACATGATCATAGCATTCAAGAACTAGAAGATATGACCTAAGGTGATGTAGGAGGGTCTTCTATCTATCTGTTGCTAAGAACCCATATGGAAGAAGAAGGAACAGAAAATAAATTTAATGGAAAAATAACAAATTATTTCCCCAGTCTAAGGAAAGATATTGTGGTGGTTTGAAAAAAAATGCTCCCCAAAGAGAATGGTATTATTAGGAGGTGTGGCCTTGTTGGAAGAAGTTTGTCACTGTGAGGGTGGGCGTTGGGGTCTCATATATGCTCAAGCCATACCCAGTGAGACAAACACTTCCTGTTGCCGCTGGATCAAGATGTAGGACTCTTAACTACTTCTCTAGCACCATGTCAGCCTGTGTGCTGTCATGTCCCACCATAATGATAATTGGTTGAACCTCTGAACTGTAAGCCACCCAATTAGTTGTCTTCCTATAAAGTTTTCCTATAAGAGTTGCTGTGATCATGGTGTCTCTTCACAGCAATAGGAACCCTATCTAAGACAGATATTGACAAACATTACAAAAGGCATTTAGAACTCCAAAGAGACATGACCCAGAAAGCATATCTCCACATCACATTCTAGTCAAGATGTTAAGACTTCAAACCCAAAGAAACAGTAGTAAAGTCACATGACAACTTATGCTGTGTGAGGTGAAGGGAGTACTCCTTCATTGTTGGTGGGAGTGCAAGCCCCTTTGGATATCAGTATGGTGATTTTTTTCAGAAAATTAGGAAACAACCTTCCTCAAGACTCAGCAATACCACTTTTGGGTATATATCTAAAGGATGCTCAATCATGCCACAAAGACATGTGCTCAACTACATTCATAGCAGCATTGTTTGTCATATCCAAAAATTGGAAACAACCTAAATACCCTTCGACCAAAGAATGGATAAGGAAAATGTGATACATTTAGACAATGGAATACTACACAGCAGTAAAAAAAAATAGCATCTTGAATTTTGCAGGAAAATGGATGGAGCTAGAAAACATAATTTTGAGTGAGATAACCCTGACCCAGAAAGACAATTATCACATGTACTCACTCATAAGTGGTTTTTAAACATAAAGCAAAGAAAACCAGCCCACAAATCACAACCCCAGAGAACATAGACAACAATGTGGACCCTAAGAGAGACATACATAGATCTAATCTATATGAGAAGTAGAAAAAGACAAGATCTTCTGAGTAAATTGGGAGCATGGGGACCTTTGAAAGAGGGTTGAGGAGAGGGGAGAGGTAGGGTGAGGAGCACAGAAAAATGTAGAGCTTAATAATGATGATGATGATGATGATGATGATGATGATGATGAAGAAGCAAACTGGTTGCCCCTAGAGACAAATACATGAGGTCATTTTCCCAGGTGTTTGTTGCTGATTCAAGATCAAGCTTGAGGCAACTTTAGTAGGCATACACCTCATGCAACAATGAACTCTCTACACATACTTCCTACCTATCAAGATTCAGTTAACTGTTATTGTTAAGTCTTGAATTTCAATGTCATTTTCTGCCTGGAAACCCTCACCAACTTAGAACTATGTGCATGGCCAAGCATTACTCACTGGCCAGTCAATGTGACCTCCCTAGCCTAAGAGAAACTGTGTGACTTTATCTTGTGTTATGCAAATGTGTTGTGTCCTGAAATGTAACATGTAATTGTCCAGAGCTGGGCTGTGAGAGGAGAGGCATATAAAGCTATGTAGAGAGCTGCTGTGCAAAGAACTGGGCAGAGGTGGGAATGTGGGTATGAGTGTGTGTGTGTGTGTGTGTGTGTGTGTGTGCGCGCGCGTGTGTGTGTGCACTTAGTGAGAAATGTAGCTAAATGGGCCAAGAAACAAGTGTGAGGGAGGAGTAGGAGAGATGAGTGAGATGTGATTGTTTAAAGAAGAAATGTGAAGGTATGTAGCTGTGTAGAGAATGTGTAGAGAATGTAACTGTATGAAAAAAGATGTAACTATGTTTAGAGATGTGTGGCTGTGTAGAAGATAGATGTAGCTTGGGAAAGAGATGTAACTATGTGAAAAGAGAATACATACACACACGCACACACACACACACACGCACGCACACATATTGTATAGAGAGGTTGTCAGGAAAGAGATTATTCAAGTAAAAGAGAAAGTTGCCATCAGGAAGGCATGCGTTTGTTCATTTTTTCTTAGGTTACCATCAGAAAATATGTTTCCTTATTTACTCTCTCTCCCAAGTTAAAAAAGTCTAGCCCTTGCACTTTTGTGGATTTTTTTTAATTTTTACATACCCTGGTGCTGACTGGAGGTCAGCTTTCTCTGTTAGTGATAATGATTCTTTTGAGAAGTAAGACTACCACATGAGTATTCTTAAAGCCAGAAAGTAGGTATTTATTGCCAGCTTGCGGCTGCATGGGGAACTTGCCCAGTTCGTGCAACACTTAGCCTTATAACCCTGTGTCTTTTATGTTCCTCAGCCATGAAGAGGGTGGCCAGAGTTTCTGTCAATCATACGTCAGCTGTTGGTTGTAAAAGACAATCTTTTTCTTTTTTTTTTTTGCAAAAAATCTTACAAGCAATTTTATTTTATTGATTTTTATTGAGCTCTACATTTTTCTGTGCTCCCCTCCCTGCCTCTCCCCTCCCCTTCAGGCCTCCCCTAAGGTCCCCATGCTCCCAATTTACTCAGAAGATCTTGTCTTTTTCGACTAGTAAAAGACAGTCTTAAGGAGACTAAGGAGATTATGAGACTTTTAAAAGAATGGGAGGTTCTGAGTTTTCCAATTATTCAAATTATTGGTTGAAAAGAAGACATAAACCATGAAAGTGATAGAGATGGAAAACTTGGGTCTTGAGTCCTCTAGGGCCACCTCCCTGAGAAGGAGGATGAAAGCTTCCTTGCTCCAGGGAAATTCCTCCCAGAATCCCTATAGCTAGAGCCACTCTGAATGTGTGGAGGGAAGGAGATCTGAGATAAAAGATGCTATCACTACCCTCTCTTAAGCACTGCCAGGGAAACTATTCACCCACCTCCAGGGATGGCTAGGGTTCACATTAGGGCAAATGGAGGGGAAAAGTCAATGTATTTTGGCAGAGATGAGAGAACAGGTGGAGTTTTGGGTTTCTCTATGCAGTTAGGGCAGAATCAAGAGAATCTGGGTACCTGAAAGAGGGCATGAGTCTTAAGTTAGGCTGGGTGGGTCTTGGACCAGAGAAAGTCATTGCTTAATATAGGGAAAACGGTTAGGATGGCTGAGGTCCTGATGGCCTGAACTGTCTGGTGGTCCAGAGATCCTTCACTGCATCACATGTCTCCAAAGGAGGGCCAGTTAATTTCACCAAAAGTCTGTCATTTTCTAGGTGAGAGGAAGACACATATTAGTCTTCATCTAGAAAACTCTCCTTGAAGTGTTTTGTTATGCACTTTGATGGTTTCTTGGAACTGTTCACCCCCCTCTAATTTTAGATGTTTCCCTAATCAACAGAACTGATAGAAACTAGCATAGAGACACCCAGTAAGGCAAATAGTAAAGACAACCAGAAGTAGCCATACAGTGTAAACCAAGAGGGTCTAGTTATGTCTCATGTGGATCCAGACACTGGAACTAGGACTGCACCTGTCCTTTCCTAAGTGTTATATTCAGAAAGCACCATAGATAAACTTTCCTCTGGAGAAGACAGTGTCAGGTGACTTTCTGCAATTTCCCATTTTAGGATCCTCTCAGGCATTAGGACTAGAGGTGAGAGAAGTTTGTGGGACCCTGGAATCTCTTAGGCTGTGCACCCCTAGGAATTCCCCATTTTCTGTGCGATTACCCCAGAGGGCATCCAAGACCCTTGTTGTCTTGGCATCTCAGTATGCTGTGATCTCACTGAGGCCTCCAGAATATTGTGAAGTAAGTCCATAGATACTACCATGCAGACACTCTTAAAACTGAAAAGAAAGTCTGTATTGCCAGGTGGAAGCTGAATGTGAACTTTCCCAAATCAGGTATCTTTTAGCCTTACAGACCTTTTTCTTACATGCAAAAACCCAAAACAAACAAAGCAGCAACAACAGCTCATCCTGCTTGTAACATGTCAGTTAGTAAAAAATGGAACTACAAAGAATAAAAAGAAGGAAAAAAAAAGAAAAAAGAAACCAAATAAACAAACCAAGTTTAGTACATTTAAAGACTTTCCTGGAACTATAGACTATATCTTTGATGGAGTAGGTCTTTGTTCCCATTTTGGTGGGTGCAAGGTCAGAATGGTATTGATAACATGGAGTTGGTTGAACTAAGGTCCGGTGGCCTGTTCTTTACTTAATAATAGAAAACCTCCAGGTCTGTCAAATACTTGCAGCAAAAGCAGCAGGATAGATGATCAATGTATGAAATAAGTAGCCTTTCTGTTTAGTTTTTATGTTTTTGCTGAATGAGAATTCATATAATACAATTCATAATAACTACCAAAATACCTGGAAATAGATTTAAGTGGGTAAGTAAAGACCTCCACTGTGAAAACCACAAAACACTGATGAAAGTAATTGAAGTAGACACAAAAAGATGGAAAGAATTTCTGTGTCCATGAACTGATAGAATTAATCTTATTAAAGTGGCTGTACTGCCCTTAGCCATTTGCAGGCGAATATAATCCCCATTGCATTACCACTGGCTTAATCACATTCTTCACAGAACCAGAAACAACAATTCTAAAGTTCACATGGAAACACAAAAGATATCCAAAGAAATCGAATGGAAAGCATAAAAGCTATAAGAATAAAAATTCTTGATTTCAAATAACACACTCCAGAGTCTCTTGTAGCCACAAAACTTGGGTACAGAAAGACACACATACTAGTGGAACAGAATAGAGGACAGAGAAATAAACTCTCGAATTCACAGCCAGCTTATTCTTGACAAAGATGTCAAGAATAAATATTGCTGAAACCTTTCAATGAATGGTGCTGAGAAAACTAGTTACACAGGTGAAAGTCAAAATGGGCTTCTTCTCATTCTAGAATAATCATCTTAAAATGTACCAAAAGACTCAAAGACTTAAATAGTAAGATCTGAAGTACTGGGAGAAAATATTGGGACAGAAAAATATTCATATAGGCCTTGGGTTTGAGACTAGTACCTTCAAGGCACGAACGAACAATTAAAAAATTAACTGACAGGCTTTTGCTTAACAAAAAAGAAGCAGAGTGAAGGAATAACCTATAGAATGAAAGAAAACATCTTTCATCCTTCATCTAACAGAAGGTTAATAGCAAAAATATACGAGGACTCAAAAACAATTTAACACACTCACACAGTCAACACATTCATACTCATACAGAAGATATCTACAAATCCATGCAATCACACATCCACATATATTCTCTCACCTTCAGCCTGATTATACTAACATATGCAGACATACCCACACATTCATAGAAACAGAAGCAGTTTTTCACAATACTCCTCCGCAGTCACAAACTCAGATTGATACACATTCACAGTGCCCGCATACATGCTCACATACTCTCATTGACACCATACTCATGCACACATTAGTTTGCCTCTCACACACTCAAACATTCTCACACTCACACCTTCACACTCGCAGACACCCATATACTGACATGGCAGTATGCATACCCACAGCCACACAAACACACTTGAACATATACTTTCACCCACTCACATGTAGGAACACTATAGTTAAAATTGCTTCACTAGAGAGATAAAAATAATATGTATCCATCCTTCTAAGGTCTCAACAATCAAACCAGGTACAATTCCAGTCACTTTTACTCTGGGAAATAAATGACTTTATTAGGCTTACTAAGAGAGCAATGGGTGATGTGTTATGGGAAGGAACATGCATGGCTTGAAAGCAGCCACATTGGAAAGTGCATCCTATTTACATGATGACTCTTCCATGGCTGTAGTTGGGTTCCCCTCCCTTAGCCCTTTGTCTATATAGTTAAGCACCTCTCTGAGGCCTTGTACAGTTAGGGGAGAACTGTATACAACTGGTTGAGAGGAGTGGCTGGATTCTTGTGTGAGGGTTCCATAACCCTTTCTAGTACTCCTTTTATAGAGGTTAACTAGCCTAGCTGTGATGATCTTTTATAAGCAGACACAGCTGATATGAAGATGGGGACAGTTTGGCTTGGAGGATAGTCTTGTATCAACAATACATACATATCACAGTATATGGTTGTAGCCACTTAGGCATAAAGAGGTGAATATTGATGCTATCTATGGACTGAGTGTCCCCATTCTAATGTCTGTTAAAATTGAATTGACATTATGACAGTAAAGCTGTGGAACTCTTGAGAGGAGATTAGGCCATGGGAATTCCTCCATCATGAATAGATTAATATTGAAATTGAGGGAAAGATTCAGTTATTGTGGATGCTAAGCCACATTAGCATTGTGCTTTTGTGTATTCATTTCCCCTTCATGTAACATGAGGGGGCCAGCTTGTTGGGGTTTCCATCCTGCCCAGTACCCCACAACTGGCAAACCCCAAGGAAAATCACACACAAGACTCCATAAGGTTATAAACTGATTGGCCCATTAGGTCAGGCTTCATGTTAACTCTTATAACTTATGTTACCCCATTATCCTTATCTACATTAGCACATGGCTCCGTACCTTTCTCAGCTGAGCAAGTTACATGCTGCCTCTTTGCTGGTCTGCACAGGAGCGCCAGAGGAACCTCCCTGCTTCCCAGAATTCTCCTGGGAGAATTCTCATTGCATCACCTCTACTTCCTGTCTGGTTTTCCCGCCTATACTGCCTGCCTGGCCAATAAGCGTTTTATTAAAATATGATTGACAGAATACAGACAATTCTCCCACATCATTTCCCTCTTTTTTTTTTAAACAAAGGAAAATACCCATAGTCCATTTGTTGGGAATGTGGTCATAGTATTTCAGGCTACTTCCTGCTGGTTGGGGGCACTGATAATCTTATGGGGACCTAAAGAAAATTTAGAATTATCATCAAGTCCTCACTGGAGTATCCTGTGAGTCTTGATCATCTCAGGCAGCAGTCTTGAACCTGTTCTGGAAGTCTGGATGAACAACTCAGACATCTGGGCCATCTATTCCTGTCGGAGATTTTTCAGGTGACCTCCTTTGGTCAAAGGTGATTTTTCATAACTCTGAATAAATCAAGAGTCTCTCATTTTCTGTGGAAACAAAAGCAGAATCTCTTCTCCAAAGTAACATACCTTTTGACTTCAGTTTTGAAGCCAAAGTATTTTCAAAATACCTATCTTGGTTTAGTTCAGCAGCATTTATAAACAAAAGTCTTTTAGCAGCTGTTGCTCCTTCATCAGCTTTCAAACAATTCAAAGAGAGCATAATAGCATACAGTATCAAGATTCTTTGTATATTTTCCATCTTTATTTTAACCTCTATTGCTTTTATATTTACTTTTACTTTTTGAGACAGGTTCTCTGTATATCTTTGTCCTGGAATAACACTGTAGACCAGGCTGCCCTTGAACTCACAGAGATCCTTCTGTCTCTGCCTCCCAGGCATTGGGATTAAAGGTGTGTACCACCACACCCTATTTCTCCCTTTCTTTCTTTTTTATTTTTAATGACTTTAACCTTTAGCCTGCATATATTTTTAACACATAGTAAACCATTTAGAGGTTTTCTTTGTCTTTGAACCTCTCTTTACTGTATCTCTCTTTTTCTAACCACATGAGTCTAAAACCGTGGCTTTGACGGCTGGATCTAGGCCATTCCTTAGCTTTCCAGCCTCATGGCAGAGGTACTGCTGAAGCCATTTTTATTGCCACAACTCTGTGGCGTTTCAAGGTCCTTGCTAGCAAGCAAGCCGGAGCATTCTGCTCACAGACCACACTCAGTCGGACCGCCTGCCTGAAAGAGTCAGAGTTTGTCCTGGCAGGACAGCCCAGAAAACCAGCATTTTAAAACAGCGCAGCTTTTTTCCTGCTACAACTGAAAACTGAAAAGCATGCATTCAGCTTTCCATCAACACAGTTTAAGTGTTTTGTGGCAAGACCTCTTAAAGGAGCTGCAAGGTTTTGCAGCTAAAGTTGAGTCAGGAAGCCTCTCTTAGATGAGAGTGCTTGCTTGCCTCTAGCAAGCAGAGCAGACCTGAGAAATTGCTGCTACCAAGAAAACATGCTTTACTCTATTCTTTTCCAAGCTTTCACAAGCTTTCTGTGGATTCAGTTATCCACGCCTGGGTGCCGTAACATGAGGGGGCCGGCTTGTTTGGGTTTCCATCCCGCCCAGTAGCCCACAGCCGGCAAACCCCAAGGAAAATCACACACAAGACTACATAAGGTTATAAACTGATTGGCCCATTAGGTCAGGCTTCATGTTAACTCTTATAACTTATGTTACCCCATTATCCTTATCTACATTAGCACATGGCTCCGTACCTTTCTCAGCTGAGCAAGTTACATGCTGCCTCTTTGCTGGTCTGCACAGGAGCGCCAGAGGAACCTCCCTGCTTCCCAGAATTCTCCTGGGAGAATTCTCATTGCATCACCTCTACTTCCTGTTTGGTTTTCCCGCCTATACTGCCTGCCTGGCCAATAAGCGTTTTATTAAAATATGATTGACAGAATGCAGACAATTCTCCCGCATCACCTTCAATCATGGAGTGATACAGCATGTAGCATCATGTAAGATGCTTGTGTAGCATTGTGCTTCCCAGCCTCCAGGACAATGAGGCAAATATGCCTATATTTCTTTTCATTGCATAACTCATTCCGTGTTCTAGTTTATTTCTTATCGGTTATAATAAATACTATGACCAATAGCAACTAGGAGAAGAAAAGGATTATTTCATCCTATAACTTCCAGTTCATAATTCATCATCAAGGAAATTCAAGGCAGGAACTGAAACAACTGAGGATGGAACCATTCATGACAGAACATTTGTTACTGGATTGTTCCCCTGGCTTGTTCAGCTATCTTTCTTATACAGCTCAAGTTCACCAGCCTATGGACAGTAACACCCACAGTAGTCTAGGCTCACCTTCATCAATTATTAATTAAGAAAATGCCTCACAGACATGGTCACAAGTCAGTTTGATTGAGTCAACACTCCATTTGATACTCTCTTAGATAACTGGGCTCTGTTAAGTTGACAACGTTTAAAGCACCCAGTCAATTTTGCTTTAACTCAAACCTCTATTGTGCTTACATTTACTTTGTCTCTGGAGAGACCAACCACTTTATTCATAAGCAGCAGGGTTATAAATCCTTTGTATTTAAAGATCTGTCTTTTGTAGTGAATTTTTGTTTGTATTATAATAAATAAAGCTTGCCTGAAGATCAGAGTGGAAAGCTAAGCCACTAGAGGACAGGAAGTGGTGGCTCACACCTTTAACCCCAGGAATTCAGAGACAGAGACAGACGAATATCTGTGAGTTTAAGGCTATACAAAATCGATTCAGAAATAGATCGAGGTGGTGGTAGTTCATACCTGTAATCTCAGTGTTTGGGAGTCACACACTAAGGAGGTGGAGACAGGAGTCATATGGCTGAGCAGAGAGAGGAATATAAAGATGAAGAGACAGGAACTCACTGGTGTGTGGAGTCTGAGGTGTCGTGGAGACAGTGCAGTCTAGGCAGTCTGAGGATTGTCCCTTCAGTCTGAGTATTGGTAAAGGTAAGAGGTCTCTCTAGTGGCTTACTGCTCTGCTTCTCTGATCGTTAACATTAACCCCTAAGATAAACTACCCAGTCAATAGGAAGAGACACAGGACTAAGGGCATTGGAAAGAGAATGGGGACACCTGGAATGGTGAAAGCAGCAAAACTATCAGGGGATGAACTGTGGCAGAATTTGAGAGTGGGAAAATGAGTCAAACATGTCATAGTTGAAGTCTTGAGTCCCCTAAATAATAATTGTGAGACCTTCAACAAGTCAGTTAACTTAGTATCATTGAACCTTGGTTTGTCTCCAAAATATGATAATAGTGGCCATCGTAAGGTTTGTGAAAGTTTGAGAGATGGTATGAAGTTCAGCAGGAGTGTTAAGCATTCAAAGGAAATCAGGGAGAATGTATAGGGACAAGAGTAGGAGGGCAGAGAGTCTAGTTGTCTTAATAATGGAGCAATAGCATAGAGGATGAGCAGAAACAATACAGTTTTGTGTGGATGGGATGTTTCAGAGATCAGCCTAATTTAAATCTGATTGCAGGGATAAGTACATTTTCTAAAGCAAGGGAGGCTTCTAGCAACCAGACTACATTTTATAGCACTACTGGGCATCTGTGCAGGTCATTTATAGTTTTTACGAGTCTTGATAGATTTGGAACACTTTGTTTTGCACTTGAATACAAAATGCACCCCCCTCTAAGAAGTGCTGTGAAATACGACTGGAGAAATCCCTGATATTGTTTATACTGCGGCGGGGATGTAGAACATGACGAATGAGAGTAATAGCTGGTAACCAATATTAGATCATGATGACAAGGAAATTCATTGTGGGGAACTTTCCTATAAAGAACGGATAGTACTATCAATCCATTCTCACAGTCAGAAAGTTACTTTTTGAGAAATTATCCTTTCCACTTCTCCTTTGCCTTTTCATGGTGCTGTGATTTGATTTAATGCCTTCCTCTCGATGCCTGCTTTTGCGAAAAGTGCCTTTCACGTTTCCAATGCCATGACACTCATTGGTGATTAGTAATTCCGACTGCTGGGGCCTGCTGCAGTTTTTATTAGGCATCGTAATAAATTTTATATTTGTGTATTTTTTTGGACGGTGTTATTTGCCTATGAAATAAGCATGAGTTTCACAGTGGCTTTTGGCTCTGGGTTCTCACTAGTGCAATATAAGAGTTTAAAATAGACTTCATCTAGCTTTGACCCCTGTCCCATTTATCTGTAGGGTTTTGCATGGCATTGGAATTGGGATGAATGTGAGCCGGTGGACAGCTATGGTTTCCCCCTCTTTTTTTGTTTTTCAAAACCTTTTCTTGCTTTGCAAATGGGGACCAAGCCTCTTCTCTAGTCCATGATTTTATGGTAGTATTAGCCTTGATCCCTCAGCTCCACCTCAGCAGGGTGTGCAAGGTGTGCTATTCATTTGATCTCTAGTCTCCCTTTCCCCAGGCACAGAGATTGCGGTATAGATTGGTGTTTCCACTTATTCACTCAGCATTATTACAGACTATCTACTACATGTTAGGTACAGCTTTTTATTGTGGATATAATCGTGAGAAATAAAATCTTTGTGCTTATAGAATCTTCTTTCTAGTTTGAGAAAGCAATCCAAGAAAATAAGATGTCAGGCAATGACATAGCCACACTATTTTTTTTTTTTTTGCAACAAAACTGCTGTCTAAAGCGGAAGAAGTATCATTCTGTATCCTAGTGACTTGTTGGCAAGCAGGATATAGAAAGATGTGGCGGTATACAGAAATTTTAATGTTCTTCTGTGGTCTCTTTTTAACAATATTTTTAAAATCAGTTTTTGAGATTCAACACAATATATTTTGAACTTATTCACTGCACCTCTCATAATGACTCTCTTCACTTTGCTACTTCACCCCACACAACTTTGAGATTTTTCTACTTCCTTTCTTCTTATTTTTCATTATTATCCTCATTGAATCCAGCTTGTGTTTGTTGCCTAGCTAGTCTTGGGAGTGGGGCCTGTCCGAGTATGTGGTTGATCCGACAGGTGTCACATCATTAAAGAAAACTTGGAGTACCATGGAAGAGGAGGCAGAAAGCTTATAGGAGTCAGTGGGGATGGGGGACACCAGGAGAACACAGCCCACTGAATTAACCAAGACGGGCATGTATGGGCTCACAGAGACTGAAGTGGCAAGCATGGGGCCTGCAGGGATCTGTACCAGGTGTATCTATTGTAGCTGTTAGCTTGGTGTTTTGGTGGGACTTACTGTGAAAGTGGGTGTATCTGATTCTTTTGCCTGCTCTTGGGACTCTTTTCCTCCTGTTGGGTTGCCTTGTTAAGCCTCAATGGGAGGGCATTATCTTGTCTTATTGCATCATGTTTTGTCATGTTTGGTTTGGTTGTTATCTCTTGGAGGCCTGCTCTTTTCTGAAGGGGCAGAGGGAGAGTGAATCTGGTGGGGGGGCATTGGAAGGAGTAGAGGGAGGGGAAACTGTGATTGGGATGTATTATATAAGAGAACAATCTATTTTCAATTAAAAATAAAACCAACTCTCCTTCTCCCAGAAATTGTCAAATTCCAATACCTCATCAGCTAGAAGTGAGAGTTTATGTCTACCCTATTATTTTGCCTTTTGCATTAGATCACCATATTCCAGGTATCTGGTTGGATGACAGCAGACTGATATATGGAAGAGTACCAGCTACATCTGGGAATCCAGCCTAATCCAGCCAAGCTAAGTTCGGTAAAATGTTAAACTACTTGTGTGCCTAGGAATAAGAAAGAAACTTACTTTTGTGACTTACTGTGTTTAGGGCATATTTATTACCCAGCTGCATTGCAGCAAAAGCTTACAAATGTTCTCAGTAAATACAGTTGTCTGAAAAGGACAATTTCTGTGCAAGGCGTTAAGGTGAGAAGCAAAAGAAATAGTTTTCAGTCTGTCCATTTTCAGAGGGAAATAATAAAAAAGGGCAAATTAACAGCAATGACAAAGACAAATGTACTTGGAAAAGAAAGACCCCAACAGAAATATTGTTGAATAAGTATTGTATAATGGTATAAAACTTATATAATATATAAGTATATTATAAATATTCATGAAAAATAAAATAAAATGATCTTGAAAATGAAGTAAAGAATACTATATGGTAAGATTATTTTGAGTGTCCTGGACCTGTCTTGATAGGTCCATGTGGCTATTTTCCCAATAATTTACCTGAACTGCCATTTGCAGATATTTTATTTCATTAAAAAGCAGAGTTGTAGCTTTGTATGGTAGCACAGATCAGTGATCTGGCGCTTTGGAGGCTGAGAAGGGAGGACAGTAAGTTCAAGGCTATCTCCCTCTATATTACCTTTATGTAGCCGCACCCCAAATGTGTGGGATAAGCAACGTAAGAGAAGAAAAATTTCTTGGGTCCATAGTTTTGAGGGAATAGAACATCGTGGCAGGGAAGGCATGATTATATGATGGCAGGATATGGCAGGCTGTGAATCAGGAAGTAGAAACACAGGAAGCAGAAACCTGGATAGAAGTAGGTCCTTGTGTATGACCTTCAAGGTCCATCCTTATGGTTCTGCCTCTTACGTAAGTTCTGTCTTCAAATGATAATACAATTCCACATACAAACATACAAGCTGGAGGGGGGATGTGTTCAGTCAGCACTGTCTCAAAACAGTATTAGAGTGGTGGAGCTAAGGATATGGGAGACAGTTTGCCTAGCATACATGAGGGCCATGGTTTGAGGCCCAGCAGCACAGAAAACATAAACTAACAAAACAAACAAACCCCCCCTAATAAAACCAGAGATGCTCTAAAGAAGACAGAAACCTTGGAGGAAAAGTGTCCACTCTATGAATAAGCAAGTAGTCCACTTTTGAAAACAGTTCTATAGGCTCTCTAGGTTTGGTGTTTTATGAGACTGATGTGTTGCCAACTGTGCTAAAGAAGCAGGTAGTCTTTTAAACTCCAAACGATGGTCAGTTGCATACCACTGTATTGTCATTTATACATATCTTCAAGTTGACTCATTTTCTTCTTATGTTTCTTAAACCCAAGGTACCAGAATTGTAAGAAGTGTGTAGTATGTAGAACACAGAAAGCATTCTCTCTCTCTCTCTCTCTCTCTCTCTCTCTCTCTCTCTCTCACACACACACACACACACACACACACACATACACACATACACACACACACACACACGCATGCTATAGTTATATGTGTGCATTTTACATTATGTTCTTTTAGAGAACTCTGCCTAGTAGAGAAAACAGAGCAGAGGAAATAAGTGGCCTGGCTTTCTTTGTTACCAGGAAGATGAAAGCAAGTCATGGTTCAGGATTGCCTTCCTGTGTGGTAGTCAGCTTCCTGTCACTGTGAGAAAATATCTCACATAATTAGCTGATAAGGAGGGAAATTTCTTTCAGCTCACAGTTTCAAAGGTTTTGCCACTCAGCACCATTGCTGCGAGCCATGTGGAGAGGCTGAGCAGCAGCACCACATCAGGGAATCTGTGCTGGAGCAGAGCTGCTAGGATGAAGCAAAGCAAGAGTAGGAGCCAAGGGCTCCAGGTCCCTGTCAAGAACACATCCCTAGTGAGCTCACTACCTTCCATGAGACCCCTCATAATGGTTGCTAACAGGCCAGAGGCTAGCAGTCAAGTCTTGAGCACATGTATGTGTGGGAAATTTAAATACCCAATTATATAACGTCTTCCAGACTTTTCTCTGACCAAGATGTGAGCTTCATTTGTGTCAGGGTCACTTCCAAGCTCATTTATTATAGAACTCAGCATCAATTTTTTTAAAACTGAGGGGCTGGAGAGATGGCTTAATGATTAAGAGTGTTTGATGCAAGAACTCATGTTTTATTTCCAGCCTCCACTGTGCAGCAATGTGAGCACTGCACACATACATACCCACACATCTCCTTGGCTACTGTATCTGAGAAGTGTGGCATACATTTAGAAGATTAACCCTGCTGCTTGGCTAGACTGAGGAAATGCCAAGAAAATGATATGTGTTTTTCTATTTTTAGATCCTTGTTGATGGTCAATTTGAGTATTCTTTTTCTTTTATAATGTTTATCACCTACAGTTGAAATGTTAGTGTTGCAGAATATTCCTTTACACTATGTGAAGGTGTGTTACTGTGTTTGGTTTAATACAGAGCTGAATGGCAGGAATTGGTAAGGTGGGACTTCTGGGGACAGAGAGGACTCAGGAAGAAAGGTCGGGTTGCCAGTGAGATGTGAAGAAAGCAGCATGAACAGTACAGAGAGATGAGGTAACAAGTCACTTGAGAGAGTGTCGATTAAAATAAATAAGTTAAGAGCTTGTGGGACAAGCCTAAGCTAAGGTCAAGCTTTCATAATTAATAGTAAGTCTCTGTGTTATTATTTGGGAGCTGGCAGTACAGAGAAAGACTTGCTACATGGCCCTAACCTTGAAATGCTACCAAACATTTATTTTGATCCTCAGGAGAACACACTCCATTATTTATAACAAGGTGTGAGTATGGGTCAAGCAGGATATACACCGCCTCATATGTTTGCAAAGTGGCAAGTTACTTAGTTGAATATGCCCATTATTATCATTCAAAGCTCATTTGTTTTGGTGCCCAAGCTGTGGTCACCACTCATGACTCAACAAGTTCAGGGGACGCCCCAGAAGGACTTTCCCAGATCTCCCCTGCTGACTCCTTTCTGTTCATTTTGCTACTTTAAGTAAAGTACTGTCCTGCTCAAATCTGTGAAACCCTACTCCCCGATAAGGAGTGCGCCTCCCATATTGAACCGCGAGACTGGATCAATATCCTAGGAGTTGAAAACAGACACATACAAAGACCAGTATCATTTGCCCAAAGGGTAAATGTCAACTTTATTCAGCACATGTCGGGTTTATATACTTGGGGGCAAAAGGATGAGAGCCCCCTCCTACCTGGGAGTGAGAACATAGTGTTGGCCGCATGGTGCCAGTGGCCAGAGCTTCCATGTAGGGGGTATCAAGCTGGGAACCCTGACAGACAGATGGGAGGAGATTTAGGGTGCCTGTGAGGACCTTCCTTAGCAGGTGAAATTATCATAGCAATGACAGAAACAAGGCTCTGAACTAATTCCCTCTGGCTGGCAGAGTCGAACAGGGGAAGCTAAGCTGGTTAGCGTAAACATTTCTTGCATCCTATGTTTTGGCCTCGAGGAACAGGGAAGACAGGGCCCTACAAAGTACCTAAGTGGAAGAGTAAAGAATTGGGAATATCCCTAATAATAATGGAGAATGTGTCTGAACTGGCCTTCTCCTGTAATCAGATTGGTGACTACCCTAATTGTCAACAGAGAGCCTTCATCTAGCAACTGATGGAAGCAGATGGATAGATCCACAGATAAGGAAGGGGCTTAGCTATGGGAGTCCAGGTGACACAAGGGAGGAGGGATTGTATAAGCAAGGGGGCTCAAGATCATGATGAGGAAACCCACAAATACAGCTGACCTTAGCTAATGGGAGCTCATGAATTCTGGACCAACGTCTTGGGAATCTGCATGGGACTGATGTAGGCAATCTGCATGTGGATGACAGTTATGTTATTTGGTCTGTTTGTTGGGCCCCTAGCTGTGCAGTTAGGACCTGTTTCTGGGGCATAAACTGGCTTTTTGGAACCTATTCCCCATGCAGGGATTCCTTGCTCTGTCTTGATGCAGAGGGAGGAGCTTGTTTCTCCCTTAACTTGATACTCATGCTTTGTTGACTCTCATGGGAGGCCTGCTCTTTCCTGAATAGAGGAGGATGGATGGGGGGGGGATAGAAGGGAGGTGTGGGGAGGAAATGGGAAGACAGGAAGGAGGAGAAACAGTGGTTGTATGCAAAATAAATGAAAAATAATTAAAACTCCTACAAGATGTTTGTCAAGGGATGGGAGTTCACTAATCTCAGCAGGTGCAGAATAAAGACCCCCTCTTTTCAAAAAGCAAAGCAAAACAAAACAACAACAAAAAAGAATTGGAGTATCTCTATGCAGCACACATAACATATAAATTAGGGTAAGTAATGATGACTTTTATAACATAACACGAAAGTCCTTTGATGTGTTCTGGATTAGGGTGGTCTTCTATTGCTTTTGCAGTCAGTCCCTCTTCATGTCCTATAGCCTTGAAGTCATTTCCTCTAAGCAGGTGGGTGGGTGCCTAACAGAAGACTATATGTGGAAGGTTTTTTCCTGCAGTGATTCTGTGGTAAGCGTTTTTGCAAAACTCTCTCACTTTTGACAAAAGCAGGCACTCAACCAAGAGCTTTTTCGATTGTGTCCTGAGTTCTCCCCCAAGCTCCCTGTTTGGTGAAGGGTTTCTGACACCACCTGAGTCCTGTGGGACCTTTTCCCACCTGCCCTGTTGTTCAAGAGTTCTCTCCAATGTTTCACTCTCATCACAGAGCTATTGATGGGACCCATTGGACTAAGCCTTGGCAGAGTCAGTCATGATGTAGAAAGTGCTTGCCTATTTTATATGAAATGATTTTCTGCAGTGTTTTTCCCTTGTAGTCCTGGGGAAAATCCCAGGGCTTTATACATGCTAGGCAGATACTTCACCAGAGAACTATATCTCTAACTCCAAGAGGATGTCAAGAGCTTAGTATGGGTCCATTACAATAAGTTCTACCTAAACAGGGAACCATGTTGAAAATGTTTTTGTGCATATGCCCTGGCATCTGTCTTTACATGGAAATGAGCTATTAATTGTCAGTTAGTATGGAATAGAATGTCTGTTGTGGAAAAATTTTATGGATGTTTATTTTTCCAGTAGGTTATTTAAGTTTTAGAAAGTTTAAGAGTCTGAGGACACCCTGAGGGTTAAAAGCCTTTGGGATTCTCGCACCTATACTAGTTGGTGTTTTTTTCTGAGTCATCAGTGCTGCTTGGCCCCTAACAATGCCTCTGTCCTGAGAGTTAAGAAATAGAGCACAGAGTGTGTATGATCTCTCTTTCCAGAATGGTACTGTCTTACCTTCTCTCCTGTTTCCATCTCTTGACTCTCTGAACTCATTATGTCATTATTCCTCCTACCAGGAGGATGATGACCAAGCACATGGAGTCATGGGTCAGCTGACTGCTTAGTTGTCTGATTTGTACCAAGTTTGTTATTGTTTGTTCTGCGTCTTGAGTCTTGGTTTTCTTATCTGTTTACTCACCTTATGTGTGGCGTGTCCAAATTAAATAAATCAACATGTGTAAAGCACTTAGACTATATCAGGCTGCAGCAAAGTGATGATCAGGTCCTTGTCTCCCTTTGATAGCTCTCTGGGCTGAGATTGTCTTAGTTGTATCACTGCTCTGTCATCATCTGAAAGACTGATAGTACCCAGAGAGGTAGTTCTCAGAGTAAACTCAGGAGCTGGAATTTTCCTCCCCAAAGGCTTCCTTAGTCCATGTTTGCTGCTGTAACAGAATACTTGAAGTTGGATTATTTATAAGGAACAAAGATTTATTTTACAGTTCTGGAGGCTTTCAAGGTCAAGGTGGAACTGTGTCAAAGGGAAAGAACATTCTTGCCATGGTATCCTATAAGAAAGATAGCAAGCGATGGGAACACTGAATAGCTGCCTTCGCTTTTATCCAGTTATTCTGACAAAGCACCTTGATAAAGCAGCATGGGGGAGAAAAGGTTCATCTGAGCTCCCGGTTCTAGGTTGAGCTCCCCATAGCTGTGAAGTCACAGCCAGAGGAGGAGGTTGGGGGCTTGGCCACACCCATAATCAGGAATAGAGTGCAATGAATGCATGCGTGGTAGTGTTCAACTTGCTTCTCCACCCTTATACAGTTTAGGATCCATTGCCTTAGGGATTGTGTAGCTCTCAGTGGGCACATTTTCCCACTTTGTTTAATCCAATTAAGATAATCCCCTGGAGGCATACCCATAGGCAAGCAGTCTAGGCAATCCCTCATGGAGGTTGAATCAAGTTGAAAATTAAAACTACCACAAGCCCATTCTCTTAGTAACTACCCATGGGACATTAAAGCTTTGGCTCTTCCTCGCTGGGAAACTGTGATGATGATAATAAGAATAATTATGTATGTATGTTGGTGTAGCATGTGCGTGCAGTCCCCAAAAAGGCCACAAGAGGGCGTTGGGTCCTTTGGAACTGGAGTTAGCACTATGTGGGTGCTGGAAACTGAACTCAGGATCTCTTTAAGAGCATTAAGTGCTCTTCACCCTCCCCCCAAGCATTTCCTCAGCATAGTTATGACTTAACCCCTTGACTGTCTACCCACTCTTAACTGCTTTTGGTGCCATCTTGACATGGGTAGGACTTACAATGTAAAAAAGTTCTTGGTCTCTTACTAGCCATTTCAGTTTTTTCTTCTCTTTGCTGTCTGCATCCAGCATCTACTATAGAAAGTCAAGAGATCAAACTCACCCTAGATATACCTAACTGAACATAAGAATTCAGAATTCTGGTTATATGGGGTTGCAAGGCTCAAACACAGGGCTCCATATAGCAGTCGCCGAGATAAGGAACTTGAGAGGCAAGCTCTTCTTTACAAACAATATCTAGTACAGAAGTGTACATACTGGGTGTGGGATTTATGCTTGCTGCTGTCTGATTAGTGTGCAGACTTGTCAATTGCCTTATGTCAGGTACTTAGCCCACTGAGGAATTCCAAGTGAGCCCAGTGTGTGGTGTGGTCTGTGTGGTGTGGCGTTGTGTGTGTGTGTGTGTGTGTGTGTGTGTGTGTGCACGCACACGTGCATGCATGAGCGCTTGCACACGCGAACCCATCCTTTTCTCTTTTCACCATTCCTTCAGCATCTTCCTTCAGCATCTCCCAGTGGAGGCCCAGCTGCCTGCAGGCCAGACGACAAATGCACCTGGGAGACTGATTGCAGGTTTCCAGTCTTACATTGCACAGTGGGATGGAGATGGTAGACCCGGGCTGAGAGGATCGGCAATACCAACTATTTCCATGGTTAGAGTGAAGTTCAGTCGGGTCCAGGAGGACACAGTGGCTTTGGAGTTGTACATGAACTGCTTTCTGGGAAGAGACCTGCCCTGTGTAACGGAAGAGAGATTTACTTTCCCCCAGCAAGCGCCGTGCATTCAGATAACTCCTTTTGTGTATGTGTAACGATTGGCATGATTTTAGGGCACGAAGCCAACCGCAGTCTTTTAACACCCGACAGTCGTCTTCTGTGTGATCTTTAAAAGGGTAAGGCACATCAGCCTTCAGGGTCACTTCCAGGAGTCATTAAAGCTATTGAGCATTTTTTTTCCTTTTAGCCACACATCGTTCTAGTCAAAGTGTAAGAAAATCTGTGGCTGCTCTGGCACCATGTCTAATTTCCTGGGAGACTTTCCTTCTCCTTGAATTACTCATTTATTCTTGTGAGAAAATGCTTTGGGGTGGAGGAAGAGCCTGGTATCCTGGAGAGGAGAAGAGAGAGTCTGCAATTTGAAATGCTGAGCGGCAATTTCGCTTTAGCTAGGGTTGTCACCGGACTGATGAATGGTCCCCCTGTCGTATGCTAGTGATGTTAAAATCTCCCTCAGGTCCCAGCCTAGGCATGTTTCGCCCAAGTACACACAGGAACGCTAGGTGGCGCTGTGGTGTTAAAGGATCGAAGGAGTGCCTGTGCGTGGAAGAAAAGAGAATTTATGGAGAAAGCAGGGAGTTGGGGAAGCAAGAGGCTTGCAGAGGCAGGGAGAAATGAATGTGCATTCTCGTTCAGTGCCCTTCCAGTTCAGGTGAGCATTTTCCTATTCAGATCTGGGCATGCATAGGAAATCCAATTACAGATGCAAACTGCATTTGACTCCTTCACATCAAAAGGTGCCATGTGTTAGAGGCATCCAGCCAACTGGGGGTGCTGGGTGCATCCTAGCAGTAGAAGCTTGGCTCCTCTCCCCTCTTGGCCTTTGTCTCTCTTATCTCTTCCTCTTCACCATTCCCACATTCTTTCATCTTAATTGTGCAGCTTTCCTGGTTTTGCTATCCATCCAGTTCAATTTAGTAATTTTGAAATCAGTTTGTTGATAGTGTAACTGTATTCCTCCAGTAATAGGTTAGGGGAGAGGGGATAAAAGTAATATTCATTTTTCTCACAGGATAATGGTTCTTAGCATGTGGGTCACGGCCCCTCTAGGGTCGAACTACCCTGTCACAGCTGGTGCATATCAGATGTCCTACATTTCAGATATTCACATTACAATTTATAACAATAGAAAAATTGCAGTTATGAAGTAGCATTAAAAATAATTTTATGGCTGGGGTCACCACATGAGGGACTATATTAAAGGTTCACAGCATCAGGAAGGGTGAGAACCACTGGTATAGGCACTATGTAAACATAGCTGAGCATCCACTGGGGGCTGGCAGCTAGACTAGGCACGTTCACATTCAGTTATCCCATTGGAAGTTGTGTTCTGCAAGGCACGACCTGTGCCACTGATAGAAAGAAGAACATTAAGAAGCACCTGTTGCCCTGCACATCTTTCCTGCCTTTGAGACGGAACTTTGATGCTTCCCTCCAAGAGTTTACCCAGCTTCCTCTGATGTACCTGTGGCTCTGGAGTCAGCCTCTCAAGGAAATCTAGATTCTCCTACTTCCGATCCTGTGGTAGCTCCTTAATTCCTCAGTGTTTCCTTTAAAAAATTAAAATTTATTCTTCTCTCATATATTATATTCTAACTACAGTTTTTGTTTCTTTTCAATTTTTCTTTTTTTAAACATTTTATTTTACATGCCAATCTCAGCTCCCTTTCCCTCCCATCCTTCTGCTCCCTCCACCTTCTTCCCACCCCACCCTCTTCCCACTCCACCCAGTACATTCCTCAGAGAGGGTGAGGCCTCCCATGGGGAGTCAATAAAGTCTGTCACATCTCTTGAGGCAGGATCAAGGCCCTTCCCCAAATTTCTAGGCTGAGCAAGGTATCTCTCCATAGAGAATGGGCTCCAAAGAGTCAGATTATGCACTAGGGATAAATACTGGTTCCACAGTCAGTGGCCCCACAACTGCCCAAGTCACACAACTGTCACCCACATTCAGAGGCCATAGTTCTGTCTTCTTCAGATTCCCAGGCTTCCAAGTCAGTGAACTCCCATTTGCTAGAGTCAGCTGTTTCTGTGGGTTTCCCCATCATGGTCTTGGTCACTTTGCTAATACAATCCCTCCTCCCTCTCTATGACTGAACTCCAGGAGTTTGGCCCAGTGCTTTGCTGTGGATCTCGGCATCTGCTTCCACTAGTTATTGAATTAATGTTCTATGATAATAATTAAGGTAGTCATCAATCTGATTACAGGGGAAGGGCATTTTAGGTACCCTCTCCACTATTGCTTAGATTCTTAGTTGGGGTCATCCTGTGGATTCCTGTGAATTTCCTTAGTGCCTCATTTCTCGCTAACCCCATAGTGGTTCTCTGTTATGTTCTTCTTGAGTGAGAAAGGGGTAGCTATTCCTGCCTGACAGTGTAGTCTTGAGAATTAAAGGAGAATATTTATCTCAAAGTTGAGAGTGATAGTTAGCATTCAGCAGGCACAGAAAATATCTGCTTCCATCATTGTCCTCACTACCTTCAAATGGTTAATGAGAAAGATGCTACTCCCCTTTGAAGATGCTACTCCCCTTTGAAGATGCTACTCCCCTTTGAAGATGCTACTCCCCTTTGAAGATGCTACTCCCCTTTGAAGATGCTACTCCCCTTTGAAGATGCTACTCCCCTTTGAAGATGTACCATAGTATTTTGTGTACTTCCCATTGACCCTAGATATTCCTCTGAGGGATGGACCAGGGTAAGAGAGAGCACTTCATTTTCAGTAGTAGTTGTGAGGAAGGATTTCATGGTAGAGCACTTTCTTTGCTCCAGGAAATCAGAAGCGACTTCGGAACCCAAAAGTGTCACGTACTCTGCAGAGAATCAGAAGAAACCTGCAGTCCTTACCCCTTGTTAATTTCACAGAGACATATTTTAGAAACCACTTTAGTGGGCTTACATAAGCCATGATTACAGAAGGGGGCATGGACCATAGAATTTGGAGTTTCATTTTGAGATCTTTTGCAGGCTGTGCTTTCTCTGTCAGATACCATAAGAAAATTTAAAGACTTTTGCAGGTGCTGCTGGTGCTCTGTGTAGATCTCATTACCTTCCTGGGGCTTTCCTGCTCGTATATCCCAGCTGCTGGGTGCTGGTGCCAATGGCTTATAACTAGTTCTTCTTTCCTAATTGTTCTTGACATATGGCAGAGTCCTCCACTTCCAAACACAGGGATTGCCCTCAGCAAAGACAGAGAGATGCAGAGCTGCCCTCTCATTTTCTACATGGTTCAAGTTACGCTATGCTCTTTCCTTCTGAGCACATCTTTGATGTGGGATTCCCCTCTGTATGCTGTGAATACCATTGGTTAATAAAGAAACTGTCTTAGGCCTGCACAGGACAGAATAGAGGTAGACAGGGAAAACTAAACTGAATGCTGAGAGAAAGAAGGCCGAGTTGGAGAGATGCCATGTAGCCCCCCCCCCCCCTCCGCCACCAAGACAGATACTGGATGTTGAATGGAACTTTACCTGGTAAACCACAGCCACATGACTATACACAGATGAATAAAAATGGGTTAATTTAAGTTATGAATTAGCCATAAATATGCTTAAGCTATTGGCCAAACAGTATTGCCAATAATATAGTTTCTGTGTGGTTATTTCAGGGCTGAGTAGCCAGGGACTAACAAATGGCCTCCTATAGCCCCTCTTGTTTTCAGACAGAGATTTGCATGGAAAGCATCTCAACCTTCCCCTGTACTGCCCACCCTCTCTCGTATCCCTGAGAATATTTCAGTACATCACTTGCACAAGAAACCCCATCTCAGCTTCGCCTCACCTGAGGAACCTCATCTGCTAGAGGAGAGCGTGAGTCAGGCACTAAAACAGGCCACCGAGCACACACAACAGAATGTGGAAGTTTGGGCAGCTGCACTGAGGGCCAGCTCTTCATTCCCTCTGTCTTTGCTGCTTCCGTCCTCCCCTTACACCGTTGTCTTCTGACGCCTTGGTTAGTTCTGCATCTTTGGGATCTGTTTTAGAAGGATCTTACTGGCAGGAAGGGGCATATATGGCTATGTTGGGGCAATCTGGAAATAACAGAGTTTTCTTCTTGTACTGTAGAAAGATTTCTAACAGAGATGGTGCTTCATAAGGCACTAGGGCTGGGAGACCCATATCTTAGCAGGCAGTTTCTTTAGAATGGGCTAGGTAGATAAGAAAGTACAGGATCACCTTTTGGTGTTTAATTTAGCAGCCCATAGCCTATTTTTAATTATTCTGAAATAATTATCTTGGGCACACAGCTGGGCCTGTCTTTCCGTGACTTGTGAGTCACTCTGGCATGTATGAATAAATCAAGAAAATTGAAAGGAAGGGCTGGAGCCAAATGACATGTAAAGAGGCTCAAAGGGAGAGGTTCAGAAAATGACAAACTTTGGGCCTCAAAGAGGAGATTGATTGGAGACATTATGTGTTTTTTTCAGAAGCGAACAGTACCAGCTATGGAGATGAGAAATAAGTGGACCTCAAGGCTATTTGAGGGTGAGAGCTGTCAGTGCCAAGTGAGGGTTTAATGGAAAAGGTGCACTCATCAAGAATGGTCCTTATAGATTTGCAGTTGAGAGCATAGGAATAGGGAAGACAAATGTGAAGTGAATTGGAATAATCTGCATTCTGCTTTTTCTTTCTTCTTTTTTTAAGTTGCTCAGAAAAAATAATTTTATCTTTCTAATTATGACTGTCCTTAAATGTATTATAAAATTAGAGAATTTCTTTCTGGTGCCGTATCATTTTCCTCTCATGTGTGTACTTAATTTCCCTGCTGCTGCTAAGGGCAGTCTCTGTCTCACATATCACCTTTGGCAGACATTACTAATCAATCATAACTTACTGTATCGTTGAGTCTGCATCAGAGTATTTCTTAAATGGCACTGTTAGTAGCTATACTCTGAAAGTGGTCTTCTCTAAAATAATGTACATAGAAGTGACACTAAATAGATTGAGCAGGTTATATTTGTATATTTAGACATTTATATACATGTAACAACAATAATTAATGAAAAGGATGCCATAATTTTGAGAGGAACAATGGGGTCATGGGAGGAACTGAATGGAGGAACTAGAGAGGGAAAAAGGTATAATTTTTTAAGTTAAAAAACATATAATGATGATAGTCCAGAGTTTTAAGAGATGGATCACTAAGGGTTGTTTTATTTTGGGTACCACTTATACAGTGCTCTATAGTCTTTAAAGTTGGAACTTCTTATGATAGGGATGATAGAAACACACACACACACACACACACACACACACACACACACCTCAAGATGCAAGGTGAATAAGTTAGTTATACAATTATGAAGGATAAGAAGAACCACCATCTGCTATCTGTAAGCTGGAGGTTGCACACTCTTGTTGATAGAGGTTTCTGTCCTGCCAGGTCCCACAGCCTTTCAGTTCCACAGAAACACACAGAGTCTACATTAATTATAAACTGGTTGCTTAGCAGTTCAGGCTTTCTTATTAACTAACTCAACATCTTATATTAACCCATAATTCTTGTCTGTGTTAGTCACGTGGCTTGGTACCTTTTATCAGTGAGGTATTCTCTGTGTCTGGATGACGACTGCAGACTGAGACTTTCCTCTTCTCAGAATTATCCTATTCTGGTTGCCCTACCTATACTTCCTGCCTGGCTACTGGCCAATCAGCATTTTATTAAACCAATACAAGTGACAAATCTTTACAGGCCACAAAACCATTGTGCCACAGCACAATATCTCAGATATTCTCAATTCTTTTGTTTGGTTCTTTCATCAGGCTTAATCCTAACATACTGATTCCCTAGGCTTTAATGGCTGAGCCATTCCTCCAGGCCTGATTCCTATACAGAACCAGATGTTTCCATTCTGAAAATTGACTTTTCTGGAAGGTATTGAGGGTTGAAAGTTTCTCTCAGAAGTGGGAGCTTCCACACTTCCCAAGTCACCTCATGCATGTCCTCTGTTAGAGTACTTAGTGGTTTCCCTGACTAGCCTGGAAATATTCTGGTCATAGTTGGTCTGACTCTGCTGGGAGTAATGAAGCTTTCATTGTTCTAAAAGGCCTATTTACCCTTTAAATTATTTAGTTAATACACTTTCATAGCAGTAAAACTGGAAAATATGGCTAACCAAATACAAATTTCACTGTTCAAATATGATTATTATGTTAGACTTTTCTGTGTATATTCATATATTTATTTAATATAATATTTTATAAACATTCTCTAGTGAATGCTCATATTTTCAAATATTATGCCTTCTTGTCTAAAATATTGCTATGATGATTTGATCTGTTCTTTTGCTTGTACTCTTGTTTAGGTTATTCAATTACATCTATTAACCATCTGTTCTATGCTAGATGCTTAGAGTCTATGGATTTAACAAGATGGTATATATAAACAGATATGACCTGATATGTTATTAATCATGGTATACATAACATGATATTGCTATCTTGATAATTGTATATACAATATGATATTGAGATATTAATTTTGAGATGCTTTCTCAAACTTTAATCTAGACATATACATTGCTTTATAGAAGCATACATTGTATGGTAAGTTGAGTCTAGAAGGAAGAGAAAGGACTCTTTCAGTTGAAAATCATTTGTAACTTGTGTGGATAAATGCACTTGTGTAGGAACATGACTTGTTTGAGGTTAGGATGTTCAAAAATGTGAGTGTTTTATATGGCTCATTTTACATGCCTTCTTGACTGGTCATAGCATTTTTTAGATTTATTGGTAATTCTGGTATATGTGTGTGTGTGTGTGTGTGTGTGAGAGAGAGAGAGAGAGAGAGAGAGAGAGAGAGAGAGAAAGAATTTGTGAGTGAGTTTAACATTTCAATCAATGGAGTCAGTAGATTAGTTTGCCCATCCTGGTGAGAAGGGACATTGCCCAATACACTGAAAGATTGGGAAGAATGAAATAGGGTATGCATCTTCCTTCATTTTTCATGAATGAGACAGGTAGCTCTTCTCCTTTCATCCTGACAGTGGAATTTATACTGTTAGATCTTTGGACTTGAGCTGATTATACCACTGACTATCTGGGTTTCAAGTTTACAGATAGCAGATGTGTTTCTCCTCCTTAATAACTGCAAAAGTAATTTATTCATAGTGAATCTTGAGTTATGTATGTTTGCATGCAGGTATATATAATATCTGTTTTTATACATATCTATCTCTACCTATATATTTTCTATCTATTATCTATTACTTACCTTCCTACCTACCATCTATCTATCTGTCTGTCTATCTTCATCATTATCATCATCTCCACCACCACCACCATCATCATCATCATCGACCTACCTACCTTCTTTTCTATCTCTCTTACCTATCTTATGTTGGTTTTATTTCTCTGATGAACCCTGAGTGATACAGGAGAAAGGAAAATGGAGTTGTAAACATTTTGTACAAGGATGTTTCCCCTGTTCTGTAACAGTCACCTCCTGGCTCTTTGATGAGTGAGTCAGTTGTTCCACACCTGTTTGCCACCTCCTTTGTGAACCTCTGACTCAGCCTCACAGCAGGAGTGTAGGAGCCAGGTTTGATGACACACAGGCTGCCTGTGTGGCAGATGCTGTGTTTCTTCTGGAGTCGTTTAGATTTTCCTTTATGGTGCACATAGGGAAGACGTCCACCAGGCACCGTGGGCTTTGATTTTCCTATGGGCTGCTTCGATGACTTGAGCACACTCGGCCCAGTGTGAGGACTCACGACTCCTGAGAACAGCCTTAGTCAGCATTTTTTATGAATGGTTTATAAGCACTGTGGCTTCTTTCTCTTTGGAGGCTAACCTAAGCATTGTGGCTTCTTTCTCTTTGGGGGCTAACCTACAGGTACCCTGAATCCCAGAATTTTCTGGCCATTTTAATCTCCAGTTACACATGATAGTAACTCACTTTTTGCTGACGATTTTTGGTTTTCTAGGATACTGTTTCTAATAAACCATCTGGGCTCTTCTCTCGGCATGTTTGCATGTATGCAGATGAGTGTATGAGTGTGTGCATGTGATTGGAGGCCCGAAGACAATGTTGGGTGTTTTTCCTCAGGAGATGCCCATCTTGTTTTTTGATATGAGCCTCTTACTGGCCTTGAACTCACCAGTTAGGTGAGGCTGGCCAGCCAGAGAGCCCTAAGGATCTTCTCTCAGTGCTGAGATTATTGGTACCTACTATCCATATCACCTAGCTCTTTTATATGGGTATTGGGAACCAAACCTAGGTTCTTGGCTTGCATGGTAGGCACTTGACTGGCTGAACTGTCTTCCCATCTGAGCTCTTCACAAGTAGTAACTAGCTGGGTTATAATCCTATCAGTCAGGAGACTAAGACATAAAGAATGCCATGAATTTGAGAACAGCCTAAGCTACATAGTAAGTTCCAGGCCAGAATGGGCTACAGAGAGAATGACTATTTTGTGTTATTTTGGGTAAGACAAAGATGACTAGCTGACCTCTTTATCATCCTCTCTAAAATAAGTTTGAGTCGGAATCAGATTCTTAATCTTGAAGTCTCTTTTTAGACTCCTTTTCTTGACCAATTGCATAGAATATGCTAAGTTCATAAGCATCTGTTTATGGGACAGCAGAAAGCATCCTGGTACCAGGTGTCATATGATGGTATACATACCAACAAAGGGCAGTTGCTTGGTTCCAAAGCCCTGGTGAGCATTCTGGTGGTTTCGCTGTTGTATCTATCAAGCTTCTTTGTGCAAAAACAATGAAGAAGTCAACTTTTTACTAAAAATGTCTTGGCTTATTGGAACAGAGGAACTTGTGTTTGCTTTCCTCAAATTCCAGGGGTGGGAAAGATTAGGTCGAGGATGATACTCTATTGTGAAATTTGTATCGATGGCACACATCGTTGTGCACAGGGAATTCTAACCTCAATGATCCAGGTCAGGATAGGTTAAAAAGTAAAGGAGGTTCAGTTCAATCTTGGAAGGGAGGGATGTGATTGAAGCTTGCAAAGCAAGTGTGTTTACATAAATTATCTGATTGAATCCTCTGTGGCACTCTTGGAGATAAATAACATTATTCTTATTTGGATTTTAGAAGATGGAATCATGCAAGGAAGTCAGTTGGAAGTTGGGAATTAAACCCTAGTGTATATAATTCTAATAATTCTACCTGCCTCTTAGGTCAACTTCATGCAGGCAATTCCCCTAATACTGTAAGAAGGGCTTTTAGGTAGATAAGTGTATTAGTTACTTTTTACTATGCTTGGGAGTCTGAAGGGAACAGCTCAAGTAGAGGAAGGATTTATTTTAGCTGACTGTTTAAGAGGGTTCCTCTGCTTGGCAGGGAGGCATGGTAGAGCAGGGTGACTCCCTTCCCAGTGGCATGTAAGCAAGGAACAAGATGGAAAGGGCCCAGGACAAACAATAGTCCTCAAGGACTTGGCTCCAATCACTTACTTCTTTCATTTAGGCCCTATGTATCAAAATTTCTAGAACGTTCCAAAAATAATATTACCTGCTGGGATCAAACACTCAATAGAGGAACCCAGAAGGGAACATTTCATATTCAAACTATCGTTGTATTTCTCATTGTCCAAACATCGTGCAGTGTTTTGGTATAGGAAAAAAAGTGGATGAACCTGTGGCATTTACTTACATTAATTTAATATTTAAATTAGAAACTAAACCGTGTGCTTTGGTAGGCACCGAGGATGCGGTTGTGAACATGCCCCATCGGATCCCAGGTGTCGTACTGTACACATTCTATCTAATAAAACATCACCTTGCCAGTAGTGGTCAGCACTGTGAGAGCAATAGAAGGAGCGAGCTGGGCACAGACACTAGATGTACTGGTCAGAGAAGCTGTTACAGCAGGGATCTGCATGGCAGAGATATGTGGGAAGCTTCCTGACAGAAGGTACAGCATCTTCCGTGAAGATTCTAGACTGGAGTTAGGGCCAGTGTGACCACAGCCATGCCCTCAGGCCAAATCAGGAGATACAGCACACAGAAAGCAGCCCTTTAATCTTATGGGCTGAGTGAGAATCTGGGGTTTCTTTAAAGGCCAAGGAGAACTCTTGAGCTGTTTCTGAAAAGAGCAGATGATTTGCATTTTAGGAGAAGGCTTGATAAACTCTGTTAAGGCCTGGATGGTAAATATTTTAGCCTCACCATTTTGCTTTAGTGTAAAAACAGCCCCTGGGAATGCTAAATGGATGTGATCCAATTAAACCTTGTTTACAAAACCAGGTGGCTAGCTCAGGTTTTAAAAAGCTGCTTTGAGTCCTGTGTAAAATTACAGGGCCTAGCAAATGGACAGCTGAGACCATGAGGGAAGGTACCATAGTCAGTGTGGTAAAAGGTAATGGTGGGTTGCACCATGGTGGAACTAGATGAGCTAGGGAGAGGGCTGACTGGGGATGGATTTTGGGAGGGGAGCTGGATGTGAGAGCAGTGATTCTGGGTGATTGGGGTCATTTTCTGTCTTACTTCTAAGTGGAGTGCAGGCATGCTTTTAGCATCCACATTTAGTTTTTTTTTTCTTTTAAATTGAGAAATCTGCCAGAAATACCAACTTTTTTGTGAATGGATTTGAACAGGTCTATATAGAAATGTTTTTGGATTTCTTTAGGGAAGTACAAATATGAGGGCACATAACATGATACGCTGATGCTGACTCTACCACACTTAGGCATGAGTCAACTGCCAAAGTCCACCATCTGGGAGTCACTGGAGTGAAGGAATTCAAATAATTGAGTGGTGTGTGTTCCACAGGAGGGAGGGAGTTCAGAACTCTTCTTAAAACAGATATTTGATGCATGATAGACAATCAAGTTATTAAATATCCTATCATACCTTACCAGAGGTCATGGTTTTGACTTATTTATTTATGGTGAGGTTGAGGATTACATTATCGTTGACTTGCTTTGTTCAATATATCCACAGAAAATATAATTACAGTACCTTAAAGAATGACAGAAGGACATATCTTCCTTTACTTATCCTTTTTTTCTGATGTGTGTGTGTGTGTGTGTGTGTGTGTGTGTATGTGTGTGTGTGTGTGTGTGTTAAGCTAATGAAAATATCCTGGATTGAAAGAAAGTGTCCATTTCTGAATTTTGAAGTATTTAGCTTCATATTTTAGAAACTAAAACTTTTGGGCAACTTTATTCTGAATGAATGGAAGCAGATAAACAGACAAAAAGAAAGAAAGAGAAAATTAGAAAGGAAAAAGATTTAAAAGTAAACAAAATTTTGCAGCAAAGTACTTTTAATAATTACTAGTATACCAAGATTCAGATAACTAAAGAGAGATTAAGAGTGATCCTTCAAAATCACAGTAAAATCCTGTGAATTTGTAGCTGAAGTCTCTTGAAAAAACAAGAAATCAAACCAAATGTTTGTATTTGCTTGAAACCAAGCCTTTGGGAGGTAAAATGAGGACCAGGAACTAAAGGCTACCCTTGGAATCTAGTGAGTTTCAGGTCACCTCAGACTACATATGACTCCCTCAAATAAACAAAAGCAAACAAATCAACAGCAACAAATTATAATTAAATCAAATGCAAGCAAGCAATACGTTCCCGCCATCTTAACACCACTGAGACAGGTAGGAAGACAACTAAGCATTGGATGAGACATGTCCTCATTCTCTAGTATTCCTTCAGCAGCTATAACAGCATGAGGAGATACTGAGTCTAGAAGCAGTTTCAACTGTCAGACCCTTTGTGAAGTAGAATCTCAGATGCTCTGTGCATAGTCTGTGAAAATCAAAGAATGAATGTCCTGGTTCTTACCTGTTCCAGCTAAAGAAGCCTCCAGAGAGACTTTCTAATTGAGTTTTCCTAGTTTCTTCTCCCATCATTTGTCTGCTCTCCATTACAATAATTTATGACACAGAGGCAGCAAAAGGAGAGCTTTCTTGTCCGGGTTATGTCAGGTCTGTGTTCTTGTAAATTCTGAAGTCTCTCGATTTTGCCCACCACAGTGGACTTTTGGTTTCCTAAACTTGCTTTTGCACTTCACTCCTGTGTCATAACTTAAAATTCTACAGCAGTAAAGATCTTGTTCGCTAGGTTTTCCGGTATGCCACAATAGTAGACACATGCTAATTTAATATATCTATTCTAATGTGGTTAACTGGGAGTGGGAACAAAGTAGAACTGTAGAAGAAGGGTGGAACGAAGAAGCAAAGTGGGCAACAGTTATGATGGGAAACCTTCACCTACCCAATATTAAGCTGCTATATGGTTTCTGTTATTTTTCTACCCATCTATAACAAAGCTTGATGGGCTGCATATTCATAATTACCAGAACTTTTAAAAACTTCCAGTTTGAAAAAATATATTCACTGACACCAACTCGGTCAAGTAATTTCTTAGCAACTCTTTTAGTCAACTGATTTGGGTGGACTTGAGGTTTTATGAAATTTTATGATTCTTTTCTCTTTTGGGGCTCATTTTATTTTTTTATGTGAGGTATGTGTCTGTGTGAGTGTATGCTACAGGAATGGATCTATGGAGGCCAGGAAAGGGCTTCAGATCTGCTGGAGCTGGAGTCACAGGAGGTTATGAGCTGTGGGTTTGTGTGCTAGGAACCGAATTCAGGTCCTTTAGAAAAGCAGCGAGTTGATGTTCTTACCAATGAGCCATCTTTCCAGCCCCCAATGTGTGCAATTCTTATAGAGTTCACACAATTAAAAAACTTTAATTAATTGACTTTTTAGCGTATTTTTGGGATCTGTTCACGATAGTTTCTCATTTTACATTCAAAGTGAGTATTACTCTGGAATTTGGCTGCTCAGTTTTTTGGGGTGTCAGAAAGATGTACGGCGTTAACATAGTTGTCATAGCTCTCAGTTGTCAAGCCAGCCTCAGTGTTCCTATCCCCCTAACCTCATGTTTTAGGTACTTAGTAAGGGGTTGTTGGTAGGAGAAGTTTTCATTAGAATCCTCCCTCTGGGAATTATGCATCAAGCTCTCAAAATATTTTCATAACATTTCTACATGAAAAAAATGAAAGAAGAAATAAAACAAAAATTTTCTATACAAGTTATGAATCTGCCTAATTGTGTGTGAGAGAATTTGCATTTGTTTTGAGGAGATAATACATTCACACAACTTTTAAAAATAAAAAGTTTAAAGCTTCATATAACAGAATATTTTCCCTTATTGACACTCTTTTTGTTCCTTCTTTGTGTTCCTAAAGTAAAGCGTTCTTTTATGTCCTTCCAGAGAAGTTTTCCTGCATCTATCAACAGATAAATAGACTTCCCCTCTCTTCCATACAATTGATAACATTATATGCATTGCTATTACCATATCTGTTGAAGAATTCAACAGTAATACATCTTGTTGATCTTTCTGGTTTAGTATATAAGGGAAAGAGTTGTATGTGTGTTATCTATTCCTTCATCTTCAAGGGAACTGTACTTTGCTGGATTGTAAAATAATTGGGTGAGATCCAGATATCCTGAGACTATCTCTACTTTTTAAATAAGTAACTGTTAAGAGCATAAATGAAAAAGTATAAATGATGGTGTGACCATTTTATTAAAGTTAAACTGGGTTTCCTTTTAAAGAAATCATCCAAGAGAGAGTTCTCTTTTCAAATGCTCTCAGAACATGGAACTGCATTGATAGTCAATACATAGTCATTAGTTTTTATCTTTTTAACTTTTCAAATCTTATCACTATTATTTTATCAAGAGCCTCTCTTTAAGGTTCTCATTCCCATTCTGTAGGAGGAGGCTTCTTTTCCCCAGAAGCTCTGAACCCACACACATGTCCAACCATTCTGAATCTTGTGCCAGAGTCACAGTCTTTGCAGCCTCCATAGCTTTGACCATGAGCCTTAGTCTAACACCTTAGCAGTTTGGTATAGTTGGATCTGGAGTGCGCCCCACCTCCACCCTCCCACACCGGTTAAAGGTTTGCATCCCAGCCTGAGTTGTTATTGTTTGAAACTAAGTTTGCTGAGTTCCTGGTCACTAGGAATGTGCCCTCAAAGTTATCTTGGGACTCTGGCATGTTCCTATTTTTATTTTTCTTTCATTTTTGTTTCTCAGCTATGGATTGAATGGCTCTGCATTCTCTCATTAAGAGAGAAACTGCTCTCTTCTCTTATTAAGGCTTAAAGCAAGAGGATCAATCAGTTGTGAACCAAAATCTCTGAAAATATAAGTTGAGACAAGCCATCATCTTTTTTTTTTAATTTAATTTTATTTTTTTATGTGCATTTGTGTTTTTTTTTTAGGTTGGGTCTTTATTTAGTTGGTTATAGAAGGGAAGGGAAAAAGAGAGAAGAACAGGGAGGGAGGGAGGGAGGGAGGGAGGGAGGGAGGGAGAGAGAGAGACAGAAACAGAAAGGGGGAAGGGGAGAAGTTGGGAGAGACTGAAGCTGCCTCTTCAAGAGGGAGACCTGTGCATTGATCTTTTCCCTGTGGATGTATCTGTATAAGGGTGTTGGATTCCCTGGAACTGGAGTTACCGACAGTTAGTTTTGAGCTGCCATGTGGAAGCTTGGAATTAAACCCCGGTCCTCTGCAGGAACAGCAAGTGCTCTTAGCTGCTGAGTCATCTCTCCAATCCCACCTTTTTTTTTTTTGTAAAGACAGGGTCTTACTGTGTACCACTGGCTGACCTGAGACTTGTTATGTATGGTATACATAATAACATGTAGTGTATTGATGTGTTTTATACATTATTTTAATTATTCATGGTGTATATTAGCATATATGAATCATAATGGGCTGGGCATAGTGGTACATGCCTATGATCCTGAGGCCGAGGTAGAAGGATCATAAATTTTTGGCCAACTTGTATTATGTGGAAATTTCTATTTATTTCTTTTTGTGTGTGGTGTTAGAACTGGACCCAGAGCCTTGCCCAAAGTATATTCTATGGCATTCTGAGATGGAAGGGGAGACTCTGTCTCAAAACAGCCCCCCCCAAAGCAAAATGAAAAGACATAATAAATTTGTTCCTTCATAATGAAAATCTTCCAGCAGATGTTTGCTGTATGTGTTGGAAGATGATGACTTTCTTCTCACTTACCTGAACACTAAATAAAGATCAATGGCCTCATTCTCTTTTCAAAAGGGGAATCAAGCAGGGTAGGAATTGGCATGACATATTTGAAACTGTTGTTTATTGTCATAGCCACTAAGGTTTGGAATGGGGACGTAGCCCAGATGTGCTGTTTTTTTTTTTTGTTTTTGTTTTTTTTTTTTGCTGCACACAACTATGATAAATGGTGCATTATTGTTCTAAATTATTTCTAATGCCTAAGTTCTTTCTAAGCTCTACTTTTCTTTCTTGATATTCCCTGGATCATGTTAATTTTGTGTATTTGTCTTTTTCTATAGCAGTTCCCTTTATCAGTATGTCGAAGTGTGGGTATTGTGCTGTATTGTCCCATATTGAACACTGAGTAAATTCTTCAAGTACTCCCCGTTTAGAAATTTATCAGCTTTGTGGATTGTTGCTATATGGAGAGTACGTAATAGCATACTGGAAGACAGAGTCATATCCTAGAAAGTCTTCCATTTGAGTTAAATCCCACTGGAAGAGCAGGAGATTTCAACAGAGGAATATTAGGGGCATTTCAGGCAAACCTATAAAGCTCTTTGAAAGAAGGCTGGAGCAGTGTAACGTAATTGAGGAGGGATTAAGGCAGAAGGGGGAATAAACCTAGAAAACTGAGCTAGTTCACAAGATAAAGACTGCAGATACCGCATTAAACAGTTTGAAAGTTTTCCTGAAAGTGTCCAACATTGCAGGGCTTTAATTTGCAACACTGGAAAATGAGGTAGCCCACGGCTATGGTGGCTTTCAGATGACTGTACACTTCTTAGGATTTTGCTGCGAGGATTCAAGAGAGAAAAGCCGGGCAGCTGAATCGGGGCAATGACAGGCGACACAGAGAGTGGTCTTTTGAAAAAAGTCAATTCCAAGGAAAAAGAATCATAAGCCCCAGTGACAGTATGACTGCATTAAAAACACGTTAACCTCGAGGATGGCTCCCCAAAAAGCACTTTCGATTTTTAGGTTCTTCCCCCTCATCAGATGAGTAGATAATTTTCATTTCTCAGGCCAGAGCTTACTTATCTGTGTCTTGTTCTTGCTTGCCTTATTTTCCCCCATTCATTAAAGACAGTTTGATGGATCACACCCACTGATTTTCAGAATCTTTTAAATGTATGCTTGAAAAGTCAAGGACACAATGTAATTCCAATAAAAATGCCAATAAAGCATTGGGTTGGCTGTTATTGAAATTCATGTGGAAAACTTGAGGAGAGGGGAAAGAAAATACGGGAAAAAACAGAATGAGAAGACAGTAAACACTGCTGGGCTGAACACATTATTATGGTCTGAGAAACCAACACAGTGAGCTGCATAAACATCAATAGATACACAGACTACTGTAGGATAAACTAAAATTGACCCCAAGTGCTGAATAAGACCACCACGATAGCAGTGACAATTTAACTGTCTTTTTTATCATATCATAATATCATATCATAATATTTTAATAAATGTTTCTGGAACACCACGGTAGCTTTTTGAAAAACAGGCAAAATTAGATTTAGTTTTTAAAAATTAATTAATTAACTATTTTAAAAAAGCTATGTTTTCTCATTTTAAATATCAATCCCAGTTCCCACTCCTTCCCTTTCTCCTGCCCTCTCCACCTTCCTCCCACCCCACCCCCATCCTCTCCTCAGAGAGGGTAACATTTCCTTCCCATGGGATGTCAACAAAGTCTAGTGCATTGCTCTGAGGTGGGCCTAAGGCCCTCCCCATTATATCTAGGCTCAACAAGGTATCCCTTCAAAGAGAATGGGCACCAAAAAGCCATAAATAAATCATGGTCTCACTGCCAGTGGTCCCACAGTCTGCCCCAGCCATACAACAGTCATCACATTTAGAGGTCCTAGTTTGGTCCTATTCTGGTCCCCTCAGGCTGGAATTTGTGAGCTCCCATTAGCTCAGGTCAGTTGTTTCTGTGGGTATCCCCATCATGATCTTGACCCCTTTGCTCTTATTATTGCTCCTCCCTCCTTTCGACTGAACTTTGGGAGCTCAGCACAGTGCTCCACTGTGGATCTCTGCATCATCGATCTGACTACAGGTTAAGGCCAGTTCAGGCATCCTCTCCATAGTTGCTTATAGTCTTAGCTGGGAAAATGGATCAAAGACCTCAATATAAATCCAGCCACACTGAACCTCATAGAAGAGAAAGTAGAAAGTAGCCTTCAACACATGAGCACAAGAGACCACTTTCTAAATATAACCTCAGTAGCACAGACCCCAAGAACAATAATAAATAAATGGGACCTCCTGAAACCGAGAAACTTCTGTAAAGAAAAGGACACAGTAAATAAGACAAAACGGCAGCCTACTGAATGGGAAAAATTCTTCACCAACCCCACATCAGACAGAGGACTGATCTCCAAAATATATAAAGAACTCAAAAAACTGGACATCAAGATACCAAATAATCCAATTAAAAATGGGGTACAGATCTAAACAGATAATTCTCAACAGAAAAATCTCAAATTGCCAAAAGACACTTAAGGAAATGTTCAATATCCTTAGCTATCAGAAATGCCATTCAAAATGACACTAAGATACTATCTTATGACATTCAGAATGGCTAAAATCAAAGACACCAATGATAGCTTATGCTGGAGAGAATTCATAGTAAGGGGAACACTCCTCCATTGCTGGTGGAAGTACAAACTTGTACAGCAACTTTGGAAATGAGTATGGTGGTTTCTCAGAAAACTGGTAATCAACATACCTCAAGACTCAGCAATACCACTCTTGAGCATATATCCAAAAAATGCTCAATCATACTGTGAGGACATTTGCACAACTATGTTCATAGCAACGTTATTCATAATAGCCAGAATTTGGAAACAACATACATGGCCCTCAATCAAATAATGGATAAAGAAAATGTGGCACATTTACACAATGGAGTGCTACTCAGTGGTAAAAAACAATGACATTTTAAAATGTGAATGAAAATGGATGGAAAAAACCATCCTGAGTGAGGTAACCCAGACCTAGAAAGATGAGCAAGGTATGTACTTACTCATAAGTGGATATTAAAGTGAAGCAAAGGACAGCAAGCCTATAGTCCACAACCCCAGAGAAGCTAGGTAACTAGGAGAACCTTAAGAGAAACATACCTGGAAATTCTCCTGGGAAGTGAAGATAGACAAGATCTCCTGAGAAAACTGGGAGCATGGAGGTGGGGTGATAGGGGAGGGCAGAAGGGGAGGAGGAGAGAAAAGGGGAGGGAAAAGGGAAACTTGAGGTAATGGAATGGTCTAGATGGAGGAAGGACAGAGATGAGAGCAAAGAAAGAGATATCTTGATTGGAGGAGTCATTATGGGGCTAGCAAGAAACCTGGGACTAGAGAAATTCCCAGGAATTCACAAGGATGATCCCAGCTAAGACCCTAAGCAATTGTGGAGATAGATTTAGTCTATTTTGCATACTTCAGAATAAATAGCAAACAGATTAAAGACTTAAGTATGAAAAATACAACATATATGTAGTAGGGTAAAAAAAATGACTTAATTTTCTTAATGTAGGGAAAGACATAATATGCTTATAAATCCAGAGGCAATAAAACACAATATTGGATAAATTTGAATGCACAAAAGTCGTTGATTCACAATGCAGCATAAACAAAGTAAAAAGACAATTGAAAGAATTATAAGCATATACCATAGATATATATCCCTAATAAAGAAGGAACTTCAGAACCTAGGGCAGGGGCAAAAGAAAAAGTTGTAGAAAAGAGGGAGGGATGAAATTGTGTAGTAAGGAAATTTTCTGAGTGGAATATTTTATTAAAAACATTTTAAATTGAAATAGTACTATATCATTTTCTGTGTTTCTGTGTTCTTTTTTTTTTTCTCTTCAGCCCTTCCCTGGTACCCTCGTCCAATCTCCTTCATGCCCCCTCAGCCAATGGCCTCTTTTTCTTTGATTATTATTGTTACATATATATGTGTATGTATGTATGTGTGGGTATATTTGAGTCTGTTTTTTTGTTGTTGTTTGTGTTTATAGTTTCAGGGCTGATCCTTCAGCATTGGACAATCAATAAGAGTGCTCATTCCTGGGTAAAGTTAATGATGCTTCTCTTAGCATTCATTCATTACCATAGTTCTTTGCCTAGATGTAGGGACCTGTGAAAACTTCCCCCTTTCTCCTCAACATGTCTACTGATGTAACTGCTGTTATAGCCTTTTTTTATGTAGCTACTTCAAGGAAAGACTTTCATAGTAGACATTTGACTATTGTGGCCCTTACAGTTTTTCTGGCCCCTCTTCTGAAATGTTCTTTGGGTCACAGATGCAGGAACTGTGATGTATATGTATCCATTGGGGGTATTCTGAGTTTATCTTTTTATATTAATCTTGCCTGTTAGTACTATGGAAATGTTTCATATTCTCACTACATATCAAACTCCATCAATAAAACCAATAAAGAGTAAGGAAACTCAAAATGTAATACAAATGAACTTATGTACATTATAAATAAATACCACACTTTGGATGTGGTTCAAATATATGTAACAAGTAAATTCAGAAAACAATATCTCATTGGAGACTGTGAAGATAAAGTACAAAATTGGTTATGCTCAATATTGTGTAGGTGTAGAAACCAATGTGATTCTTCCTCTCCCCTCTCACCTCCTCTTCCTTCTCTTCCTCCTCCTCCTCCTTCTCTTCTTCTTCTTCTTCTTCTTCTTCTTCTTCTTCTTCTTCTTCTTCTTCTTCTTCTTCTTCTTCTTCTTCCTCCTCCTCCTCCTCCTCCTCCTCCTCCTCCTCTTCTCCTTCTTCTTCTTCTTCTTCTTCTTCTTCTTCTTCTTCTTCTTCTTCTTCTTCTTCTTCTTCTTCTTCTTCTTCTTCTTCTTCTTCTTCTTCTCCACCTACTCCTTTTTTTTTCTTTTTTTGAGACATGGTTTCTCTGTGTAATAGCCCTGACTGTCCTGAAACTTACTCTGTAAATCAGGCTAGCCTTGAACTCAGAGATCTGCCTGCCTTTGCCTCCTGAGTGCTGGGATTAAAGGTGTGCATCACCCCCGACTGGCTGTGATTCTTATAGGGTTATTTGTTGATTTTTCCCAAAAGTACTTTATGTGTATATTAGAATTCGAATTCAAACTATATATGTAAACTCATGGGATGTATTTGTTGATAGATACAGAAGTGGTGATTAAATGTGTCAATTCGCTTGCCTATATGGATTGCCTTGCTATCCCCTGAGAAGTCTTAGGAGCAGTAACTTTCTAGTATCCATGAACACCCCAGATGCCTAGATCTTGGTGTCTTCACACCATCCCCCAATGAGAAAAGTCAGGGACCCACGGAAAAAAGCTCATGGCATGATTTGAACAGGGACATTTTAAGCCTGAGGTATTGTATTATTACAGAAAGTAAAGAAATCCAATTAAGTTCATGAGGGCTTCTTAAATTACTACATAGGTATTCTGAAAGAGCTGCTGGTAGCCACAGTTGGACCAATTTAGTTAAAAATGCAGATACTGTTTAGTTAAGACCTATAGAATAAATATTTTGAGTTTGTACTCTTAGAAAAAAATATTTGACTTGAATCAATGTTTTCATAGAAAAGGATGGCTTTTGCTTTTCAGCAGAGTTCCAGTTATGTGCAAGGGAGAAAGGAAATAGAACCGTCATTAGATCGACATCCACAAATTATCATTGCAGATTGTGTTCATCAGGGCACATTAAAATTAGGGATAAAAATTTGAAGACAGGTCTTTTCTACTTTCAAGGTATCTCCTCATGATATTAGTAACTGTAAAAAGAAGCATAACATATTTATCGTGGAAAAAAGAGAGACACTCATTTATCTGGGAATTCAGGGAAGTATCCCATGTCACAAGACAGCATCTTATGTCTTTCTAGAGTGCTTCACTTAGAAACACTTGCAACATTTTGTTTATCTGGTTTGTATTGTTGGCTTTTGTTTTGGTCTTTTCTCTTTGGGGCCTTGAAGTTCCTAGGGAGCTAAGGATGACTTTGAATTTCTGATCTACCTCCTAGTGCTGTGACTACAAGCATGCGGTGCAACATCTGGGTTTTTTTTATATTAGAGTTTTATCAACACTTGACAAGAGGAGAATCTGGGTGAGGACAAGATGGGAACTCTGTACTATTGCTACAGATTTTCTCTAAAGTCAATTAGCCTTAGTTTTATTTTCCTTTATTTTGTTAGCCAAGATTACCACAGATACCTTTTAACTAAGAAACTGAAGTTCATTGGAACTGAGAAGAGCTGCATCTTTTCCCCCTCCTTTAGAATAAATTGCAGGATAGTTGAGATAACATCCATTCACAGTTATATTGTCAACTTGGATTGCCACAGCATAATATCGCAGACTGAGTTTGCGAAGCTCAAAATTGAAATGAAGAGTCTGGCTGGGTTACAGAAACAAGTTTTGATAAATAAGGCTGAGTTTTCTGTTTTGTTTTGTTTTGTTTTTTTTTTCTGTCAAAAATGTATGGATATTTCAGACAGATTAAATAGTGACACTTGGGAGTGTGGCTGCATGGGGAGTTCTAGCTCATCTAGTTTCCGTATAGCCTGAGTGTTGGTTTTCTTTCTTTTTTTCTTTCTCTTTTTTTTTTTAAAAGAAAACAAATTATCTTTCTTTTTCATTTTTACATACCAATTCCAGTCCGCACTCCCTCCTCCCATTCCCTCCACCTACCTCCCAACCCACCCCCCATCCAGTTCTCAGAGAGGATAAGACACATTACTTTGGAAAGGTCTAAGGCCCTCCCTACTATATCTAGGATGAGCAAGGTATCTGTCCAAAGAGAATAGGTTATAAAAAAGCCAGTAAAAGCAGTAGGGATAAATTCTGGTACCATTGCCAGTGGCCCCACAGTCTGCCCCAGCCATACAATTGTCACCCACATTCACTGGGACTAGTTTGGATTTAAGCTGTTTCCTTCCCTGACTGGCTGGAGGGTAAACTCCCATTAGCTCAGGTAAATTGTTTCAGTGGGTGTACCCATCATGGTCTTGACCTATTTGCTCATATTCTCATTCCTCCCACTCTTCAACTGAACTTTGGGAGCTCAGTCCAGTGCTTTGATGCAGATGTCTGCCTTTGTTTCCTTCAGTTGCTGGATGAAGGTTCTATGATGATATTTAAGATATTCATCAGTCTGACTACAGGGCAAGGCCAGTTTGAGCACCCTCTCCTTTATTGCTTAGGGTCTTAACTTGGGTCATCCTTATGGATTCCTGGGAATTTCTCTAGTTCCAGGTTTCTTGCTAGCCCCACAATGACTCCCTCAATCAAGATATCTCTTTCTTTGCTCTCATCTCTGTCCCTCCCCCATCTAGACCATTCCATTCCCTCAAGTTCCCTCTTCCCTCCCCTTCTTCCTCCTCCTCCCCTTCTGCCTCCCTTCTCTCCCCACCCCCATGCTCCCAATTTTCTCAGGAGATCTTGTCTATTTCCACTTCCCAGAGGGATCCATGTTTCTCTTAAGGTTTTCCTGGTTACCTAGCTTCTCTAAGATCATGGACTATAGGCTTGTTATTCCATGCTTTATGTCTAATATCCACTTATGAGTGAGTACATTCCTTACTAGTCTTTCTGAGTCTGAGTTACCTCACTCAGGATTTTTTTTCTAGTTCCATCTATTTACATGCAAATATCAAGATGTCATTGTTTTCCTTTAACGCTGAATAGTACCCCATTGTGTAAATGTGCCACATTTTCTTTATTTGGTTGCTGGCTGTTTAGGTTGTTTCCACTTTCTGGCTATTACATACTCCTCAAAGTGTTCCACATAATAGAAACAGAAGGAAGATTGCCAAAGTGTTCAAAGAGTTTTTTTCTTGGGTTTTTTTTTTTTGAGGCTACAGTAACCCTGATACCAAAACCACACAAGGACTCCACCAAAAACAGAATTACAGACCAATCTCAATCATGAACATATGGTTCGGGAAAATTGTCTGTATTCTGTCAATCATGTTTTAAATAAACGCTGATTGGCAAGGCAGGAAGTATAGGCGGGAAAATCAGACAGGAAGTAGAGGTGATGCAATGAGAACAGGAAAATTCTGGGAAAGAGGAAGTTGATTCCTCCCAGTCCAGCCCAGATCACCGAAGAAGCAGGATGTGATCTGCCGGCTGGAAAAGGTACTGAGCCAGGTGGCTAAAATAGATCAGAATAATGGGTTAATATAAGTTATAAGAACTAATAAGAATCCTGACCTAATGGGCCAATCAGCTTTGTAACTTATAGAGATCTTTGTGTGATTTTCTTTGGGACTAAACTGCTGTGGGAACCAGGCAGGTCAAATACCCCACTAGCCTGGCCCCTCAATGTTACAAACATAAATGCAATATTACTCAATAAAATACTGACAAACTGAATCCAAAAACCCATCAAAAAATCATCCATCATGATCAAATCAGCTTCATCCATGTGATGCAGAGATGGTTCAACATATGAAAATCTATCAGTGTAATATACCATATAAATAAACTGAAAGAAAAACCATATGATTATCTCATTAGATGTTGAAAACGCATTTGACAAAATCTAACACCTCTTCATGATAAAGGTGTTGGAGAGATCACAGATACAAGGAGCATAACTAAATATAATAAGAGCAATATACAGCAAGCTGACAGAAAACATCAAATTAAATAGAAAGAAACTCAAAGTGGAAATTCCTCCATCTCAGCCGGGGTGGGCACCGCGGGCCAGGTTAGGCGGTGAGTGCAAAGGGACTGGAGTCCCTTTGTTCCGATAGCCGGCCTGCAGCAAGCCAAGACTGCAGGCAGGGGCACCTCTGACCAGCGAGGGGCTCTGTTCCTGTGGAGGGGTAAGTGTATTGTTCCTGACCGCCACACAAGGCCGGTTAGGGAACACACAATACTCCCGCCACCCTTATCTCCCTGACTACTCCAAAGGGGCAGCTTCCCCAGCTAATCCCTCTCTCCTGCAACGCCATCCCAGCTTTCTGCCTGGAACCCATACCCTCCCCTCTCCTTTTTTCGGGGCTTAAATTCCTCCATCTCAGCCGGGGTGGGCACCGCGGGCCAGGTTAGGCGGTGAGTGCAAAGGGACTGGAGTCCCTTTGTTCCGATAGCCGGCCTGCAGCAAGCCAAGACTGCAGGCAGGGGCACCTCTGACCAGCGAGGGGCTCTGATCCTGTGGAGGGGTAAGTGTATTGTTCCTGACCGCCACACAAGGCCGGTTAGGGAACACACAATATTCCCGCCACCCTTATCTCCCTGACTACTCCAAAGGGGCAGCTTCCCCAGCTAATCCCTCTCTCCTGCAAAGCCATCCCAGCTTTCTGCCTGGAACCCATACCCTCCCCTCTCCTTTTTTCGGGGCTTGAATTCCTCCATCGCAGCCGGGGTGGGCACCGCAGGACGTACAGGCGGTGAGTGCAAAGGGACGGAAATCCCTTTGTTCTAAAGCCTGCCAGCAGCAACCTAAGGCTGCAGGCAAAGTGATTCCTGGATAGCAAGGGGCATTAATCCAGTAGCAAAAGACCCAGCGGAGGGAAGAGCCATTGGAGAGCATCTGAAGGAAGAGATGGGCAGGCGCCAAGGCAAGAATTCCTCCAACAATCTGAAAAACAACACGAAAACACCAGATCCCAGCGATCTTATGACAGAAGGACTTGAACACCCTATACCGGAAGAAGTGGAAAACAGTGTCATTATAAAAGCAATAGAGTCTCTTAAACAGGGTATGAATAACTCACTTAAAGAAATAGAAGAGAAATATAACAAAAAGATGGAAGAAATGAGTAAAGAAATGGAAGACAAATATAACAAAAAGTTTGAAGAAATAAGTAAATTCGTAAATGATACCCTGGGAAACCAAGAAAAAACAATCAAACAGGTAATGGAATCAGTTCAAGAATTGAAAACTGAAATGGAGGCAGTGAAGAAAACACAAACCGAGGACCGGCTGGATATGGAAAATCTAGGTAAACAAACAGAGACTTCAGGAACAAGCATAACCAATAGAATACAAGAGATAGAAGAACGAATCTCAGATTATGAAGACACCATAGAGAAAATAAATGCCCTGACCAAAGAAAACAGCAAATCCAACAAATTCTCATCACAAAACATTCAGGAAATATGGGACATAATAAAAAAACCAAATCTAAGAATAATAGGAGTAGAAGAAGGAGAAGAATTGCAGACCAAAGGTCCAGAAAATATATTCAACAAAATTATAGAAGAAAACTTTCCCATCCTAAAGAGTGATATTCCTATGAAGGTGCAAGAAGCATACAGAACACCGAATAGACTGGATCAGAAAAAAAACATCCCCTCGCCATATAATAATCAAAACACAAAGCATTCAGATTAAAGAAAGGATATTAAGAGCTGCAAAGGAAAAAGGTCAAGTAACCTATAAAGGTAAACCTATCAGACTTACACCAGACTTCTCTATAGAAACCATGAAAGCCAGAAGGTCCTGGATAGAGGTACTGCAGAAACTAAGGGACCATGGATGCAAGCCCAGATTAATATACCCAGCCAAGCTTTCATTCACTATCAACGGAGAAAACAAAATATTTCAGGATAAAAACAAATTTAAACAATACGTAACTACTAATCCAGCCTTACAGAGAATATTAGAAGGAAAATTACATCCCAAGGAATCCAACATTGCCAACACTGACTACAATAACTCAGACATCTAGCGACCCTTCACTAGCACAACCCAAAGAAGGAAAACACATACACTCTACTACCTAAAAAAAAAAAAAAAATGACTCGAGTCAACAACCACTGGTCATTAATATCTCTTAATATCAATGGACTCAATTCACCTATAAAGAGGCACAGACTTAGAGATTGGATACGAAAACAGGATCCAACATTCTGCTGTTTACAAGAAACACACCTCAACCACAAAGACAGACACCTACTCAGAGTAAAGGGTTGGGAAAAGGTTTTCCAAGCAAATGGACCTAAGAAACAAGCGGGTGTGGCCATTCTAATATCTAACAAAATCGACTTCAAACTAAAATCAATCAGAAGAGATGGAGATGGACATTTCATACTCATAATAGGAACAACTCATCAGGAAGAAGTCTCAATCCTGAATATCTATGCCCCTAATATAAAGGCACCCACTTATGTAAAACAAACTCTTCTAGAACTCAAGGCAGTCATCAAACCACACACGCTAATTGTAGGAGACTTCAACACTCCTCTCTCACCAATGGACAGGTCAATCAGACAGAAACCAAACAGAGAATTAAGAGATTTATTGGAGGTATTGAATCAAATGGACTTAACAGACATCTATAGAACACTCCACCCAAATAGGAAAGAATATACCTTCTTCTCTGCAGTTCATGGAACCTTCTCGAAGATTGACCACATACTCGGTAACAAAGCAAACTTCCACAGATACAAAAAAATATTAGTAACCACATGTGTCTTGTCAGATCACCATGGATTAAAATTAGAATTCAACAACAATGCTAACCCCAGGAAGTCAACAAACTCATGGAAGTTGAACAGTCAACTACTAAATCACCCCTGGGTCAAGGACGAAATTAAGAAAGAAATTAAAGACTTCCTTGAATTTAATGAAAACAAAGACACAACATACTCAAACCTATGGGACACTATGAAAGCAGTGCTAAGAGGAAAGTTCATAGCAATAGGTGCCCAAATAAAGAAAACGGAGAAAGCACACATTGGAGACCTAACAGCACACTTGAAAGCTCTAGAAAAAAAAGAAGCTGATTCACCCAGGAGGAGTAGAAGACTGGAAATAATCAAACTGAGGGCTGAAATCAACAAAATAGAAACAGAGAAAACAATCCAAAGAATCAATGAATCAAAAAGCTGGTTCTTGGAGAAAATCAACAAGATTGACAAACCCCTATCCAAACTAATCAAACGGCAGAGAGAGAACGTGCAAATTAATAGGATCAGAAATGAAAAGGGGGACATAACCACATACACAGAGGAAATTCAGAGAATCATTAGATCTTACTACGAAAGTTTATATGCCACAAAGTTGGAAAATGTAAAAGAAATGGACATTTTTTTAGATAAGTACCATATACCAAAGTTGAACCAAGAACAGGTGAACAATCTAAATAGACCTGTTAGTCGCAAAGAATTAGAAGCTGTTATCAAAAATCTCCCTACCAAAAAAAGCCCAGGACCAGATGGTTTCAATGCAGAATTCTACCAGAACTTCCAGGAAGAGCTAATACCTATACTCCTTGACGTATTCCACAATATAGAAACAGAAGAGTCATTGCCTAACTCCTTTTATGAAGCTACAGTTACTCTAATACCAAAACCACACAAAGACACAACCAAGAAAGAGAATTACAGGCCAATCTCACTCATGAACATTGACGCGAAAATTCTCAATAAAATACTGGCAAACCGTATCCAAGAGCACATTAGAAAAATTATCCATTATGATCAAGTGGGCTTCATTCCAGAGATGCAGGGCTGGTTCAACATTCGCAAATCTATCAATGTAATCCATCATATAAATAAACTGAAAGAAAAAAACCATATGATCATCTCACTAGATGCTGAAAAAGCATTTGACAAAATTCAACACCCATTTATGATAAAGGTGTTGGAGAGACTGGGGATACAAGGATCATACCTAAATATAATAAAAGCAATATACAGCAAGCCGACAGCTAACATCAAACTGAATGGAGAGAAACTCAAAGCCTTTCCACTAAAATCAGGAACGCGACAAGGCTGTCCACTCTCTCCATACCTCTTCAATATAGTGCTTGAAGTTCTAGCAATAGCAATAAGACAACATAAGGAGATCAAGGGGATTCGTATTGGAAAGGATGAAGTCAAACTTTCGTTATTTGCTGACGATATGATAGTTTACATAAGTGACCCCAAAAACTCTACCAAAGAACTCCTACAGCTGATAAACACCTTTAGTAACGTGGCAGGATACAAGATCAACTCCAAAAAATCAGTGGCCTTCCTATACACAAAGGATAAAGAAGCAGAGAGGGAAATCAGAGAAACATCACCTTTCATGATAGCCACAAAGAGCATAAAATATCTTGGGGTTACTCTAACCAAGGAAGTGAAAGACCTATTTGACAAAAACTTTAAGTCTTTGAAGAAAGAAATTGAGGAGGATACCAGAAAATGGAAAGACCTCCCCTGCTCTTGGATTGGGAGAATCAACATAGTAAAAATGGCAATTCTACCAAAAGCAATCTATAGATTCAATGCAATCCCCATCAAAATCCCATCAAACTTCTTCACAGACCTTGAGAGAACAATAATCAAGTTTATATGGCAAAACAAAAAACCCAGGATAGCCAAAACAATCTTATACAATAAAGGAACTTCAGGAGGCATTATCATCCCTGACTTCAAACTCTATTATAGAGCTACAGTATTGAAAACAGCTTGGTATTGGCATAAGAACAGAGAAATCGACCTTTGGAATCGAATAGAAGACCCGGATATTAACCCACAAACCTATGAGCACCTAATTTTTGACAAGGGAGCTAAAGGTATACAATGGAAGAAGGAAAGCATCTTTAACAAATGGTGCTGGCATAACTGGATGTCAACCTGTAAAAAAATGAAAGTAGATCCATATCTATCACCATGCACAAAAATCAAGTCCAAATGGATTAAAGACATCAACATTAATCCGTCCACTTTGAACCTGATAGAAGAGAAAGTGGGAAGTAGTCTACAAGATATAGGCACAGGAGCCCTCTTCCTAAGTAGGACCCCAGCAGCACAGACAATAAGAGAAACAATGAACAAATGGGATCTACTGAAACTGAGAAGCTTCTGTAAAGCAAAGGACACTGTCAGTAAGACAAAAAGGCTGCCTTCTGACTGGGAGAAGATCTTCACCAACCCCTCATCAGACAAAGGTCTGATCTCCAGAATATACAAAGAACTCAAGAAACTAGGCACTAAAACTCTAATTAACCCAATTAAAAAATGGGGTACTGATCTGAACAGAGAATTCACAACAGATGAACTTCGAATGGCCAGAAGACACTTAAGGTCATGCTCAACCTCCTTAGCGATCAGGGAAATGCAAATCAAAACCACTTTGAGATACCATCTTACACCTGTCAGAATAGCTAAAGTTAAAAACACCAATGATAGCCTATGCTGGAGGGGATGTGGAATGAGGGGAACACTCATCCATTGTTGGTGGGAATGCAAACTTGTGCAGCCACTTTGGAAATCAGTGTGGCGGTTTCTCAGGAAACTGGGAGTCAACCTCCCTCAGGACCCAGCAATTCCTCTCTTGGGAATATACCCTAGAGATGCCCAAACATACTACAAAAGCGTTTGTTCAACTATGTTCATAGCAGCACTATTTGTAATAGCCAGAACCTGGAAACAGCCTAGGTGCCCCTCAATAGAAGAATGGTTAAAAAAGGTGTGGAACATATACACATTAGAGTTTTACTCAGCGGTAAAAAATAATGACATCTTGAATTTTGCATGCAAATGGATGGACATAGAAAACGCTTTACTGAGTGAGGTAAGCCAGACCCAAAAAGAGGAACACGGTATGTATTCACTCATAAGTGGATTCTAACCATAATTAAAGGTCTTTGAGCCTATTATTCGTGATCCTAGAGAAGCTAAATAAGAAGACGAACCTGATGAAGATTATTTACCTATCCGCCAGGAGGTAGGAAATAGTCAAGAGTCCCAGGTAACCTTGGGTGCATGGGGGGGTGGTGGGAGGGTTGTTGGAAGGGGAGAGGGTTAGAGAGAAGGGAGTAGGGGAGGAATGGAGAAAGCTCGGTTGACCGGGATGGGGGGAAGGGAGGAAGGACGAATGTGGGATCAGGGAAGAATATATTTCAACTAAGGGAGTCATATTAGAGTTTACAGGAAACTTGATTATATATGGGATCCCAGGTCCAAGGAGAGATCCCCAGATTGTTCTCTGGACAGAGGAGGGGGTGCCTGAACCGGCCTTGGCCCGTGACCATACTGATGAATATTTTGCTTATCACCATAGATCCCTCATCTGGCGTTGGATGACGATACAGATGGAGGCCCGCGTTGGAGCACCAAACTGAGCCCCCCAAGATCCAAACGAGGAGCAAAAGGAGGAAGAAAATGACGAAGGACTGCGAGGGATACTATCACCCACTGATACAAGGGGTCGGATCTAATGAGAGTTTACCAAGGCCAGATGGACCGTGACTGAACGAGCATGTGATCCAACCAGATTCTCTGAATGTGGCTGGATTTTCTGAATGTGGCTGGCCTGCAGTCTTTCCGAGAAGCCATTGACAATGACACTGGGACTGGTTTCCTCTGCATATACTGGATTTTTGGGATCCAGTCTGTTTGGATGCTCACCTTCCTGGACCTGGAGTGAGGGGGGAGGAACTTGGACTTCCCACAGGGCAGGAGACCCTGACTTCCCTTGGGGACAAAGAGGGAGGAGGAGAGGGAGGGGGGGAGTGGGAGGGCGTTGGGAGGAGGGGCGTAAATGGAAACTTTTTATAATTTAATAAAATTACTAAAAGAAAAAAAAATAAAGTTGATTATGCTGAACAGAATTTTGTGGTATATGGCTAATATCCTAACGCTTGGGAGGTAGAGGCAGGAGAATTAGTTAAGCAAGTTTAAAACTATCTCAAAAAGAAAAAAAAAGCAAAGAAAGAAATGAAACAATGACCTGTTTTTAAATTTCTCATGCTTATGCAAATAGAAAATCTAATATAAATTTGAAGTGTTTTTTAATAATGAGAAGTTATTCAAATGGCAATATAATGAACACCTGTGTACCAGCCATTCAATTTAAAAGTAAATAATTTATTGTTCATCTTGAAAAAAAAAAAAAAAAAAGAAAGAAACTCAAAGTGATCCCAGTAAAATCAGGAATAAGACAAGGCTGTCCACTCTCTCCATATCTATTCAACATAGTTCTTGAAGTTCTAACTAGAGGAATAAGACAACAAAAGGAGATCAAGGAGGTTCAAATTGGAAAGGAAAAAGTCAAACTTTCGTTATTTGCAGATGATATGATAGTATATATAAGTGACCCCAAAATTCTACTAGGGAACTTCTACAGCTGATGAATACCTTCAGTGGAGTGTTGGTTTTCATTGCCACGAGTGAGCTGTGGGGAGGAGGATCAGAGATGCCACAAGTTGAAATACCTGGAAGAGCACATGTTCAAATCAAGGTCTAGATACCTTAGTTAGCTTAGACCACTTGCATGGTCACAAGACTTTGATTGCATTCAGATGCCCTGGAAAAGTTGAATTGCAAATTTCCCCTATGTTCTCACTGCTTTTAGTGAATTTTTAAGGCAGTCCCTCAGCCATTCCTGAACCTGAAGTTATCTCTTCCAAATTTAACCAGATTTATGAGGTCATGGGAAATACATCCCAGGCAGAAGCACAAGTGTGTGAGAGTGAAGATCAGGTGGTGATGGATTGAGGATGATGGTTTTGATAATCAGTGCTGTCTTTTGGCCATGTTATACTATTTGCCAACCTTTATGATGGAAAACTGGTAACAAGAGTGGTGGTTTCCTGTGGTCCTTCTCCTTCTACCCCCTTTATTTTACTGTGGCATCATTTCATTTGACCTTTGTGCCATTTTCTTGTCAAATTTTGATTCAAAAAATTTAAAGGCCCCAGTGATTTACTTCTTGTAATTAGTCTCCACCTCCTCAATACTACAGCTAGCTGGGGACCTAGTATTTAAAACACAAACCTGTGGGGAAACATTTCTTATTCCAACCACAACTGGGCCTACTCAGCAGGTCATCAGTTTTCAATCCCTCGGCCCGATTCGGAGGGAGGTTGTTTTAGTTTTATATTTTTCCTCTGCAGTTCATTTACTTGCACTATTACTTTTTTCCCAGTCAGTGTCTTTGCTGCCAGGTTTCTGTTTGTTGTATCATGTTCCAAATGCAACTGAACATTGGCAGGAGATAGGGAGTGTGGAGCTTAGTAAGATTTGAAGGAAAACACCCTTATGCATTTCTACCTGGGAGTCTTGCTTTTGGCAGATTTAGAACTGAATTTTAGTATCTAATTAACTATTCCTGTATTAAAAGAGGACTTAAAGAGATGCTTCAAGAAAATGCATATAATGAATATGGTTTTCCCTGTAGCTAATTCCTGACCTATAACTTTAGGCAATAACATAATGGAATTTTATTTTGGAGGTAGAAAAATGCTAATACTTGACTATGCTGCTTTTATTGCTGAAAAATATTGTGTTAAGTTCAATATCCTTACGTGACTACTAAATTCTTAGAACCTTTGAAAAGTAGAATTTCATGCAATTAAAGAAGAATTTATGGTCATTATGGAGGGAAAGGGAAAGCACAGCCAAATAGACAGGCAAAACTAGGCTTGGCATTCTTGGGCTGAGGTTGTGGCTTCTTAGTAGATTGCATGCCTACCACATGTTAACCCGGGTTTCATCCTCAGCACAGTGAAGAAGACAAAGAATAAAAGCCATTTCTTTGCTTAGCCTTTGCTGTGTGAATAGCGACAAGTTCTTCAGCCTCCCTGCACTTCTAGAAACTTCTACAAGCATGGATTAAGAAGCTGATTATAAATTTCTGAAGAACAAGGCATTAGCAGGTGTGGGAAGGGGAAAGAGGGACAATTAGAATAGAGTGACTGTGACAGAAATACACACACCACATCTATGAACATGTCATAGTGAAACCTATTATATATAACTATCATATTCTAATAAAATATGAAACAATAATAACAGAAAGACTTCCCAAGATTTTATTCTATGTTAGCTATTGCTTCAGACCCAAACTTAGTCAGTGCACTAGAATTCATAGAATTAGGGAGACAGATGAGAAATTAATTATGAACAATTTGCAAGGGCTTTTTTTGGTGCAAGGGCATCTTGGCAGGCAGAAGTCAAGGACTGCTACAAAGTTACATCATGCAACAATTCTCACACAAGAAATTTATTGGGGTGAAGAACTGAGTGGTGGCTGCCTCTGACTGGGAGTCAAGACAGCAGAGGGTTGAACAGAGGGGCAGGTGTTATAGGGTCTTTGGAGCATGCACAGTGAGCTAATGGAAAAGTACAGCAAGGCCTTTTATGCTGACACATTGCTTGGATGTTAATGCTGAGTCATAGGAGGCCAGGATTTGTAAGTCTAGGACCTCAGGGGCAGGCCAGGGGCAGGGTGACTTTTCAGTGGCTTGTGACTGTGCACAATTATTTCCTTATGGTTCCAAGGGACACTAAAGCATGCAATGAGAATAAATATAATGGTGAATGTATATGCCTAATCTTCAAAAGTATTGTGTGTGTGTGTGTGTGTGTGTGTGTGAGAGAGAGAGAGAGAGAGAGAAAGAGAGAGAGAGAGAGAGAGAGAGAGAGAGAGAGAGAGAGAGAGAAATCAAGAGAGATCTAAAAGTTTTTAAGAATAGATTTGGGCAAAATGTCTAAATAGTGGATTATTATTGATGAATACCACAGCTATGCTGATGTCTTTTTAAAAAAGGAAATTATAATTTTGCTGAGACAGAATTGGATGTGAGAGATACCTTGAACAAATAGACAAGCCCGCTGGTAACACATTCAGTTTTGAGTGGTTGCCCCTGACCATCCTGGTTCTTCTTAACACGCACGGGTGATTAATTAGACACAGAAAGGTTCCTGATTAAAGTATTCTCATTAAATTCTCAGATGAATTCCAGTCAATATTAATGAGTGTGCTCAGGTAGAAGTAATAGAATCCCTTCCCACAGAGTTGAAGCATCAACTAGCAGGATACTATTAATATTAGCTATATGTTTACTGAATTTAAGGATGGTGGCCCAGGCTCAGAGGGCCTGGAACACAGGTGATGGAAAGATACAGTAGCTGAGGGATTTCTCTCTTCACTCCCTCCTCTTTGCTTTGCCCTGCACAGCTGTAGAAATGGAGAGTGCCTCTCTCTGCCCCCTGTCTCTAGGTTATGTGAATTTCCAGACAACTGTAGGCAGTAATGAACTTAGCTTTCCCAGCAGGGCAAAACTCATCATTGAGCAGGGACTTTCCCACATCCAATACCTAATGGCTGAGAAACTGAGACACAGTACCTCACGACTCCAGCCATCTGTGAAAACTACTTCTGGGGTTTATTAATCTATGCAGTGCGATGATTCTCAACCTGTGGGTCACGACCCCTTTGGGCAATTAACTGATCCGTTCACAGGGTCACCTAAGACCGCCAGAAAGCTCAGATGTTTACATTCTGATTCATAACAGTTGGAAAAATTACAGTTATGAAGTAGCAATGAAATAGTTTTATGCTTGAAGGAATCACCACAGCCTGAGGAACAGCATTAAAGGGTTGCAGCGTTAGGAAGGTTGAGAATCACTGGTGTAGTGGGAATAAAAGCAGAGCAAACAGGACAAGCTTTACCAGCAATGTTGCCAGGATGAGCTGAAATAGTGTTTGCAGTACTTGGCACAATGCCTGGAATACACAAACATCAATTAGAGTAAGCTATTTCTCTATTGTTCCTATTTATTGAGTAATTTTAGACTTTGTAAAAGATGCTTCTTCTCAGAGACACTGGAAGTATTTTAAGGAGTTAAGAATAAACAAAGTTTATTCCGGAATCAACTCTGAAGCAACTTTGCAAGTTTGAGTCTGGATGTATTCTGGTTAGTACAGTATCTATCAGTCCTGGAAACATGGCTCATATAATTAAATTTGTTAGACTCCTTTCTTTATCATTCTGTTGAAGCTCACCAGATGGGAAGAAGGAAAATAAGAAAGCTTATCATTTCTAAGGATTAAAAAATGTATTCAAGCTAGCTTCTTAGATGTTTCTCAACTTCTAATGCACAAAATAGGCATTAATAGTAATATAATCATTGGTACCAGTTGAAGTCTGTAGTTATTAAAGCAGTAATAAAAAGAAAGTCATCATAGCTATACATGATTTCCCCACATTGTAATAGGCATTTGCCTCTCTGAGTAATTACGGCATTCCCATTAAATTCTCAGATGAATAATTTAATGCAAATGAACATTTTAAGTCAGTATTCACTCTGTCTGAAAATGTTTTTGCCTTTTATTTCTCCTACTTTCTAAAGTCATTTGGCTGTGTTTTAAAAATTCCTGCAAATCTAGTATTTTGCATTAAAAACACTAAAAATAGGCAAAGCGATTTTTAGGATATTAGGCAGAAGTAACTTATTATTATTGGATATCTTACCTGTGCAAAAGGATGGGCTTAAGTGTGGCATTTTCAGACACACACATAATGTTACATCTCCCTGTGCCCACCATTACCTTCCTGCCTCTGTCCACTGTTTCCATTCTGGATGCCTCTCTGCCTCCTCTGATATTCACTCTCTTCCCTAGCAGTCCTCCTTCTGCTCATCCCCCCTCCCCCATAATTCTTAGTAACAGGATGGTTTGTGATTTGAGTCAGGTCAACCTTTGTGTATGTTATCCAATCTCAAGATGTCAGCCCTAAGCACATACATATGAGCAACACTAAATGGACTCAGTGGGACATACACACATACACACACTATTCTTTATTATTGTTACACATACACACATATATACACACACATATATTATATATACACATATGTACATATATCGCTACACACATATCTCTCTATATGTCTATGTATATATATTGTGTAGCAATAATAAAGAATAGGATAAGAGGCACGACTTTGCAATGGAATCAGGGATATGAGGGAAGATTTGGAGAGAGAAATATAAATATGGTATTCCCCTGTGAAATTATGGAAAACAAAAGCAAGGAAAACTGGAGTCAAGGCTGTAAAAGCAGTGTTAATACTGTGGGTTAATGTAGCAGAGTGACAAAGGCTTAGGTTCACTTCAGGAGAAAACTGAATGTGTAAGAGTTTCTTCAGTAGAGTGGTATAGGAGGTTCTTCTGTCTATGTGTTGCTTTTATTGGTTAATGAGTAAAGAATTGTCTGGCCAGTTGATAGGGCAGAACTTAGTAAGGCAGGGAAAACTGAATTGAATGCTGAGAGAAAGAAGGGCAGAGTCATAGAGAAGCCATGGAGCTGCCGGAGATAGAAGCTGGGAACTTTAGCCAGTAAGCCACAGCCATGTGGTCATACATAGATTAATAGAAATGGGTTAAATTAATATGTTAGAGTCAATAAGAAGCTAGAGCTAATGGACCAAGCAGTGATTTAATTGATACAGTTTCTGTGTGATTATTTTGGGTCTAAGCCAGCCAGATGGCCAGGAACCAACCAGCGACCTCTTTCAACTGTCGAAGATCATGGGAGTGGTTTGGAAGAATCAGAGTAGATGGCATAGAGGACTGTACAGACCTCTAGGGGACATTACTGAAGAACAAAAATGGAGAGACTTTGAATTAGTTACTTTTCTGTAGCTTTTGTAAAATAGCATGACCAAGAAAACTAATATAAGGAAGAAGTTCTTTGGTGTTATGGTTCTAGAGAGATAAGAGTCCAGTACTATGGTGGGGAGGCATAGGAACAGGCAGGCATATGGGTTGGAGTAGGAACTTGAGTGCCCACACCTCCAACCACAAGTATGAAACAGAGAGCAAACTGGAAATTATCACTGGGCTTTTAATCCCATGCCCATCTCCAGTGATGTACTTCCTCCAGAAAGCTGTACCATCTAAATCTTCCCAACTACACCACAAAAGGGGACCAAATATTTAAATGTCCAAAACTATGAGGACCGTTTCTCACTCAAACTGCCACAGATACAAAGGTGATATATTCAAATTCCTTGAAAACCTGAGTTCAGAATTGTCCTGAGTGTTTTGTGGACTTCCTTGGATCACTCCCATTTACCATGTGTTTAGTCCTTGTTTTTATAAGAAGGACAGTCTGCCTGTGATCCCACAGTTCCCTGTGTGAACCTGTCCTGACAAACACAGACTTGACATAGTTACTGTGATTGATTCAGGTCTAGTCAACCAACAAAGCTTCTAGCTTTGGTGTGTGTATGATGTCCATGATGGGTGTGTGTGTGTGTGTGTGTGTGTGTGTGTGTATGTGTGTGTGTGTGTGTGAGTCTATATACCACATGCATATAAAGTACAGAGGACAACCTAAGATTTTAGTCCTCACCATCCACCTTGTTTGAGGCAGGTTCTCTTATTGTCCATATGTCCATGCTACTATGCTAACTTTGGGGAGTTTTCCTGTCTCTGCCACCCATTCTCTTGTAGGTGTGCTGAGATCACAGGTGCCTATTGTGGCATCTGGCTTTATATGTGTTCTTGCAACCTGAAGTTCAGTATTTATGCTTGTTCAGCAAGTGCATTGTCCACTAAGTTATCTCTCTGACCATCACTTATTACATTAATGCAACAAATTGCTTTAAAGTAAATCCAGGAGTTACTCGGAGGCAGAACTGTTTATTTTCCATATTGAAAACATGTACTTTGGAGGATGATGATCTGTAGCTGGCCGCAGACGTCTTTGACTCCCACTGAGCAGAGTCAACAGTGGAGCTGAGACAGAGAAGAGAAGGGCAGTGGGGTGGTGTCTTAGTTAGTGTTCTATTGCTGTGAGGACATATCATAAGCAATGCAACTTATAAAAAGGAAGAAATTAATAGGTAGCTTGTTTATTCTTTCAAAGTACAAACCAATGAACATCATTGTGGGGAGAATGGTAGCAGGCAGACAGGAAGGCAGACAGCCATGGAGCTGGAGAAGTAGCTGAGAACTCACATGTGATCTGTAAGTTACAGACACGCAGAGAGAAAACAAGACTGAGCCTGGCATTGGTGTTTGAAACATCGAAGCACACTCCAGTGACACACCTCTTCCAACAAGGCCACACATTCTAATCCTTCCAAAACAGTTCCATTAACTGGGAACTAAGCATTCAAACATATGAACCTATGGGGGAACGTTCTCATTCAAATAACCACAGATAGGATTCTGCACTTGATAATATTGTCTGAGATCTAAATCACGTTTGGTATAAAAGCAGAAGAAAAAAGTGAAAATTTTCTGAAGCATGAGGGCTTTCTTTTGTTGTGACTCTTGGCAATTTTTGTCTTTGCAGTGGTGGACATATGAATGTAGAGTGCAGGGAATTTCCCAGGTACAGCTTTTCCCAGTGAAATTTGCTTAAATGGGGGTGCTGACACTGTTTGTTAACTATTATCAGTACTTAAAGTGTTCTGTTTTGGTAGAGTGACTTGGACCCTCTCCTGTTTTGTGCAATTCATCATTGCTAATGAGAAGAAATCCTTTCTCTTTCTCCATGCACATTGTTTCTAACAAACATACTGTGAGTTCTTTAAATTCTCATGTGTTCTCTGCTTATTTTGTCAGCTCATTAGTAGAGAAGATTCCATATATTGTTCTTAATTATATGCTTTTTCTTAGACAAAAGTTTTAGTTATATATTCATAAATCTTCACCCCTAGTTCCAGCTCTGACACACATGATGCTGTACAGTTACCCTCCACGTCTCCAAAGCTTCAACACAAACTACAGTTTCCTATAAACAAAACAGTACTTTCCAGCCCTAGGACAAAGAATACAATGTGGTAAGGGGTTTTTATTGGTTGGATATTGATTAGATTGAGGGCTAAGTTTTAAATAAAACTAAGTTGTAGGCTTTTGTGTTTTATTACTTAAAAAATGATTACTGTTATTCTTATTACTCATTGCTTTGGGCTTGAGAAATGGAGCTGTGATCACACATGGCATTTGAGAGTTACCAAGAACTCATATGCTTAGTTATTTGATCATTTATATACCTATAAATCCCATGAGTTTACTTTAAGGGTCTTTTCCGATGGACTATTTTTCTGGACTTTAGATGTTTTGACTAAAGTCCCCATTGCATTATTGATGTTTCATAGCTGATTTGTCATGTGACTATAAACTCCATAGAAACAGAGGTTAAATGTATCTTATTGGATGAAATACCCTCAAATCCAAGGCCAGAGCCTGAGAAATAATCAGAGCTCAATAATTATTTTATGGATGGGTACTCCATATCTTTTAAAAGAAAGGGAAGAGCAGACCCTGGGGAGCTGCTGATAAAGATGCTCAAAAGAATGAGTACTTCAAAGTTGTCGCTGTCTCCACCCAAACACACCGTGCAGAAAGACTATCTGATGTCCTTTGCTACTTGCTTTTGATACTTCACAGTCTCTGTTTTTACTTTGGAGTCAGAAGAGAGGAGGCTTATGTTTGGGTTGGTAAAAAATGTTCGGGAAGGCTTCAGAGAGCTGCTAGAGAAGTATTCTTACAAGCACATCTCCTTTCACCACCTTTTCAATACTCTGCCCTAAAGGAAATGGATGAGAATGAGATTCAACTTAGGGCAGAGTGACTCAAGTCAAGTCATGAGCTTTCTGACTCATTCAAATGCAGTTTTGTGCTTAAATTAAACATGTGGGTTGATATTACAGAAAGAATGGAATGAGGTTGGGAGAGATGGGTTACTGTTTGAATGTGGGAATCAAAGCTGGTTGTGTTTGTGGCTTCTGTGTCATTCATTTCCTCCATCTAGTCTTGGGCCTTTCAATATGAGGCACAACAGAGATGAAACCTATTAAAGAGCAGCTTTGGGTTGTCCATCAGGTATCCAGGTAACCATGAGCCATTCATACAGCTGCACACAGAAGTTTCCCGGTTTGGGAAATCCATTATGTTTCTCTCAGTTTTTAGGCAATAAGCTTGCCCAAGGCAAAGTGATAAAAAGTTAGGTTAAAAAGGCAGAGAACATCCAGAATTGCTGCTAATAGTCAGAAAGCACAGTTTAGCACTATTCTGGATCTTTAATGTTTGTGTCAAAGAAAGTTACACAAGTCACCCACCCCTCCTCAGCCTTCTATTTGTCATTATCAACTGCTCAGACCAGAGTCAGGCTGCTTGGGTTTGCATCATGGTCTTACTCTTTGCTGAAGTCATATAATGGTGTCTGTTCTGTGTCTCAGTTTGCAAACCTGTAAAAGTTAATTACACTGCAACTGTACTAGTTTGTTGTGAAGATTAAATAATAGATACAACAGACTCGAAGGTTAGTGTCAGTAAACATGAGGACTCAACACATTGACTTTTTTCTTCTTAATCAAGGGTTTTAATGATCTCTTCATGCCACATAATTTGATGGCACAAAAAATGTAACAGCACAATACTCTTATGTATGAAAATTCTTGTTTAATGAGGCACAATACCAAAGCAAACCAATAAAAATACCAAATGTTTATCCAATATAAAAAAAAAACTAGAGACCAAAGTGGATCTTTTGGCTAACAGATTTCTAAAATATACATGTATAATACATTGTTTTAAAGGAACCTCTAACTATTAGTTCATTTCACTATTGATATTTCAGATCTTTCCAATAAAAATAGTTTAATTGCTATGGAACTTAGATTTAATGGTTTTCTGAACCAAATTTAGGTGGAAATAAGGATTGCTTCTTCATTGAAGAGGATCTATCTCATGGTAATACAACATACACACACACACATACAGACAGACAGACACACACACACACACACAGCCACACAGACACAGATACACAGATACAACAGAAGATATAGGAGGTCCTTCTGTCTATATGTTGCTTTTATTGGTTAATGAATAAAGAAGCTGGCTTTGCCTGTGTGATAAGGCAGAGTAGAGTTTGGTGGGGAAAACTAAACTGAATGCTGGGAGAAAGAAGGCAGAGTCAGAGAGAAGCCATGTAGCCCTGCAGGAAACAGGCACTAGAACTTTACCTGGTAAGCTACAGACTCGTGGTGATACATAGATTAATGGAGGAGATGGGTCAAATTCTTATGTAAGGGTTAGCCAATAAGAAGCTAGAGCTAATGGACCAAGCAGTATTTAATTAATACAGTTTCTATGTGGTTATTTCTGGGCTAAGCTGCTGAAAATGAACAAGCAGCCTCCTACAACAGACAGGCAGGCAGGCAGATAGACAGACACACATGCACATGTACACACACACACACACACATCTTAAGGAGAACAGGCATTCAAAACAAAAGGTAATATGAGACTACATCTGACTAAGGCATTTGTGTACAGAAAAGGCAGTAACTAAAAAAAATAAATAAAGAAAATTAAAAGGAAACCATGTCTAAAGAAACAGTTTTAAAAAGAAAACCTAAAATAGCTAATGGGTACATGAAAATGTGCTTGATACCAGTAGTTGTCAGGAAATGCAAATCAAATCACAAAACCAAAACATAAGGTTATTATGTCATTTTTATGAGAATGACTATTACAACAAAGCTTAAAAATAGGTTTCATCAAGGATGTGGGGAAAGGAACCTTACTTGCTGTGGTTGGGATGTAATTTAGTGCAGCCATTATGGAAAACAATATGGAAGATCATGAGATATTCAAAGTAGTATTACCATGTCATCCCACAATGTGACCACAATGTGACTATGGGTAAATTCCCTGGAATTAGATTCAGCCTGCTTAAGATACCTGCATGTTCATATTAACAATGCTAAGACAAAAACCAAACAAAGAGACAAAGAAAATGTGATGTGAGATGTGTGTGCAATGTTTGTTTAGCTTTATAGAAGGAAGAGAGTAGTCCTGATGTTTCAGACAGGGTGAGCAAACCTGTAAGTTACTTATAGCAAGTGAAATAAGTCAGAGGCAGACAATTACTGCAGTCTTCTCTTAAATATGGAACCCCAATGTACAAAGAATTCTACTCATGGGGCTTGTTAGGTTAGATGTTTAGTTATCTCACTCATGGTAATGGCTTTAGAGTATATTTCTATAAATATCTCAAAGCATGTTATATATAATCACACACACACACACACACACATATATCACATACACACACATGAATGATGTGGGATTCTCCTTTGTATGCTGTGAATGTGTTTGGTTAATGAATAAAGAAGCTGTTTGGGCCTATCACAGGGCAGAATAGAATAAGGTGGGAATTCTAAGCAGAGATAGAGGAGAAAGTAGGCAGAGTCAGGAAGATGCCATGTAGCCACTGGAGGAGCAGACATTCAGGAACTTTACCAATATACCACAAGTTTCATGGTAAAATATAAAATAACAGAAATGGGTTAAATAAAGATGTAAGAGTTAGTTCATAAGGAGCATAAGCTATTGGCCAAACAGTATTGCAATTAATATAGTTTCTGTGTGATTATTTCAGGTCTGGCCTGCTGGGAGCAAACAAGCAATCTCTGCCTACATTTGTATGCGTGTGTGAAAAAACATGCCAGAGGAGAAACATACCAGAGTTCAGGGAAAACTTGCTGAGGGTGGCTGACGATAGCTCTGGGAAACTAGATTGTTATATCAGAAAAGCCACTCTAGGAAGAAAGGAAGCAATGATTAAAGAATGATAGCTGGGGTTGCTGGGTTTTCAAATTCGAACTGGAGTCCTGTTGACATTAAACGAAAGCTCCTTCTATACTTAAGAAATGGATATGGCTGGCATTAAAAACACTAACATTTATAAAACCATGCTATTCTTTTCATCCTTTCTCACTGTTTTTCTTTCTTTTCCCCTTCTTTGTACTGTCTTTGTATTCTGTTCTTATGCCCACTCCTCACCTTCAGTTTCCCCTTTCCCTAGCATCTGTTAGGGACAGAGCCTCCTCACCCTACCCCACCTTTTCAGTTCTGAAGAGTTCACTGGGCCTGGTCCCAGCAGGATGCAGAGCACAGCTTACACCTTACTTCTCCAATTTAATTGATATATTAAGTTTTCTAAATAAGAATTTGTTTGGAAAAAGTGATGCTGGAGTTCCGGAAAGGTTAACATTGTGGCCTCGGCATCCTTATTCATACCCATTTCTCCTTTTCTTTAATCACTTTGTGAATAGCAAAACATATTTGAGTAAGGCCCTTTTCAAATAAATTTATATTTGTATGTTTTTGAGTTTTTGTCATTACTCCTTTGAAATATTTCTCCTTTTTGTTGTTACTGGCCAGTGGTGCTGGTTGTTGTTTTTCTGTGTGGGAATGGGCTACATAGCTGTTGTACAATCTCTTTCTGAACCACACAATTCAGGACTGCCCTTTGGAAGCTTCTTTTCAGCAGGCGTTACTGACTCACATAATAAATGTTACCTGCGACATTTTGTAGTAATAACGTGTGCGTTGGTGTGCTTCCTACTTTCTGTATGAAAGCAACATTCCATAGGCAAGCCTACTCATGGCCTCCTCTGCTGGGTAAGAGGAGGGCCAACTTATTCGCTTTAGAGATGAAGTAGTCATAGAGAAGAGGAGGGAGAGGTGATTCAGTATTTATTAGAAGAGGTGATTCTATACCATCCCCTCTCTCATCACTGCCATGGGTTCTGATGGTTTTGAGCAGGTATGAAGAGACCTGAACACTGACGGTCCATCATTCATGAGTAAGAGGATGGCTCTCACTCCTCTCTGAGTTATGCCAAATAATTAAGCTAATATTAGTGGAGGTGACACTGGGAGAGTAGATGGGGATGTGCCATTGATTTTTTTGTGTGTGATGTCATTCTGATATTTTTAAATTTAAAAAAAATTTAAAATTTCTTTTCTTAATTTCATTTTATGTTACATCCAAAGTTCTCCTTCCCACCCCTCCTCCCAACTCCTCTGCCTTGCCCCCAGTCCACCTCCCATCCTCTTTTCCCAAAATGTAAGGTCTTTCATGTCAACAAAGTCTGGCACATTATGTTGGGGCAGGACCAAGTCCCTTCCCCAGCATTAAGGCTGAACATGGCATTTCACCATAGGGAATGAACTCCAAAAAGCTAGTTCAGGCACCAGGGTTAGATTCTTATCCTACTTCCAGGTGCCTCACAGATAGTCCAAGCTTCATCACTGCCTCCCACTTATGGAGGATCTAGTTCAGTTCTATAGTGGCTCCACAGCTGTCAGTTCCTGAGTTTCCACAGCTTGGTCCGACTGTCTCTGTCGTCATAATCAGACATGATTCCTTCGTCATGATCTTGACCTCCCTTGCTCATATAGTCCTTCCTCCCGTTCTTCAGTTGGATTCCTGGAGCTCAGCCTGGTGCTTGGTTGTGGATCTCCGCATCTCGTATTGTTAATTGCCGTATGAAAGAACCTGGAAACATCCTAGATGCTCCTCAATTGAGGAATGGATAAAGACAATGTGGTACATTTACACATGGAGTATTACTCAGCTGTAAAATACAATGATGACATGAAATTTGCAGGCAAATGGATGGAACTAGAAGAAACCGTTCTGAGTGAAGAAACCGTTCTGAGTGAAGTAACTTTCTGAGCAGACTCAGAAAGACAAATAGAGTATTACTCACTCATAAGTGGATATTAGACGTAAAGCAAAGGCTAACCACACTACAATCCACAGCTCCAGAGAAGCTAGGTAATAAGGAGGATTCTAAGAGGGACACATGGATCACCCTGGAAAAGGGAATCAGATGAGATTTCCTGGATAAACTGGGGGTGAGGGGGGAAGGTAAAGGGGAAGGAATGGGAAATGAGAACGTGAGGGAACAGGATGGTGGAGGGGGAAAGAGGGATGGAGTGTGAGAGTAATGAAAGAGATATCTTGATAGAGAGAGTCACTGTGGGGCTAGGGAAAAACTTGGTGCTAGGGAAATTCCCAAGAATCCACAATAATGATTCCAGCTAAGACTCCTAACAATAGGAGATGGAGTCCAAACTGACTTTCCCTGGTAATCAGATTTGTGACTACTTTAACTATCATTGTAATGACATAGAATTTTTTTAAAGGTGTTTGTTAATAGAAAAAAACATACAGTGCAAAATTAGGCATATGTCTCTGCTATTCTGATGTTTCCTTGTTTTAAATTTAGAGGCACTATAATAATGTGTGTGTGTGTGTGTGTGTGTGTGTGTGTGTGTGTGTGTATGTGTAGGCTAAAAGAACAACCTTCTCAGGGGCAATCCACCTTGGTTTTGTTTTTATTTTTGTCTTTGTGTTTGACAGTCTCTCATTGACCTGGAGCTTACGAAGCAGCCTGGGCTTGCCAGTAAGCCCCAGAGATCTGCTTGACTCTACCACCCCATCACTGGGCTTGCAAGCGTGCCTGGATTTTTATGTAAATTCTAGGGATTTGAACTCAGGTCCTCATACTTGTGAAGTAAATACTTTGTGACTTGTGCATTCTCTCTATCTCAGCCTAGAAGGCTTGTGGATTTTATGTATGTTTTATTGCTAGACCTTTCCCTGCAGACCCAGCACTCACAAACTGCCCGTTCTCTGAGTCACATCACATTTGCCCATACCATCTTGACTTTTATCACCAATTTATCAAATTTCTGATAGGCTTTGGTCTTCTGGTTTTAAATATATTTACAAAAATGTCTGTGATCTAAATATATTCTGCCAATGTCTCCAAGTGGTTTTGTACTACATATATGAATATATAATGAAAGAATTCTGAGTTTGTTGAATATGTGTATGTCTATAGTGGCTTAAGTATTAATATAGTGAAGCATAATTTCAGATGATTCCATGTTTAAAAAAAACCTTCCACTTGGTTTTAGCTTAGCAACAAACTCAAAATTCAGACCAAACTTAATAGATACAGAAGTTTGTTGGAGTAAAAAAAAATTAAAACCAGAAAACCAGAAAGCACCCTGACTCCGAGGTAATGTTGTGTCTAGTCAACACAATAGCACAATACTTAAACCACATACAATGAGTTCACGAAAATGAAGACCATAAGGACTGTACAGCAACACGAACAAAGCAGCCTACAATAGTACCTGCAAACTGTGATTGCAATCGGGTTGAAAATATGCTAGAGGAAAACTACTGGGAGGGAATATGCTAAGATCAAGAGTGATGGATTATGCAGCAGGAAAGCACCCTTGCTGTCTAGCTCCTTTCCTCATCTCTCATTTGCTGGAGGTCTTTATTTGCAAGAAAAGGCCAGAAGTATGCTAATTCTTCCTGTTAAAATTTCTATATTATTCCCATTTGCATGGAAACCTGAGTCTTAGAGGGGCACAGTAACTTCGCTAAAGTCATACATTCCGTAAGGAGCAGAGCTGGATCTCAAAGGGGATCTGCATTTTAATTAGGAAAATACTGGAACTGGAATGAATGGCATGGCCTGGATTTGAAGGTCAGTGTTTCCATGAACAAATGACATGACCTTGACCACTGTCCCAGTCTTTAAAGTGATGGAAACCGATCACCCACCTAGCCCCTCAGTGTTGTGAGTCTGTGGCATTTACATCTATTTTCTATCATATCTCTTTTACTGAGTTTGGTCATTTCCAGGATTTGGATTAATGGTTTTCACTATAACTTCTCATTCCTGACACTATGCATCTCAAATGGAAATTGCATATCTCACACAGAGAGAATATTTTTATCAAATGGTAATGTGTTTACCGTGCAGATTACAGGTGAAAAGTGTCAGTGAAGTTCAGATCCCTTCGCATTTGTTTGTTTAAGTCAAGGAGAAGGAGCGTGTGAGAGATGACGTGATTGATACAGAGCTTCAGAGTTCCGGCTGCTGCTTGAGTAGGGCTCATCAATCCCAGGAAAGATTTTCCATTTAGCGAGGTGCAGAGCCTCATGGCAGACAGCTGCCTGCACAGCTGGGGCCCCAGCCCTCACTCATCATGCAGTATGCGTTAGGAATGGCTCTCAGCTGACAGCATTCATGCCCATCTGTTTTGATAATACTGGAGCCTCCTGAATACTGGTCAGCTCCATGATCCTATTTTTCTCTCCCACCTCTTTAATACACAGAAAACTACACCCAGGGAAGACTGAAGACAGGGTATTGACCAGGTTTGTTCATTTTGCAGAATGAGATCTAAGGTTTAAAAGATGACATCCTGTCCAGCATTCACACAGCTATGAAGAAAAGTGGTTGATATTTTAGGATTCAAACTTTTGCCCATATACTGCTGGAATTTTCTAACAAAGACCCTGGAGTTGCTCCCAAAATACTATTGCTGTGCTAAAACACCACAACCAATCAAATTTATAAGGTAGAGTTTATTTTGTCTTACAGTCCCAGAGGGTTAGAGTCTTTAATGGCAGGGCACAGCATAACATGAGGTGGCAGGCATGGTGTCAGGGACAGGAAGCTGAGAACTGACATTGTGAGCTATTAGTATGAAGCAGAGAGTGAAGGGTAAAGAGGTGAGACTTTCTCATCTCAGAAGCATGTCCTTAGGTATGTACTTCCTCCAGCTAGGGCTCACTTCCTAAATTTCTCCATATAGGACCACCAACTGGGGTTCCAGTATTCAAATACCCAATACTTTGCGGGACATTTTTCATCCAAACCACTACAACAGCCTTGCTATAAATATGCTCTGCCCATATGAAAATCACCTTCTACAACTTCTACAAGTTGTCTCCAGAAAGTGTTTGGTGTCATCATAGCCTTTAAACATTTGGAAAAATATGGTTTACTGACTGAATCAGACACTGTGAGAGAGTCCATTTCTGAAGACTTACAAGACAAAATCTTACACCTTCGCTGTCCTCTTTTGTCCTCTTTCCTTTTCCCATCCCTCCCCTCCTTGCTGCTGCTCTCCCATTTTCTTTTGGTTGGATTTTTGAGAAAGGATATCACTATGTAGCCCAGGTTGTATTTTTTTCTACTTGTCCTAAACACTGAGGTTACAGGCATGTACTAATATGTATATCACAACTAGATCTGTTCCTTCATCCCTTGTAGCATGAATAATAAAAACCCAGAGACAAACAATGGAGTTCAAGCTGAAGATCAGAAAAGCAAAGCAGCCAAGTCACTAGCGAGATCTTACCTCTACCAAGACTCGGACAAGCAAAGGGGATATCTGGCAATGCTTTCCACCAACCTCAGATCCCACACTCTACTGAGTTACTGTTTCTTCCCCTTTATATTTCTCTTTCTGCTCAGTCACTTCGCTCCTGTCTCCACCTCCCTAGTGCTGGGATTAAAGGCTTGTTATCCCAAGTGCTGAGATTACCTTTGTGTGTGTGAACTCTGTTTCTCTTTTAGACAGGTTCAATCTTGTATAGCCCAGTGTGGTTTTGAACTCACAGAGATCCATCTGCATCTGTCTCCCGAGTCCTGGGATTAAAGGTGTGTGCCGCTACTCCCTAGACTGTATGACTGTGTGGCTGCTTTGCCCTCTGATTTTCAGGTAAGCTTTATTTATTAAAACACAAATAATATACCACTATAACATTTTATCTTTTTTGTTCTCGTTCTATCTTCCCTGAAGTCCTTTATAATTTCCTTCTGTCTTGTTATTGCCTTGTTCTTTCTTTTCTCATTGTCCTCTTGCTCATGCTAGACTTTCTTTAGGGTAGGAAAAGATCACACATTTTGCTTGTAGATTGTATTAAAAATTGATCCCACCTTGTAAATTGTCATGACTCTATGTGTTATGCCATTAAACATCAACCTAAAACAACATGAACTGCTGTATATCGTCACCAAAACATGGAACCCTAGTAGATCATACATAAAGCAGCACTGAATCTCAGCATATCATCCTCAAAGAATGGGGCATAAGGTATCATCACTGATTAATAGATTCATGTTTGATGCTATATAATCAGCACTTGTACTTCTGACACCTCATTGACTTTCCACAATAATTTTCATATGGAAATAACTATCCCCAATGGATAAATAAAGAGGACATGTCTTAGAGAAGTTAACCTGCAGTCTGTGGTAATGTTTGCAAGCTTTGCAACTGAGCTCAGTTTCTAGCCTCAGGTCTCTGATTTGATATAGATGATGTAAATGTTACCTGGAGATCTTGTTAAAAACCCTTACTGCTGTTGTTCACTAGGCCTAGAGTGGAGCCACCAGTTTTGGAGTTCTCATAAGTACAGAGTCCTGCCAGTGGGCTATGAATACCCTTCTAACACAGCGTGAATGATATTACCTTGGAACCCCAAATCCTTGGGTGATAACTGGATTCCTGTAGATGGTGAACATTATGTTTTTGTTGATCAAGTTGGTTAGAGCTGTACCTCTACTTAAGGATGTATAGGAAATCCATGAGGTACAACCAAAACATAATTTGATTTTATATTTCATAATAATTAGAGGAAGAAAAACTGGTTATTATCTAAGGATTCCTTTAAATGGGGATAGGGAATGTTGGAATGAGAAAGACTGGGAAAACCCATTCCTCTCTGTCTTTGTTAAGGTACCTGGTTTTAAATAAAAAGCTCCCAAAGTGATTATCTTAGGTTCAGTTTCATCCACACAGACATTCCTGTAGGGGGAGTGGCTATTTGTTAAATGCCAGGGTTCCAAGAATGTCAGGCCTCTTCCCCTGACAAGATAAAACACAGACAGAATGCTGGAGGAAATGTCAGGGTCTTAGCATGTGGTACTGATTCTATAAAATAGAAGAAGGGAGGAAATATGATATCCTACCAGGTTCTGAGAAGCTGACATGTTCGGCTTGAACTAACACTGTCATTAGGCATGAAACTAGAAGCCAGGATATGTCAGTATAAGCTTGGAGACTATTAGTTTCCTTGCCACCAGAGGACATTGTGACATTTTGGAGACAAAGCCTACAATAAAGAGAGCACAGAACCCTGGGGAATGCTTTTAGAGGAAGGAAAATTATTTTGAGATTTCTTCTATTTTAAACCATATTTACAGAGGCAGTGTGGGTATGTAAGAATAGGCAATGATTTTGACATTGATATTTCCTTGGTAATCAAAGATGAGTCAGTCTGGGTTTCTGTATCCTGTTGGCCTGTTCTTTGAGGGTGGAACTCTTTGAGGACTCATTCTAAGTTAATGATTTTCCTTTTCTCTATAAAGATGAATTCTTACTGACCTATAGCGGTTAGCGTGGGCATGGGGCTAGACATTTTCCGTCATTGTCAGGAATATTGTGTCATTTAATTTACATGATGAAGAAAACACTGAGAGATGAAAAGAAATTAGCCAGGTGGTTATTTTGATCTATAAATCCTGAGCATGCATGGCATGTGAGAGAGCTCAGGAAGGAGGTCTCAAAGGAGGTCCTGGGTATCCAGTATTTGTCCTGCACTAGCTCTAATCTCCCCTTTACCTCCTTACCTTCTGTCCCTACTGAAATATTTCTCCTTTTTAAAGGCTACCATGAGGTATCAATGTATTTGTCACTATCATATTTTGTGAAGCTTGGAGGCCTCAATGTCTTCGTTTATATGGGAAATTTCTCATAATTAAAAACAAATTTCATTTCATCAACCGTGATTCCCAGAGAACCACTTTGGAAAAGTTTTCTCCTTTTCTTTTCTTTTCTTTTCTTTTCTTTTCTTTTCTTTTCTTTTCTTTTCTTTTCTTTTCTTTTCCCCTTTCCCTTTCCTTCTTTCCTCCCTTCCTTCCTTCTTTCCATCTCTGGAGTAGTCTCAAGGCCAAGTGACAAGTGTGTATAATTTTTTTATGAACAGTCCTTGTTTAATAAACCTACGTTCTAGACTTGATTTTATCATTTGCTATTTTTGTCACTTGGACAAAGTCACAGAACCTCTGGGAATAGGTTGAGTCAAGTGATGACAAAGTTGTTTTTCATCCTTAAAGGGCAGCTTTGAAACTCGTAAAACCATAATCATTTCTATGAGTATGATTAGGGCTTTTAAAATCTGGACTGGAGAGATAGCTCAGCAGTTAAAAGTTTTTGCTGCTTCTCCAGAGTATCTGTGGTTGTTCTAGCACCCATGTTAGGTAGTTCACAACCATTTGTAACTCCAAGTACAACTCTCTTTCTAACTTGCCTACTTCCCTATTCTGGCCTCCCTGGGCATCAAGGATGTGCAAACACACATATACATTAACAAAATAAACAAAAACACAGCACAAAACCATTTACCAAATAATTTAATATTTCCTTGTTCAACTGGAAAAAAAAATCAAAGAGCAGATATTGTGTCTCTAGAATGATAGACTCTTTGTATATGAGAACTTGGTTGGTGAGTTGCCTAACTAAGTTCATCATCATTCATGTCCAAGATGTTTAATTGAGAGGCTTATATGAAAAAATATTTCAGTATAAGGTCACTTGCTGCAAATTTTGTGACCATGTTAATAATTGACTTTTACTTTGTTTGGTTTCAAATGCAAAACTGTATATGAATATTAATTTTTATTTGAGGGCTTTGTAAAAATAGGTTTTCTTCAGTAATTTTGTTTCCACAACACATTCAAGGACATTAGTACTTCTGACAAAACAGCAATTAAATGTGGCAATTTTCAGCTTGTAAAGTAACATGCAGATATTTTTCATTTATATTGTCATGTCTTTATTCTTGTCTAGTTTTATATAGTCTTTGAGCTGTCTTAAATATATATCTTTAAAATATCACTTTTATTCACTTAATGTGTGTTGATCAAGCACCAAGTAGTGGAAAATGTCTATGACTTAGACTTAAATCAATTCCAGTCAAGATAAGAAAAGTTTGTCTGACTTTATTGATCCTACTGGCTCTTTGAACTTTATTGTTTCCACTTTTAGTTATCACCATTTGTTTTCCTTTTCTTAATGTGAGATTAAAAAGAACTAAATACCTGATTGTAACAATTAGCATTTTCTAAAAATATGTTGGATTTGATAGTATTATAAACGTGATCAAATAAAAATAGAGAAGGGTTTCAAAAGTATAACATGAAGTATCAGTTTATCATCTTATGGAGACCTCTGTGTGATTCTTTGGGACTTGCCAGCTATGAGAACTGGGCAGGACTGAAACCCCAACAAGTAGGCCCCTCAAGTTACAGAATGGCACCCACGTGGACAATTGCATCCACATAAAGCCTGACAGAGCTTGGGAAGTAATTCTGGGCAGAAAAGAGTAAAGCATGGCTTTTTGACAGCAGCAATTTCTCAGATCTGCTCTGCTTGCTAGAGGCAAGCAAGTGCTCTCATTTAAGAGAGGCTTCCTTACTCAGCTTTAGCTGCAAAACCTTGCAGCTCTTTTAAGAGGTCCTGCCACGAAACACTTACATAGTATTGTTGAAAAGCTGACTGCATGCTTTTTGGTTTTCAGCCATAGTAGGAAAAAAGTCTTGCTGTTTTAAAATGCTGGTCATCCTGCCCGGGCAACTCTGACTCTTTCAGGCAGGCAGTTCGATTATGGAGCATTTGAGTGTGGCTTGTGGACACACTGCTGCAGCTTGCTTGCTGGCAGGGACCTTGAAATGCTGTAGAAGTTGTGGCAGTGAACACGGTACCTCTGGCCAGTACCTCAGCCATGAGGCTGGAATCTCATAAAGCTAAGGAATGGACTAAATCCAGCCAACAAAGTTGTAATTCTAAACCATATTGCTTAGCAAATTAAAGACTCATGTGGTCAGAAAAAGTGAGAGAGATACAGTAAAGAGAGTTTAAAAGACAAAGAAAACCTCTAAATGGTTTACAGTGTGTTAAAAATATATGCAGACTTGAAAAAAAGGTTCAAGTTTTTAAAATAAAAAGAAAGAGAATAGTTGGGTGTGGTGGTACACACCTTTAATTCCAACACTTGGGAGACAGAGGTATACTGACCTCTGTGAATTCAAGGTATGGAGCACACACCTTTAATCACAATGCCTGGGAGGCAGAGACAGACAGATCTCTGTAAGTTCAAGTGTGGTAGCACATACCTTTAATCCCAGCACTTGGGAGGTATGGGCATGTGGATCTCTGTGAGTTCAAGGACAACCTGGTCTACAGAGTGAGTTCCAGGACAAAGATACACAGAAACCCTGTCTCAAAAAGCCTAAAATTAAAAATAAAAGAAATAGAATTTAAAATAAAACCACATAAAGATGGAAAACACACAGAGAATCTTGGTACTGTATGTTATTATGCTCTCTTTGAATTGTTTGAATGCTGAGGAAGTAGCAATAGCTGCAAAATGATATTTGCTTATAAATGCTGCTGAATTAATCCAAGATAGGCACTTTGAAAATACCTTGACTTCAAAATTGAAGTCAAAATGTATGTTACTTTGGAGGAGAGATTTTGCTTTTGTTTCCACAGGAAATGACAGGCTGTGGATTAATTTTGAGTAAAAAAAATTTAGGTTTGATCAAGGAAGACCACCTGAGAAACCTCCGGCAGCAACAGATAGCCTGGAAGTCTGAGTTCTATATCCAGAACAGATTCAAGACTGCTGCCTGAGATTATGAAGACTGACAGGATACTCTCGTCAGGACTTGATTATAACTCTAAATTTTCTTTAGGTCCCCATAAGATTATCAGTGCCCCCAACCAGCTAGAAGTAGCCTGGAATACTACGCCCACATTCCCCAAAAATGGACTATAGATATTTTCCTTTGTTTAAAAAAAAAGATGGGCAAGTGGTGTGGGAAAATTGTCTATAATCTGTCTGTCATGTCCTACATTAATGCTGATTGGCCAGGCAGGAAGTGTAAGTGGGACAGCCAGATAGGAAGTAAAGGTGGGGCAATAAAACAGGAGTATTCTGGGCAGGAGGAAGCCCATTCCTTCAGTCCTGCCCTGACTTCAAAGAAGCAGGATGTGACCTGCTCGGCAAAAAAGATACTGAGCCATGTGGCTAACATAGATCAGAATAATGGGTTAATATAAGCTACAAGAGCTAATAAGACGCCTGAGCTAATCGGTCAATCACTTTACAATTAATGCAGACTTTCTGTGTGATGATTTCAGGGCTAAGCTAGCCAGGTGGCTGGGGCTTGCTGGCTGTGGGAACTGGGCAGGATGGAAACCCCAACGAGCAGGCCCTCATGTTACAAAATAGGCTATCCCGAACTTCTGATAATTTCCTTCCACAGTGTGAGTCTTGTTCCTAATGTGTTACTTGGTTGACTCTCAGGGAGTTTCTGAACTCTTGAGAACTTTAGCTCACTTACATACAATAATGGGCATAATCCATTACCATGTAAATATATGATATTTATGTGTTGACTTAAGTTTTGGTCTTGCCTGGTCCTTGCAGTCATTAAGTCCCAAAGAAATACACAGAGGTCTTAATTAATCATATACCAATTGACTTTTTAGGCCAGGCTTCTTATTAACTCTTATAACTTATATTAGCCTGTAATTTTTGTCTGTGTTAGTCATGTGGCTTGGTACCTTTTTCGGTGAAGCAGTTACATCTTGCTTGCTTTGTGTCTGGCTTTCTCTGTGTCTGGGTGGTGATGACTGTAGACTGAGTCTTCTCTCTTTCCAGAATTCTCATTACCCTGCTTCTACTTCCTTCCTGGTTGCCCTGCCTATACTTTTTGCCTGGCCAATCAGCCTTTATTTAAAATACAAGTGACAGGGTACAGACCATTGTTCCACAGACTTCCCTCCATATTTTTCAAACAAGAACTCTGGATCAAATCTCCTTTGTTGACCTTTTTTATTGGCCATTATTCATAACAACTTGTAACCAACATTTTAAACAAAGGCAAACATTCATAATCCATTTTTTGGGGGAATGTGGACATAGATTTTAGGCTACTTTCTGCTGATTAGAGGCACTGATGATCTTATGGGGATGTAAAGAAAATTCAGAATTACGATTAAGTCCTGACTGAAGTATCCTGTGAGGCTTGATTTTCTTAGGCAGAAGTCTTGAAACTTTTTGATGTATAACTCAGAGGAAACTCCTCAGAGGTTTTATTGAAATGTTGGATCATCTGGGTTATTTGTTACTATTGGAGATTCTTAGGGGGTCTTCCTTGATCAAACCTGATTTTTCTTAGTCCAGAATGAATCTACAGTCCCTTATTTTCTATGGAAACAAAAGCAAAACCTCGTCTTCAAAGTAATATACCTTTTGACTTAAATTTTGAAGTCAAGGCATTTTTAAAAAATATATGTTGGATTAATCCAGTAGCAGTTATAATCAAATATCTTTCAGCAGCTTTTGTTCCTTGCTCAGCCATAAAAACAATTTAAAGACAGCATAATAACCTACAATATCCAGACTCTCTGTGTATTTTTTATCTTTGTGTGGCTTTATTTTAAACTCTATTTTTTATTTGTATTTTTAATATTTGGCCTTTTTAGACAGGGTTTCTCTCTGTATCTTTGGCTGTCCTTGAATTTACTCTGTAGACCAGGCTGTCCTTGAACTCACAGAGATCTGCCTGCCTCTGTCTCCCAAGTGCTGAGATTAAAGGTGTGCGCCACTACACCCAAATACTCTCCTTCTTTTCTATTAAGAACTTTATCCTTTTTTCTTTTTCCCCAAGCGTACATATATTTTTAATACACTGTAAACCATTTAAAGTTTTTTTTAAATCTGAATCTATCTTTACTGTATATCTTTCTTTTATTTTTGACCACATGAGTTTTAATTTGCTAAGTAATATGCTTAGGATTAAATCTGTGGCTTTGACAGCTGATTCTGTCCCGTTTTTTAACTTTTTGAGATTTTAGCCTTATGACAGAGGTGCTGGCCAGAGCCATGTTTATTGTCACAACTCTATGGCATTTTAAGTTCCCTGCCACCACCAAAAAACATGCAGTCAGTTTTTTATCAATGCCATATAAGTGTTTTGTAGCAGGACCTCTTAAAAGAGCTGCAAGGTTTTGCAGCTAAAGCTGAGTCAGGAAGCCTCTCTTAAATGAGAACACTTGCCCCTAGCAAGCAGAGCCCACCTGAGAAAGTGCTACTATCAAGAAGCCATGCTTAACTCTATTCTTTTCTATCTAGAATAATTTTCCAAGCTCTCTCAGGCTTTTAAGTGGATTGGTATCCCAACGTTGGGCCCCATTTATTGACTGAGGTTTTTTTATTTTGTTCTGCCCCATTCTTGCAGTTGTTAAGTACCAAAGAAATACAGAGAGGTATACATTAATCATAACTGATTGGCCTATTAGCTCAGGTTTCTTATTAATTATTATAACTTATATTAGCCCATAATTTTTGTCTGTGTTAGTCACATGGCTTGGTACTTTTTTTGGCAAGGCAGTCACATTTTGCTTGCTCTGTGTCTGGCTTCCTCTGAGTCTGGGTGACAATTGGAGACTGAGTCTTCCCTCTTCCCAGAACTCTCATTTCCCTGCCTCTTCTTCCTTCCTGATTGCCACACCTATCCTTCCTGCTTGGCTACTGACCAAATAATGTTTATTTAAAATACAAGTGACAGGGTACAGACCATTGTCCCACAGCATTCATGGCCTAGAAATCTATGTCAAAAAAGGCAAATTTTATAATTATTTTTCATACTCCTGAGTACATGGCCCAGTATTTGAGACATATTCATGCTTATGAAACTGAAATAATCTTTGAAGATGTGGAACCAAATCATAATATGCAGTTTCAAAACAACATTTCATTTTACATGGAATTATTTCATTTGCTTTTTCTTGATTAAAATTTTGGTGCTTTTAGGTACTCCCTCTTTTAAAAACCCCACAACACCAAGTCTTTTCCACACATTTTTATTTTTCCATTGTTCTTAAATTTGAGGATTTGATACTTGAATACATCATATTTATATCATTTCCACCCTCCCCTCTCCAACACTTCTGTATTTCTTCAACCTCTTTCTCTTAAGTTTATGACCACTTCTATATTCATTTTTGTTCTATGTGACACACAGCCTATTACACTTAATTAGTGTGTTGTTTTATTTGCATATGTTTAGGCCTGACCACTTAAGAATTAGGTTTCGTCTCTAAAAAATAAAATAAAACAGAAAAATAGCCAAGGACTGGCCAAGGCTGTTCACCTGTGGCTGGAGCTTTTTCTCCATCTATGTTGCACGTTGACACGCATAACCTTTGCAGGTCTAATACTTGGAGCCATATTGTTGAGTATTCATGGGAACAGTATTCCTATCCTTTTTCTCAAGGGCAGGGTCCAGCCAATATCCTTTTCAGGGTTCAGATTGGATGCTACAGGAAGCAAAAGGAACTTTCTGTATCTGAGGACAAATGAGTTCTCTCACACTATGATTTTCTGAACAAGTTTTGCTATTCTTCTGCTCCTATTCTAATTCTCCTATCCTAATTCTAATTCCTCCTCACTTCTCTAACCTCAAAACTCTCTTTCTTACAGAGCCTTGAAGTGATAAAAAATTACAAGAGCTACCTCTCATTGGTTAAAAGCACATTCCTAGGGTAAGAAATAATGAGCTGAGTGTTTTACCATGGCGACACAAGGATCCAAGGTTACATGAGTAAGACTGTGACCAGATGAGAGGGCACAGTGCCCAGTGATAAACCTTGAGACATAGGTCTTTTGTTAGCTGACTTGGCAAGTGGAGAATTGGCATACTTTCTTAGGGTGTTTTGTGTGGCAACCTTGGTTAGACATCTGTGACTCTGACCTTGTGCTTAGCTGTAAAGTTTCAAACTTATGATCAATTTACAAAAAGCCTTTAGTTTAGTTTGAACTTGCTTTTAGGTAAAAATGAGCTAATTGCATTCAGTTAGTGAATTTTGCATGCAAATGGGTGGAAATAGAAAACGCTTTACTGAGTGAGGTACCCCAGACCCAAAAAGAGGAATATGGTATGTACTCACTCATAAGTGATTCTAGCCATAATTAAAGGACATTGAGCCTATAGTTCGTGACCCTAGAGAAGCTAAATAAGAAGGTGAACCCAAAGAAAATCATATAGTTAACCTCCTGGATATTGGAAATAGACAAGATTGCCAGACAAAACTTGGGTGCACGGGGATGTGGGGAGGTGGATGTAAGGGGAGATGGGTAGAGAGAAGGGAGAAGGGGAGGATTCGGGAGAACTTGGGATAATGGGATGGGTGTGATGGAGGAAGGTTGGATATGGGAGCAGGGAAGTAAATGTCTTAATTAAGGGAGTCATTTAAGGGTTTGCAAGAGACTTGACTCCAGAGGGTTTCCCAGGTCCAAGGAGAGGTCCCCAGATTGTTCCTTGGGCAGCAGAAGAGAGGGTGCCTAAACTGGCCTTGTCTCATAGCCACACTGATGAATATCTTGCATATCACCACAGAACCTTCATCTGGAGATGGATGGAGATAGAGACAGAGACCCACATTGGAGCACTGGACTGAACTCCCAAGGTTCAAATGAGGAGCAGAAGGAGGGAGAACACGAGCAACGAAGTCAGGACCACGAGGGGTACATCCACCCACTGAGACGGTGGGATAGATCTAATGGGAGCTCACCAAGGCCAGCAGGACTGGGAGTGATGGAGCATGTGATCAAACTGGACACTCTGAATGTGGCTGACGGTGGAGGCTGACTGAGAAGCCAAGGACAATGGCACTGGGTTTTGATTCTACTGCATGGACTGACTTTGTGGGAGCCTGGTTTGTTTGAATGCTCACATTATAGACCTTGATGGAGGGGGGAAGACCTTGGACTTCCCATAGGGCAGGGAACCCTGACTGCTCTTGGGACTAGAGAGGGAGGGGAAAGTGGGGAGAGGGAGGGAAAAGGAAGGCCGGGAGGAGGTGGAAATTTTTAATAAATGAATAAAAAAAAAGAAAAAGGTACAAATCAGGCTTTTAAGTGTCTTCAGTCTTTATGAAACTAATAGATCTAATTATAAAGCATATCCTAGTATATTTTGTATATATCAAAATTAAGCAGGTAAATGAAAATTCATTTTCCTTACCATTTACAGATATATGTACCCCTAAGATTGAGATGTAATCATGAGATTACATATATGCATCATGTAAGGTTACACACTACAATGCAGATATTGGGGAGAACCCACGCTTTGGCAAATTTAAGAAAGAGTTTCCAGAGTCAATGATCCTGCAGACCTTGCCTGGACAAGATTAACTTCCATCAGAGATTCACTCCTTTGATGGACTGATATCCAAACACTTGTTGCCACCTGCTGTAACTCTCATTGCCTCTGACATCTTTTCAAAGAAATAATCATATAGCAGCCATCCTGGTCCTAAGGCTATTTGTACACTCTTTTTTTTCTTCTCTCCCTGAGCCTTAGGTGTAGAGATTGTGTTATAGATATCGTATTTAGGCTGGACACCCAGGTCACTTGCTCTCTGTACTTTGGCCAAATGTAGATCTCTTTCTTAGTCTGTGGCATCAAAAAGAAGCTTCTTGGGTGAGATGACTTTTTTCCTCAAATTCTTTAGTTGTTAGCCTTCTGCCCTATTGTGCAGATATATTTCATTTAACTCATGATTCTTAACTTTACAAGTTAGTTTGATTTCTGCTTTTTACTTTATTTTTTTATCTATATGTGATTGTAGATCTTTCCATTACAGCTTCATATACTGTCTTGTTAGAGTGTGTGGATAACCTACCATCTCATGTGTGATTGCCAAAGAAACAGCTGATAAGTAATTTCCTAATCAGAGTTATAGTTTCCAGTATCATTGTCATCAGACAGGAATTTGGGTTCTACTTGATGGAATGTGAGTGGAGGTGGTGTGCAGAGTTTCTTGAGGAGATTAAGAGATAGCTGTTCATTCTGTGTGGTTTATCTTCATGTGACCTCTTAATGGGAAAGATTTAAGAGTTATCAGAAGGCAGGTCCATTAAACAGCAACAATAAGGAAGCTGACCTGGAAGTAACTATGATTTGTAGATGATCAGATTGAAGGCCATCACACCCAGTGGCATTTCCATGAGTACAATCCCCATTTCTAGTCTGTGCAGAAACCGAGGCTTTAGGGGTTTATCTGCTAACATCATCTTCAATTAGACAAAATGCTGTTTGGTTTCTATCTTTGGTCCCAGCTTTTCTCTGTTTTCAGCAGTTAAAAATTAGGGATTTTTCCGAAGTTCAGGGAAATCTGATCCTTTCTAGTAACTTAGAATACTAGTAGGAGACCTAAAAGGATCTTGGATTATTAGGGAATTGAGGAAGTTGTTGAGTGGCCTAAAAGACCATAACAGAATTAAAGGAATTAAGTAGACAAGACAGAATTTTGAGTAGATTCCAGAGTTTATTGTGCTGGTTCATTTCCATGTTATTTAGTGAGGAAAGGCTGAGAGGATTCAACACTGATTTATTGTCTAGAAATGAGTTGGATTTTGTACTTCCTAGAGAGTTTCTATGTTTTGTCTGGTAGAAAAAGCTGTTGGGCTAATTTAGTTGACCTGAGAGAACACTTTGTGGGTAGGAAATAGTGAGACATAGAATTAGGTAAGAGAGAAAAGATCAAGTGTACTTAACTCACTTAATATGTTCTTCAGTTTTCTTGTCTGTAGAGACTGTCTTACTGCTTTCCTTGTGTTAACAGTATTATAACAAAGACCTGAGGAACTCAGGATGCTGTGTCAATGCAAACCATTTTATCAACATCTTTTTTTTTTATTTTAACCAAAGTTGGTGTGTTACTAAGCTTGTTCTCTTCTGGGTTCCTAATATCTAAATGTATTGAGCATGTAGGGTTCAGTAAACAATGCTTTTTTGAAAGATAATTACTCTGTATTTCTTTTTTCTCTCCCATTATACAGTGGGCATTTTTCCTATAAGTTATTTGCAAAAACATGATTTTTGAGTGACTGCTGTGATCAATATTTAATAAACACACTTAGAGCCTACATATCCTGTTGTGAGCATCTCTTCATTGTTGTCAGTGGGTAATCACTTTTCTTCAAGATGCTGATGTTGAACAATATATTTCTGCAGTTTACTTAGGTTAATGCATCCAGAGCCTGCAGCACATTCTTCTGATCAGTGACAGTGGTGACAAGTTGTGGACTTTTGCATGTGAATTAGACTTCTAGAAATACACAAAAGTCACTTTTGGTAAAATTGTTGAATATACAAAATGATTTGGGTTGATGAAAATGTGCAGAGTTTAATGTTGCCTAGATTTTAAAAGTGATTCTGATTCGAGAAATTAAAAAAAATTACAGTGAACAGAAGAATTATGTTGGGACAGTGAGGATGTGACTATTTGAAAATGACTTGTTTAAATGCAGAATGCTCATAATTTTATCAGCAGAAAAACACTCAATTTTATAGAACTAGTTTCTTTGCTCAATATTTGATGCTTTTTCTCTTCATTTGGTCCCCCTCCACCTTACGAAAAGCCTTTGAAGTAACTACTAAGAGTAGAATATAGAAAATCTTTGTCTGTGGCATCTGTACGAGACAGACTTATGGTACTGTGGAATAAAAACTGTCAAGAAGAAATACTGCATTTGTAGTCTTTGATATTTGGTACAGTAGCATCAAAGAATTAGTAAGCCTATTTTTTCTGAGAGATTAAAATACTTAATGTATAATGCACATCATAAATTTTAAGTGTTTGGGCAAAAAGGGTTTTCTTACTGAATATTCAGTGTGACCTTCATAAGGCAGTATTTTAATTATATTCCTTTAATACATTATTATTTACCAACAAGTTTTGTATTTCAAATTTATTTTTAATATTTATTTTATTTTTGGGGAATTTCACAAGTCCTGTATTTATATCATTTACATTCCTTTCTTTTCCCCCTTCCCTCTTCCAGCTTCTCTGAAGTCTCCCCTCTTCCCTCTCAACTTCATGACTGCTTTTTAAAATTATTGTCATCATACACACACATGCAAACATACACTGCTGAATCTATTAGTTTACACACACACATACACACACACACACACACACACACACCCCTATGGATGACCACTTGGGATTGGATAAGCTATCATGGAGTGCATAGAGTATGGACTGCATCAAGTACTGAGAGAATGTGTACAATTTACATGAGCATTACCATGTCAAGGATCTCAGTGCCCTAGACCCATGAATGTGGTATACATAGCCTTTTTCAGGAAAGGCTACAAGGGTTGGCAAAGCCTTTCTCTGGTCTACATGCAGATGTTGATAGTGTGTGCATAAAATGTCCATTGTATTTTTTTCCGCCATGAGTGTTGGTTTTGGCCTGAGGAATGCTCTTCTATAGAGACTGCTCCTATCAAGGTTGGCTAAACCTGATTGCTTGTTCATTCGCATATAAATACCCTGCTTTCTTGTTTGTCTGTGTGGAATGATCCTGTTTCTCTGTTCAACTGTACATAATAAACATACGGAGCTTCTGGGATACTCTCCCTCAGACCCCATGATCTCAGATTCTCCGTATGTGACTTTGTGTGTCTGCATTCTTTTCATCCCCTCAGTACCTCTAGGGAGTGTTCCTGGATTCCAGCCACAGAAGGAGACAGGGAAGGAGCTCATCATGGAAGAAGACAGAAAGACTGATCTGCCCTCTTATAGAAGCCATTAATTGCCAGTAGCTCTTCATCTAGGGGATGACCTTGTTGGGATTTCAAGTGGTGTTGTCATTGTGCAGGGTTTGTTTAGATGACCACATTCTTAACATTTCATGGGTGCAATTCCCTGCCATATGTAGTGGACACTGTATTGAAGTAGATATCATGGTCCTCTGGCTCCTAGAAATGTTCTCTCCCCTCTTTCATGGTGCTTCCTGATCCTTAGTTTAGTGATTGTGCTGTAGATGTGTAGACTAGGGATGTGTGCCCCACACTCAGCTGTTCTGAATTTTCATCAGTTGTGGATTTCTTTGATGATCTCTTCATACTACAAAAAGAAGCATCTTTGGTGAAGGTTGAGAGCTACACTTATGTGTAGATATAAAAATAGTTCCTTAGAATGCAGTTGGGAATATATTGGTCTAGTAATGTACCTGTGCTGGCTAGTTTTATGTAATGTTGACACAAGCCTTAGTCGTCTGAGGGGAGGAAATATCAATAGAGAAAAGCCCTCCAGAAGATCACGTTTTAAGCATACAAGCCTAATTTTCTTAATTAGTGATTGATGTCCAGGGCTCAGCCAGTTTTGGATAGTGCCATTCTTGGGCTCATGTTTCTGTCTTCTGTATGAAATCAGGCTGAACAAGCCAGAAGAAACAATCCAGTAATCAGTAAATCTCATGACCTTTGCATCAGCTACTGACTGTTGGTTCCTGTCCTGTTTGAATAACTATCCTGATTTCTTTTGATAATGAACAGTGTTGGTGAGACATGTTTGAGTAACTGTCCTGATTTCCTTTCATGATGAATAGTGATGGTGAAATGTAAGCCAAATAAACCCTTCTCTCCCCATGTTACTTTGGACAAAGTATTTCATCACAGTGATAATAACCCTAAGACAGTGACAATAGAAGGTTTTTCTCTAGGGTATGTTACCTCAACAGGAACAGTAGTTGGGTAGGTTTACAGTGCTAGGAACAAACTTCTGCTATTGAGTGGATGTTATGTCCAATAACATTAGCTTTGAGATGTTAGTATCACTATATTCTAAGTAGGCTAGGCTATCTCTAATTTTCAGAAACCTGTAGAATACCTCTCTTTAATACTGTTTTGAAATGTCAATATTTAGAGTCACTGATTTTATGTAAGTGGCTTCAACAAGTCCAAAATTGAACCATATTTAGAAATATAAATAGACCAGTTGATAGCATTGATTATTTGATTGACAGCTTTATCTAAATTCAAGTTCTTAGTCTTGATAACTAAAAGAGAGGATTCATTTAGTCTTTTCCATTGTTTGATTTACTTGAGAGCCAACAGTCTTGTTGATGTTTAAAATTCACTGACTTCTCCCTGCCTAAGATGGAGACATTTTTCTTCTATCACAAGGTAAGACTAGTTTACTTCTCCACTAAAAATTTTGCGGACAAATTTAGAGAAGAAGATCACTTAAAATGACATCTGCTTGGCATCCATTGTGACTGAAGTGTAAATAAAATTCCTCCCTGGCACCAGCCCATGTTTCAGTTTGTGAGATTGCTAGTTAATCCTTCAAATTATGAGTCAGTGTGTCTTTTAGTCTACCTCCAAATCTTTTTAGTTGCCATTTCCTTTTTATTCTGCAAACACACGCACAGCCCAATCATTTTGTGAGCATGTAACAAATTTTGAAACAGTGGAAATTGAATAGTGTATAATGTTCCTCATGATGGACCACTATTTTCTTCCAGGAACTGGTAGGTTTTCTTGTTGAGAGATAAATTCAAGTGCAGTGGAAATGTCTATGCTCTCTGCTTTGTAAATCAGGTGCTGCTGTGTTCCGTTCACAAAGTCATGCTGTTTAGAGAATAACATGGGAAAATTTTCTTCACCTTGCATGATTGTTTTGCAAACACCTCTTCTCTAAAAGGGGCTGCGACTATATCCATAATGCTTGCTTAAAGTATGCATTGGAAGCAGATACACCAAGATTCTGGTATGAGATAAGTGTTAGTGGCTACAAGATTGTTATAGATAGTTTATAATGTGTTTTGAAATGTGACTGTCATACAAAAATTATTTATCATTATAAAAATAGATATTAACCCAAACATCCAAAAGCTAGATAAGAGTTAACTCCTACACATTATTGTTACAGGACTGATCATCCGACAGATGTGTGTATTTATGTTCATAATTTGAAAATTTACATTTAAATATACTTACAAGATATATATGTTTATCATTCTTTTTAACTAGCATATTTCATATTTCCCCTTTCAGTCTATGCAGTTTTCATGAGCATCAATTTGGATGTCTGTATAATAGAGAGATCTTGTTGGTTGAAGCCCTCATGGGCTATTGTTTGTGTGAATTTTTGCTGCTTAGCTTTGCAGGCAATGCTACCACAGAGCTGTAAATGCAGGTGTCTCCATGCTCTGATTATTTTTCTGTAGTCTTTATTTCCTTCCTTCAAATGGCTGATGACATCATAAAGTGTATTTCTTATTCTCGAAACTGTCTCAGTAACTGCCTCCAGGAGCCGGCCAGATGCATTTGCTGTTTTCTGCCTACAAGGTGTTTCCTCTTAATCACAGCTGGGCCACCCACTGCTTGTAATTTAGGAGCTTGACTCAAGACACGTCCCCATTCAGGTGGTTCTATTCTATTTGCTATGTGTTGAATTGGGACACCCTAACAACCCTCACCCAAACAAAGATAGAGAGAAAAATGTTCAAGTACTGATTTCACTTCATTTGGAAACAGGGTCTTCCTAGATGCCGGAGTAAATAATAGCTTATTTATTAAGTCACTGTAACCCAGTGACTTATGTCCTTACAAGATGAGAGAGATTTGGACAAAGAGACAGACAAAAGACAGCAATGGGAAGATAGAGGGAAGGACTGGAGATTGCCTATCTCTAAAGCTACCAGAATATGCAAAGTTGCTACCTTAGAGGTTGCACAATTCTACCCACTACAGTTTTAGCACTAAACTGTAAAAAAATTACCTTTCTGTTGTTTTAATCTATTTGATTTGTGGTACTTTGTTATAGAATGCCTAGGATAGTAACAGTCATTTTTTTTGTTTCTAGAGAGGTTGGTTCTATGTCTCCCGTAAGACAAAATCTGAGGATACTCAAATCTTATCTGTAAAATGGTATTGTGTTTTTACAGAAACCACCACATCCTTTTGCTTATGTCACATCTTAACTGCTTGTAGTAAATCATGAGATGTAACTGATCTATCTTTATAGTATTTGTCTATTACCTTATTTTATGATTTGCACAGCAGCTTATGAATATTCGTGTTCATTTGTAGATTTTTCTCTCTTTGAATTTGTGTTTAGTCCTTGGCTTCTCCATTTAATAAATGTTTATTTTTTCACCCCCTGGAACTTGAGCTTCTGCGGAACAGGAGCTTTGTCTGTCATTCTCCACTGTGACTGCAAAACATGTTTGTAGTAAATGAGTTCCCAGTGGGAAAAGAGGTGTCAAACAGTGTGCTTTGTGCTCCCTTGGTGTCCCAGTGCACCCTGCGTCTTGCACTGATCAGGAGGTTGGATAGCTGGCAGGCCTGCCTTTGGACCGAGAGCAGCATTGATTTTAAAGTAGTTTCCCTGGGTACCTGAAAGGTGAATTCCAAAAACTGTTATCTATGGCAGGACACTCCTTAAGCTAATATCTCACACCAAGGAACCAGAGGTGGCAAGAACAGAGATTAAATTATGTCCTAATAAGGTAATCGAGGGATGTTCAGCCTTTCCTTAATGGATCACCTGTGATGCAGAAAAGCAGAAGACCAACTGGTTGCAGAGACTTGTACCTTTGTTGGGGGACTTGATTTTATTTTATTGTGGTAGGATATGTATTATTTGGGTGTTTTTTTTTCCCTGATATTTTTGTCTTCACAAAATTCCTTAATTTCCATGCAAGGTACCTATTAAAAGTATTCTTTTTCGTAAAGATGATTTACTATCTATATACATAGAAATAGAAGTAGACTATAGGCGTGTTTCCCATACTGTGAAAGAAACTCTCTAAGATAGAAAGGGGTTCTGACTAGTTCTTTAAGTGATGTTTTCTATCTTTGAAGCTATACTCTCTAGCAAGAGGGAAATTGTGAGAAGGCGAGAGAATGGGGCTCCAGAGAACCATCTCTTTACCTCACCAAGAATTTAGATGCTTTAGTATTAATACAAAGAGGCTGCCTGAAAGGCAAATGATTTTTCCTCTTTAAAACGCTTCTCGGATAGACAAACTACCATGGTTCAATTAGTCATAGCATTATTTTGTACCCAGGCTGTTCCCAGTGTCCTATCCAACTCTTCCTCGCATGGTTTTCTTTGTGATGCTTGCCAAGTGGGAACAGTGTGAAGAGAAAATTTGTTGTGGACTGAGGTGAAATTTGCAGAATATGGTTGAAATAAACCACTGAGCTAGATCAGTAGAAACTGCCATTTCCATACTCTCTGCAGCATGTGTTGTTACTTTAATACAATGCATAGAAAATTTTATTAGTTTAATAAAAGTCTTACTTATTAAGCCATTAAATTTCATGTGCTTAAGTAGGTGTTATTTTCTTAAAAACTGGCTCATTGTATAATCTCTGTGTTTTCCAGATATTTAGATGGGTGTTCTGGCTAGTTTCATATTAACTTGACACAAGGTAGGCTTTTCTGGGAAGAGGAAATAATAACTGATAAAATCTTCAAACTAGGCAAGCCAGTGGAGCATTTTTTTTGATTGATGATTGGTGTGGAAGGGCCAAGCCTACTGTGGGTTGTGTTACCCCTGACTTGATGATTCCAAATGCTATAATAAAATAGACTGAGGAAGCCATGAAGAACAAGTCGATAATGAGGACTGTAAATGGAAGTTTCTATCCCACCTGGTCCCACAACCATTCAGTCCCAAAGAAACACAGAGGGGCTTATATTAATTATAAACTGTTTGGACTCTTAGCTCAGGCGTATAACTAGCTACTTCTTGCAGCTTAAATTAACCCATAATTGTTGTCTATGTCTAGCCATGTGACTTGGTACCTTTTCTCAGTCAGTGAGGCATTCTCATCTTGCTTCCTTTGCATGTAACTGGTGACTGACTCTCTCTGCCTTTTCTTCCCAGAATTCTCTTAGTCTGGTTGCCTCACCTATACTTCCTGCCTAACTACTGGTCTATCAGTGTTTTACTAAACCAACATGAGTGACAAGTCTTTACAATGTACAAAAGCATTACCCCACAGCGCAGGACTGCTCCATGACCCCTATATCAGTTTGAACTATCAGGTTGTTGCCTTGAGGTTCTTCCCTGATGTCCTAGATGATGGGCTACAAGCTCTAAGATGAAATAAACCCTTTCCTCCCCAACTTGTTTTTTATCATGGTGTTTTATCACAACTGTAGAAACTGTAGCTGAGGTAGTATGTGAAGTCTGTAGATGGGGTAATAGGTGAAGTCTGTAGATGAAGTCTGTAGATTTTTGGGACTTTTTATGCTCATGAGTGTTTTAATAGCAGGACTTGGTTTTGCACTAATACAGTGCCATGTTGCCAACTAGTGGTACATATAAGCAGAGTTGGTATCATAGGGCAAAGAAAGGTGCATGAAACCAATTGAGCACCCCATAATAAACCTCTGCATCTTCAGTCCCATGGTCCTACCAGGCAAGTCAAATGAAACTAAATACAGAACATATTCATACGAGCCTTTTCTACAGGGAAGTTCAAGCTTCACTTTAAAAATGTGTGTTAGATTTTGTTCCTTTATTTATGATAAGCAATTCAATGTTTTGTTTTTTCTTTCTTCGAGTAAGATAGATATCCTTACCATGTGACTTTTCTCCCCACCATACACACCAGGCTTCTTTTTGCTTCCATAAGCAAAAGCTCATATTTGTTTTATGCCTCTTATCCTTGCTTTTCTTTCTGCATACCATTGAACTGCCATTAGGATATATTAAATGCTTTGATATATACTTTCCTGCTCCCACATCCACCCCTCCTTCATCACAACCATCCCATTCCCTCAAGCTCTCCCCATCCTCCCCTTCTCCCTTCTCTACCCTATCTCCCCTTATCCCCACCTCACCCCCACCCCCGTGCTCCCAACCCCTGCCCGGCAATTTTGTCAACTTCCAATATCCAGGAGGATAACTATATGTTTTTCTTTAGGTTTACCTTCTTATGTAGCTTCTTTAGGATCACGAATTATAGGCTCAATGTCCTTTATTTATGGCTAGAATCCACTTATGAGTAAGTACATGCCATATCCCTCTTTTTGGGTCTGGGTTACCTCACTCAGTAAAGTGTTTTCTACTTCCATGCATTTGCGTGAAAATTCAAGATGTCGTTGTTTATTACCGCTAAGTAGAATTCTAAAGTATATATGTGCCACACCTTCTTTATCCATTCTTCTATTGAGGGGCACCTAGGTTGTTTCCAGGTTCTGGCCATTACAAATAGTGCTGCTATGAACATAGTTAAACAGACTTAATTGTTGAAAAAAATCTTAATTAAGGGAGCCTCTTTAGGGTTAGAAAGAAACTTGACTGTTGAGGGGTTCCCAGGTGTCAAAGGAGATGTCCCCAGCTTGTTCCTTGAGCAACAGAGGAAAGGGTGCCTGAACTGGCCTTCTCCTATAGCCACACTGATGAATATCTTGCATATTACCATAGAACCTTCATCTGGTGATGGATAGAGATAGAGACAGAGATCCACACTGGAGCACTGGACTGAGCTCCCAAGGTCCTAATGAGGAGCAGAAGGAGGGAGAACATGAGCAAGGAAGTCAGGACCGCGAGGGGTGCGTTCACCCACTGAGACGGTGGGACAGATCTAATAGGAGATCACCAAGGCCAGTTGGAATGGGACTGATGGAGCATGAGATCAAACTGGATTCTCTGAATGTGGCTGACCGTGGAGGCTGACTGAGAAGCCAAGGACAATGGTGCTGGGTTTTGATTCTACTGCATGGACGGGCTTTGTGGGAGCCTTGTCTGTTTGGATGCTCACCTTGTTGGACCTGGGGGGAAAGGGGAGGACCTTGGACTTCCCATAGGGTAGGGAACCCTGACTGTTCTTTGGCCTGGAGAAGGAGGGGGAGGAGGAGTGGGGGGAGGGGCGGGAAGTGGGAGGAGGTGGAAAATTTTAATTAAAAAAATGCTTTGATGACTGAGTGAATTTGTCATAACTACAAATATCTAGGGATGGTGGAGGGGTGTGATCCTTCTTGCCCATGTATTACAATACAATTTCACTTAAAGTGTCTAAGAGTTATCATTTGCTAAGCAGATATCTCTAGCTTATCTCCAGAGAAATTTTTCAGGAGCAAGGATCTTGATCAAGGGCTCTTTGGTGAATTGTTGTCATTTTGAATGGAATTTTGAAAATCATTACTCCTAGAACATGGCAGTGTTGAAGTAGTTCCTTGTGGTGATTGTTCCATTTCAACACCTGCACTGGGTTAAGATGCTGCAACATTTACAAATCTGATAGCTGTGGGAGAGTCTTGAGGATACCCAAGGAGTCAAGTGCAGAAGGATCACACTTCATGAGTGCAGCTAAGGTCGTTTCCATCCAACTGCTAATTCAGAGTTCTGAGTGCAGCCTTTGACAGGAATAGCAGCAACAAGCCGTGGCTGAGGAAACAATGAGTGGTTTCATCACTTAGCTGGGCGTGTTAAATTGCTATGACACTGAGTATTGATCAGAAATAGCTGTTCATATTGATGACTACCCAAGGCGCTGTAGTTTCTGGCCAGTTGCTAGAGAGGTATCTTTATATTGAGTCAGATCTGCTTATTAACTCTTTACCATGATGTTGGGGACTGGAAAGGGCTTTCTCTTTCTGATCCTGAAAAACACTTGTGTTCAGTGGTTCAGAAAATTATGTTTAGAGCAGACAATTTTATGACTAACCCACCCAATGGAGTTTTTTATATTGAAAATAATCCAAACTTATCCTTTGAGGCATAAAAATATATGATATATTATTCATTGTAAAACAAAACTAAACCTTTATATTTTATGCTTAGTCCTGGTGTGCAGTAATGCACAGGGATATTCATTTTCTACGGCAATTATTCTTTTTATTTTTATTAGTGTATGTGTGTGTGTATGTATGTGTGTGTGTATGTGTGTGTGTGGTATATACTCCTCTTAGTGTGGATACTTGTGCATATTTGTGGTATTTTTTGAAAGCCACAGGTCAATATGAGATATTTTTTCTTCAGTCATGCTCTATTTTATTTCCTTTTTAATTTTTTATTAATTTTACATATCAACCATGGTTCTCCCTCTTCCCTCCTCCCAGTGCCCATCACCACCCTCCTTACCCAGAAAGGGCAAAGTGTCCCATGTGGAGTCAGTGAAGCCAGGCACAACAAGTTGAGGAAGGACCAAGTCCCTCCTCCCTGTATTAAGGCTGAGTAAGGCATTCCACAGTAGTGGTTGGGCTCCAAAAAACCAACTTATGCACCAGGGATGATAGATTCTTGTCCCACTGTCAGGGGCTCCACAAACAGACCAAGCCACGCAACCATCACCTACATGCAGAGGCCTAGTTCAGTTCCTTGCAGGCCCACTTTTATTACTTGAGACAGGTTTCCTCACTAAACCCAGAACCCACAGATTTAGAGGATGACTGACTGGTCATTGAGCCTCGGAGTATGGTTTGTCTTTGACCTTCCATTCCACTCCAGTGGCCTTCCCAGAAGCATGCCACCACACCTGACTTCTCTACATGGGTTCCTGGGATCAGTACTCAGGTCCTCTTGTTTCTAAGGCAGTCACTTTTTATACTGAATCATATTCCAGTACAAAGCTATAGTATTAGTGGATTCTTTCTGAAAATCAAATGTTATGTGAAATGAAATGGTGAGAACATTTTGTTATCACTGAGACAGACAAGAAGTAGAGTAGTGTCTCTCCCTACCCCCAGTTCCCTGCAGGGTTCCTAAGTGCTTCTGTGAATAATGAGACTATAGGAGATCACCTATAAATACCTTTGTCCCAGAGCAGTAGTTAGTGAGGATGCTGAAGTTGAGTATTACCAAAATTAGCTTCAAACCAGCCATCTATTAAATGAAAACCTGGGTAGTTAATTAAGGCTGCATTACCAAGAACACGTTGTGGTCACAGGTCATGGTGGGAAATAAAACTGTAGTTTTTCAAAAAAGTTAAGAAATCTTCTGTGAAGTAAGGCAGTTAGTATCTGTGCTGTTCCCTTCGTTGCCATGAAGAAGATTTGAAGAGGCTTTGTGTTGACAGACTGGCAGGCTCCCCTCAGCTGTTACTGGCAAGCTCAACACCAGCTCTTAGAACAGCTCACAGTGGTGACTGCAGGGTTAGCGAGAACCCTACCCTGAGCTCTTAGAGAAAGGAAGGGACTTTTGAGCTGTGAAGCGTCCTCTCTCTAGGCCTGCTGTTCTTCAGTCGCTCAGAGCTCCCCAATGATGTAATTGCCTAGACAGGAGGAAACCCGTGGTTTTGAAATTCTGTGTGCCATCTCTAACTTTGAACAGATCAGTTACATTTTCATTTTGCACATCATTATTTGATTTAAACCTTCATTAAAAACATTATATTGTCGAAAAGTACAGTCTTGAAAACTGTTTAACATATCAATCGGTGTGCTAGGATTGGAAATATTTTGCTATTTGGTCAGGTACTCATTTGTGTGATCTCAGAGTTAATAGGTTTAAACAGAAATATTTTTGTTCAGGAGAAATCAAGGGTAAATTTTAAGAATTAATCTTTTGAGTTGACTGTGATCATTTTGTCACAAGTGGACAGATATAAAAAGTTGGGTCTCCTTTTGCTTCTTTTAAAAATATTTTTATTGTGAAGTCATTGCTTTTTACAAATTGTACTGAGGATGAGAAATATTGTTGCGCATAAAGACAGAAGTAATTCTTCCACATTCCCAAAGGCAACAAAACTGCAATAAAGAACATTTCCTTCTAGCTTTTGTTCCATGCATATGTGTGTATGCTTGCATATTTGCCAGCATGGTGTAGATAAAGTTTTATTTTCCTCTCCTTTTGTTTTATGCTGTATGTCTTTTCCCTTCATTAAATCCATTGTGTGGATAGTGCCATAATTTATTTTATGACTATGCTACTTTTGGATAGAGGGGTTGTCTTAAAATTTGTCCTCTTATGAATAATGCAGGATACATCCTTGCAACTGAAAATGCAGTAGCATCTCTTGCATTTTCTGTGGAATGGAGGTCTGCAGGTACAGACATCGCATAAGCGGTAGGGAGGAATGTGTATCTTTAAAGCTTTTCTTACACTGCCCAACATTGTGGTGGTATGTGCACCATTCATAGAACAGGGTCACCACTCCTGTCCACATTTAGCTGTAGGCATGGTCACAACTTCTTCTTAATTTTTTTGGCTGTTTGATTCGTCCATTTGAGACAAATTTTAAGCACCTACTATTTCCTGCATTAGGGAAATCATAGTTGAAAATTTGGCTTGCCTCTCTGCTCTCCCTGCTTTTGTTGTCCTTTGTGTTCAATAAGATTAAACACTGGAAGGGGAGCAATACTTCTTCCGTGACCTATCTTTTTTGTGGGTCTAGAAAGAAAAAAAAAACACCCCCAAATTTCTTAAAATACTAAGTGTTTTGAATATTCAGAGTATATGCTTTACACACCAATATATAATTTAATGCCATTTCTTAACCTTGACATTAATGACAAACACTCTGTGTTCTAGGTGTTCAACCTGTTTCTGAACATGCCCCATGGGAGGCAGAGGTCTGGTGGGATTCAGAGGATGCAAAGTAGAGTCAGATTGCTAAGTGCAAAGCATGTGTCTATGTTGAGCAGCTCTGTGACCTTGGGAAATTTAAACCTTTAGCTTTGGGTGGCTTCCATTCCTGCCTTGAGGATTAACAAAGGCTCAGCAAGTTTGAGATGGTGTTATTATCCATACCTTTTATGCATTTGTATTTCAGGATCAATCTCAAAAATTAAGTCAGATGAACTATATAGTAGGATTATATATATATATATATATATATATATATATATATATATATATATATATATATATATATATTTGTTTTTCAAGTTTGCTGCCATCACATCCAGCAAGCTCTACCGTCAGATATCCCGGAAGATCTGTTTTGTGTCATCCTCATTTATATTTGCTGGGCTTTTCATTTAGCAGACTCCTTCCCTTTAGGCGAATATGTACACTCAAACTCACACAGCCCTTGCTGTGTTTGGTGTTCACTGGTGACCTCTGTTGATGTAATAACAATACTCTCTCTCATGTTCCTATGTTCTGCCCAGATAACCGAAGCAGCAGAATGTGATCTGCCACACTGAAAAAGGTACTGAGCCACATGGCTAACATAGAACAAAATAATGGGTTAATATAAGCTACAAGAACTAATAAGAAGCCTGACCTAATGGGCCAATCAGCTTTATAACTTATAGAGATCTTTGTGTGATTTTCTTTTGGGGCTAAACAGCTGTGGGGTACTGGGTGGGAGGACAGAAAACACAAACAAGCAAGCCAGTCCTCATGTTACAGTTACATGTGTATATGTAAAATTATCAGGATGTAGGGGTAGTTAGCTTATCTTTTAACTCTGAAGTGTAACTTCATGTTTGGAACAGAGCCTTCTCTTCAAGCTATTTGGAAGTATGAAATAAATTATCATCAGCAGTAGCACCCTGGTATTAATGAATATCTGTATATTATCTCCTGATTCTAGCCCTTTACCTGTTTTAGTCTTTTGAGATGACTATTCCACTTTCTGCATCTACAACATCTTTTTATTTCGAGGATATATATATATATATAATATATATATATATATATATATATGTATGTATAAAACTGCATCCCTTTTTGTTGGTGTTCCTAACGTCTGAACAGATGGTAGATTGTTACAAAGTTGTCTCTGAGTTCACCTTTCCATTTTCTGAGTCAAAAAAACTTTCATATGAATTCCTTGAGTGATCTTCTAGAAAATTATATATTATTGATAAAGCTTTGGCTTGGGATATTGAATTAGGCCTATTCTTGCATTTCACTGAGCTCCTAATTAAGCTAGTTTATATGAAAGACCTGGCGTACGAGACTTGGAGATGAATGTATTGATTTGCATATTGATTTTCTTTGAATCTGGTGCTTGCCTCAGTATATCACACTAGAGCAGACTCTGCTTTGTTTTGATAAGAAAGATAATTCTGGCAGTTGGGTTTATGGCTTAGGCTGTTAAATTGCAAAATAAAGTGAAAGTTGTCAACAATTTCCTTTTATAGCTTTTGGAAGAAGGGTTCAGACTAAAGTTAACGTGACTGAGCTGCGTGCTTCCAAGATCTATTTACCTACCTTGAATTAAACAGCCGTTTTCATCTTTAAATTATCCTCAAATAATTCCAGAACAGCGTGACTCTCTAATGGACCCAGAATCCTCTGGGTGGCTTGTTCAAACAGACGGTTGGCCTCCCTCCCAAAGTTTCTGATCCACTTAGTGTGAGATGGGTCTTCATACACACATTTCCACATGATATGGGTTCTGGTGGTGTAGAGGTCACATGTTGAGAATACTGTTTGTTAGTGGTCCATGAGCTGTGTGTTGTGGTGCACAATTATATGTGTGTATTTGGGAAAGTGGGAAATGTTATCTTGAGATGTTGCTCAGGAGTCTCTTTCATCATAGGTATGCTAGAATACTTGCAAATCAAATGCTCTCTTAATTAAAAATGTTTGGTTAGCGTACAAAACAGACTCTATTGTGACATTTTCATATATATCATTGAGTTGTGAACATGTTCACCTTCCCAAAACATTTACTCTAAATGAAAATATTTGTGATTTCACTGGGAGCCACGGGCCTTATAGCAATGGATAGAACACAGAGTCTTAGAGTTTTTTAAAGCTTTTTTTCCCTGTTTTAGCTCTATCTAGATTTATAATGGGAATATTCTTTACCATGCTTAAAGTCTAATTTTAAGGATAATATTTTCTCAGAGATTTGGGTCTGCATGATAGAATAATTTCAGCCTATTCCTGGTTCTTATATTCTCCAGGTTATATATTTCTGTGCTAATAGTTGTGTTGATCTTTGTAGGACCTACCCATTTAAACTTGAGCATTGCTGGGCGGTAGTGGCACATGCCTTTAATCCCAGCATTTGGGAGGCAGAGGCAGGTGGATCTCTGTGAGTTCAAGGCCAACCTGGTCTACAAGAGCTAGTTCCAAGACAGGCACCAAAAAAATTACAGAGAAACCCTATCTCAAATATCCAGAAATATATAAATAAATAAATAGAAATAAAAATAGAAAAAGGAAACTTGAGCATTAAGGCATGCATTGCGAAAATTTCAAATGTAAAATACTGTTTCAGCTTCTGCATGCCCAAGCTTCAATTCTAAAGAGTCTTTAAAAATGTACCATGTCAAAAGGAAATGTACTAAGCTTCCAGAAACCTCTATGATACACTTTGAGAGAAAGCATATGGATCTCTGGTAAACCCCCATTAAAGAAATAAAGGGTTAGAGAGAGGGCATCGAACCAAGGACAAAGAGATAGGCAAGTCTGTGTACTCTACTTGTTGGGAGACAGCTCTGTGGTTATCTTACATTTCTACTTGTGTCTGTATGTTCAAGTCTTAGGAATTAATCTTCCAGATTGATTTTTCATGGCTAGTCATTTGATGGATGGGTTTGGAATACAGAAGCTGTTTCTAGCTCTGGAGCAAAACCAGGAGCTATTATTGCCTATCATAAGAGGTTTTAGATCCTTAGCCCTGTATTCCATCTCTGCAATTCAGTTCCCTTAATGTGAAAGTACCCCTTCCCCTACCTGACACTCTTATCATCCTTTGCAACTGGTTGTAGGAGAGATGGTGTAGATATGTAGAGTCTCATTAGTGCTGTAAGTAGCAAGCTCTCCCTCTCTAGTTCATGAGTTATGCATCTTCTATCAGCATTCATAAGAGTCCAGCGAATTTACTTAGTAACTTCCTAGCTCTACAGAGGGAATATATGAAGCCCTCTACAGTTTCTGACATTCCTTCACACATCTGAACATCTAGAATTGTTCAGTTTCTTACATAGGCTTGTTTGGAGGTATATTCTTCTCTTGTGGGAAAATTATTTTGTGATTTTGAATTCTGTACATTAATCAGTGTAAGTATTTGATTTACATGTATTTCTCTATTGGATCTCATGAGACAAAGCCTTTTCATATTTTTGTCTCTCTTTTCTTTTTTGTTCTGATGGGGTAATGTTATATGTGTGTCCTGATGTACATGTATCTGTATCTGTACATATATGTATGTGTATATGTGTGTGTGGGGGCCTGAGGTGATAGATGGGAGTCATCTTCCCTTTATTTTTTGAGACATGGTCTCTCAATGAACCTGAAGCTTTCCTCTTTCACTAGGTTGGCTGGCCAGTGAGCTTCAGGAGACTGCCTGTCTCGTCTTCCTCACTATTTGCAAGGTTGGGGTTATAGGTACTTGAATCTGTGACTGAGTTCTGGCGACCTCAAATCACACCTTGGTGGCCACAATGTATCAATGGAGGCATCTCCTAATGCTGAACATCTTCTTTTCCTTTCTTATCTCTGAATGTTAGTTCCTTGTACACTGTGAGAGCTCAACACACACACACACAGACACATAGACACACACACACACAAATCAAACAAATGTTTATCGAACATTTTAAAAGGCACTGAGTTTTTTTTAATGTTAGCTTGTATGGCATATTAGATTCTTTGGCATGGATATCAATACTAGTGGGTAGGAGAAAAACAACTTTGTAAACTGTTTAGTTTTCAAGATTCATAGTCATTCAGAGGAGCAATTTTAATAGGTGTCTTGACCTGATGCAAGGCTCCAGGGACCTGATAATCCCTCTTTAACCATACCTTAGATATGAACTTCCTTGACTTGGAGGTGAAACCGTAGATACTGAGACATGGGTCTGGAGCAATTCAGCACCTGCGATAAGAGGTGTATCACAGAGCACACAAAGTCCCCTTCAGTATTCTAGTTCTGGATAATAAAGATGAATGTATAGCTTGTATCGTAGTCCACTTGGGCTGTTGTAACAACATGCTACAGATCAAGGAACTTCAACGCAATGTCCAGGAAATCAGGTAGGCTAACTGCAGATCTTCACCTCTCCTTCCATTCCCTCAGGTCCAGTTCCCGAGTCTCACCTTTAGCTTTGTAGCAGATCACCTGCTGCAGCCTTTCCTCACTGCCTGCTTCCATTCGAAAGGAACTAAGCAGATTCTGATAGAACACCCTGTTTTCCTCCATCCTGTTGACCACCTCAGCCAATGCTTTGTGACCCATTCCTACTCCTAAATGCCAACTTACAATACCTAGGAACACACTTCAGCTGGGATCTCCGTTAGCCATACCATCAGGATCCCAGAAGAATTTTCTACCTGGTAACACAAAACTATCAGTTCTCCTAAGAAGCAGAGAACGTGACAAAAACCAAGGAACAAAACACTCACTCAGTAAAGACAAGGCCAGGTAACAATACCTAGAATTGCAATCTTCCCAAATACAGATGCCTAAAAGTCAGAGTAAAAACACAATCAATAAAAGCCAGGGCAATAGGTCTCCACAAGTGCGCAGAAACCATTCCACAGCAGGCCCTGAGTATAGCAATACAGCAGAAGCATAGGACAAAGATTTTTAAAAGGTCTTTAAAATATGATAGAGATCTTTAAAGAGGAAATGAATACATCCCTTAAAGAAATCTATGAAAACACAATGTGGAAGGAAATGAATAAAAGAGTTCAAGACCTGAAAGTGGAAATAGAATAAATAAAGAAATCCAGACTGAGGAAAATCTGGAAACAAAAAATTTAGGACTTGAACAGGAACCTCTTCAACAGAGTACAAAAGATAGAAGAAACAATCTCAGGCATGGAAGACATGATAGAAGAAATAGATACATTGGTTAAAGAATATGTTAAATATCTAAAAAAAGTCTTAGTACAAAATATCCAAGAAATGTAGGACACTATGAAAAGATTAAATTTATGATGAATAGGAATAGAGGAATGAGAAAAAAACAAGGTAAAAGACACAGAAAATATTTTCAACAAAATGATAGGATAAAATTTCCATAATCTAAAGGAGATGCCTATCAAGTTACATGAAGCATGCAGATCATCAAATAAGCCAGACCAGAAAAGAAAGTCCCCTCAGCACATTATAATCAAAGTACTAAATGGGCACAACAAAGAATATGAAATTTCTAAGGGAAAAAGATCAAGTACCATATAAAGGCAGACCTAGTAGAATAATACCTGAGTACTCAATGGAGACTTTAATAGCCAGGGGACCCTGAACAAATGTTCTACAGATTCTAAGAAACTATAGATATCAGACCAGATTACTATGCCCAGCAAACATTTCAATCACAATAGATGGAAAAAATAAAATATTCCATGATAAATCCAAATATAAACAATACATATATCTACATATCCAGTTCTACAAAAGGTGCTAGAAGGAAAATTCTAGCCTAAGGAGTTTAACCACACCCCTGAAAATCCCATAGGGAATAAATAATCCTAGCTCAGAAAATCAAAAAGTATATTGTATGTGCACATGCATGCATGCAAACTCACACATACGTGCACACACACACACACACACACACACACACACTCCCCAAAACAACAACAAAAACCTACAACAGCATAATAACAGGAATAAAAAAAAAACTGCTCATTGATGTCTTTCAATATCAGTGGTTTCAATTCTTTAATAAAAAAGACTAACAGAATGGATTCAAAAACAGACTCTTTCCTTCTGCTAGCATCAAGGATAGACGTTACCTCAGAGTAAAACTATTGGAAAAATATATTCTGAGAAAATGGACATAAGAAACAGCTGTTATAGCAATTTTATTATCTGACAAAATAGATCAAACCGAAACTAATTAGAACAAATAGGGAAGGACACTATATACTCATCAAAGAAAAAAAATTCAACAAAGAACACTGTAATTCTTAACACATATGCATGAAATAAAAGGTTACCCATGTTTATAAAGGAAACACTACTAACAGCTTAAGTCAAATATTGATTCTCAAAAACTGATGTGGGAAACTTCAATACTCCATTGTCATCAATTGACAGGTCATTTAGAAAAGTGCATAGAAATAATGGAACTAACAGATCTTATAGATCAAATGGATCTAGATATTTATAGAACATTTCACAAAGCACAAAAGAATATACCTTCTTCTCAGCACTTCAAATAATTTTCTTCAAAAGAAACAAATAGGACCCAAAATAAGTCTCAACATATATAAGAAATATGAAATAATACCCTTCATATTTCTGACTATCATGGATTAAAGGTGGATGTCATCAACAACAGAAGCAGCAGAAAGCTTACATCGTGGAAACTGAGCAACTCTCTAATGAAGAGAAAATATGTCAAGATAAAAATTAAGAAAGAGGGGGTTGGAGAGATGACTCAGAGGTTAAGAGCACTGACTGCTCTTCCGGAGGTCCTGAGTTTAATTCCCAGCAACCACATGGTGACTCACAACCATCTGTAATGAGATTTGGCGCCCTCTTCTGGAATGCAAGCATACATGGAAGGAATGTTGTATACATAATAAATAAATCTTTTAAAAAAATTAAGAAAGAAATTAAAGACTTTGTAGAAGCAAATGAAAATGAATACATAGTATACCCAAACTTATGGGACACAACTAGGCTGTTCTAAGAGGCAAGTTCATAGCACTAAGTGACTACGAAAACAAAACAAGCAACTCATACTAGCAACAGCACACCTTAAATGTCTGTAACAAACAGAAGAAATCATACCCCAAAAGAGTAGATGACAAGAAATAGTCAAACTCATGGATGAAATCCATAAAATAGAGACAAACAAATAAAGCAAAGAATCATAAGATTGATAAATGCTTATTCAAATCAAGTAAAAGGTGGAGAGAGAATATCCAAATTAACATAACAGCAGACACTGAGGAAATCTAAATAATCATAAAGGCATACTTTAAAAATTTGTACTCCACCAAATTGGAGAATCTAAAAGAAAATGTATACTTTTCCTTTTTAAAAAAATTGATTTTGAGCTCTACATTTTTCTCTGCTTCCCTCCCCTTTAGCCCTCTCTTTCCCAAGGTCCCCATACTCCCAATTTACTCAGGAGATCTTGTCTTTTTCTACTACCCATGTAGATTTGAATTATGTATGTTTCTTTTAAGGTTCTCATTGTTATCTAGGTTCTCTGGGATTGTGATTTGTGGATTGTTTTGCTTTATATTTAAAAATCACTTATGAGTGATTACATGTGATAATTGTCTTTCTGTGTCTTTGTTACCTCACTCAAAATGATGTTTTCTAGCTCTATTCATTTTCCTTCAAAATTCAAGATGTTGTTATTTTTCTGCTGTATAGTACTCCATTGCATAGTAAACCACATTTTCTTTATCCATTCTTTGATCTAGGGGCATTTAGGTTGTTTCCAGTTTCTGGCTATGACAAACAATGCCACAATGAACATAGTTGAGCACATGTCCTTGTGGCTCGATTGAGCATCCTTTGGATATATATTCAAAAGTGGTATTACTGGGTTTTGGTTGTTTCCTAATTTTCTGAGAAATCGCCACACTGACATCCAAAGGGGCTGTAGCAGCTTGCGTTCCCACCAGCAATGCAGAAGTGTTCTCTTTATCCCACAATCTCTCCCATCATAAGTTGTCATCAGTGTTTTTGATCTTGACCATTCTTACAGGTATAAGATAAAATCTCAGAGCTGTTTTGATTTGCATTTCTCTGATGACTAAGGATGTTGAACATTTCCTTAAGTGTCTTTCAGCCGTTTTAGATTCTTCTGTTGAGAGGTCTCTGTTTAGGTCTGTACTCAATTTTTAATTGGATTATTTGTTCTTTTGATGACCAGTTTCTTGAGTTCTTTGTATATTTTGGAGATCAGACCTCTGTCTAATGTGGGGTTATTGAAGATCTTTTCCCATTCTGTAGGCTGTCATTTTCTTGATCCACAGCAGGTACCAAAGTTAAACCAAGATCACATAAGCAATTTAAATAGACCCCTTGCAAAATAGAATCAGTCTCCCAACCAAAAAAAAAAAAGTCCTGAGCAGGATGTTTGTAAGGCAGAATTCTACCAGACTTTCAAAGAAGAATTTATGCCAATACTTTTTGAATTATTCCACAAAGTAAAAATAGAAGTAACAATGCCCAATTTTTTTTACAAGATCACACTTACCCTGATAACCAAACCACAGAAAGACCCAAAAAATAAAATTACAGACTAATTTCCCTTATGAATATAGATGTAAAAATCCTCAATAGGGTACTTGCAAACTGGATCCAAGAACATATCAAAATGATCATTCACCAGAATTAAGCAGGTTTCATCCCGGAGGTACAGGGTGGTTCATCATACAGAAATTGATAAATGTAATCTACCATATAAGCCTACTGAAACCACATGATCATCTCATTAGATGCAGAAAAAGCATTTGAAAAAAATTTAACACTCCTTTATAGTAAAAGTCCCAGAAAGATTAGGGATACAGGGGACATACCTAAACATAAACATAATAAAAACTTTTTATAGTAAGCTCACAATTAACATCAGCTGAAACAGAGAGGGAAATCAAAAACACCATTGATAGCCTTTGCTGGAGAGGATGTGGAGTAAGGGGAACACTCATCCATTGCTGGTGGGAATGCAAACTTGTGCAATCACTTTGGAAATCAGTGTGGTGCTTTCTCAGGAAATTCGGAATCAACCTACCTCAGGATTCAGCAATTCCACTCTTGGGAGTATACCCAAGAGATGCCCAATCATACTACAAAAGCATTTGTTCAACTATGTTCATAGCAGCATTATTTGTAATTGCCAGATCCTGGAAACAAACTAGATGCCCCTCAGTGGAAGAATGGATAAAGAAAGTGTGGAATATATACACGTTAGTGTACTACTCAGTGGTAAAAAAACATGCAAATGGATGGAAATAGAAAACACTATCCTGAGTGAGATAACCCAGATCCAAAAAGATAAATATGGTATGTAGTCACTCATTAGTGGACTCTAGCCATAAACCAAGATCATTAAGCCCATAGATCACAAGCCCAGAGAAGCCAAATAAAAAGGTGAACCCAAAGAAAACCATCTATAGATCTTCTTGGAAACTGGAAGCAAACAAGATTGCAGGGCAAAAGCTGTGAGCAGGGGGTGGGGGCAAGGGTGGGAGTGAGTTTGGGGGAAGGGGAGAGGGGGAGAGGGATGGGAGAAGAGAAGGACTGGCAAGAGCTTGGGGGAGTGGGAGGGTGGAGATGGAGGAAGGGTGGATATAAGTGCAGGGAAGAAGATACCTCCAGTAAGGGATCCATTTTAGGGTTGGCAAGAGACTTTGTTCTAGAGGGGATCCCAGGTGTCCACAGGGATGTCCCCAGCTAGGTCCTTGAACAGCAGAGGAGAGGGTGCCTAAACTGTCCTTGCCCACTATCACGCTGATGATTATCTCGAATATCACCATAGAATCTTCGTCTGGCGACAGATGGAGATAGAGACAGAGACCCTCATCAGAGCAACGGACTGAGCTCCCAAGGTCCAGTTGAAGAGCAGAAGGAGGGAGAAGATGAGCAAGGATGTCAGGACTGTGAGGGCTTGGTCCACCAACTGAGGCAGTGTTCCTGTTCTAATGGAAGCTCACCAAATGCAGCTGGACCAGGTCTGAATGAGCATGTGATCAAACCGGACTCTCTAATTGTGGCTGACAATGGGTGCTGACTGAGAAGCCATTGATAAAGGCACTGGGACTTGTTTTTACGGCATGTTCTGGCTTTTTGGGACCCTAGTCTATATGGATACACAGCTCCCTAGGCCTGGATGTAGCGGGGAGGGCCTTGGACTTCCCACAGGTCAGGATTCCTGACCCTCTCTCAAGCAGGACAGAAGAGGTAGGAGGGGGTGTGGGGGAGCAGGAGGTGATTGGGAGGAGGGAAACAAGCTTAAATAATTGAATAGAAAAATAAAAATTAAAAAAACCATATGCACTCAGCCTGATGGAAGAGAAAGTGGAGAATCATTTGAATACATTGGAACAGGAAAAGACTTTCTGAACAGAACACTGTTAACATAGGCATTAAGATCAACAATTAATTAATGGTACTTCATGAAACTGAGAAACTTCTGCATAGCAAAGGATAGAATCATTTGGACAATGCGGTAGCCTACAGAATGGAAAAGATTTTTTTTTGCAAACTCAATATCTGATAGAGGACTATTATCTAAAATATATACAGAACTCAGAAAACTAAGTATCAAGAAAATAACCCATTACAATGGGATACAGATATAAACAAAATTCTTAATAGAGGAGTATCAAATGGTTGAGAAACACCTAAAGAAATATTCAAAATCTTTAGTCATCAGGAAAATACAAATCAAAACTATTCTGATATTTCATCTTATACCTGTCAGAATGGCTAAGATCAATAACACAAGTGACAGATGATACTGACAAGGATGTGGAGCAAGATAAACATTCATCCACTGCAAACTTGTATGGTCACTGTGGAGATCAGTGTAATGGTTCCTCAGGGAGATGGGAATTCATCTACCTTAAGATCTAACTATATCACTTTTGGCAAATACCCAGTGGGTGCTTTGTCCTACCTCAGAAACACTTGCTCAACCATGTTCATTTCTGTTCTATTCATAATAGCCAGTAATCAGAAACAACCAAATGCCCCTCATCAAAAAATAGGCAAAGAAAATGAGGTACATTCACACAATTGGGTACTACTCAGCAATTATAGAAACAAAATGAAATCCTGTAATTAATGTATGAAACTAGGAAAGAAATCAACCTGAAAGAATTAACCTAGACCCAGAAAGGCAACTATGGTATGTATTTGCTTATATGTGGATATTTAACTGTTAAGTCAATGACAACAAAGTTAGAGACCATTGAACCACAGAGGTTGCTCATAGAGTAAGGAACTGGAAAGCACAGATAACTCTCCTTAGGAAAGGTAAATAAAATACTAGATAGTTGCGGAGAAAGGACTGGACTAAAACAGGAGGGGGAGGAGAGAGGGGCCAAGGGAAGAAATATGGGGAAACAGCTAAAACAAAGGGAAGTTTGAGCGACAGAGTGGAAACCTAATACAATAGAAGTTTCCTAAGGTATATACATATATGAAGGTGATCTAAATGAAATTGGCAAATAATGGGGAAGACAGAGCCCTAGCTGGCCATCACTTGTCACCAAACAGAGATTTTAGTACTGGAATTGGGTTACATCTAGCAGGGTTGTTAGCCAAAGGGGTTCTATGGGAATTCCCAAACAACCTGGGCTGCTGCCAACAGTACAAGTTGTTCTCTACAAGCTGATAGCAAGGCCCCATTGCTGAAGACAGCACCTGTACAACTTATTGGAAAAGTCAAGCCTGAAGCCTACATAGGGCCTTTATTTTTCTTTTCTAGTGTCTCTGCTACAGTAGCTACTGTGTAGGCTATCAAAGGAAATGTCTAAATGTCAAACCAGCCACAGACCCTTTAAATGGCAATGGTGTCTTGACTGCAAATAAATTCCAGTGCAATAGTGGCACAATGCTTATGGGAGAAACCAACCAAAGTCTGATTTGACTTAAAGCCCACTCCACAAGCTGCCACCCATACCAGACACTGCTGTGCGACCAAGAACCTAAGACTACATAGCCAAGAGACATAAGGTACCAATACTGTTCTAATAAACAAACAAAATATAACAATAAAATGACTTTCTGCTATACTCATAGATCGGTGCCTTGCTCAGCCATCACCAAAGAAGCTTCTTCCCGCAGCAGCTGGGAACAAATACAGAGAATCCTAGACTGCTATTCTGCAGATTGAAAGATTTTGGAACATTCAGTCCAAATGTGATGTCTTCATTACATCCCTCCCCTCAGGGCTGAGGGAACTCTGCGAAAGAGTAGGCAGAAGAGTGTAAGAGTTAGAAAGTATGGAGGACAGCAAGAAAGCAAGGCCTTGTAAATCAACAAAATGCACACATAAATGCAGAGACTGGTGCAGCATGTGTAGGTTCTGTACCTGTCAGCCCCAGATGGAGCCCCAGAGCAGAAAAGAGATATGGACACATGCTCTGATCTAACCCAGAGACAATCTCCAAATGATAACACATGTGAATTTGGAGTCTCACTAGAGATAGGAGGCATTCTTTAAGGAAAGGCAGTAGATGGCCAACAGAAAACAAACTCAGTGGCATTTTTGGAGGGTACTTGTTTGACAATATCATGTCAGGGCTTTCCTTTTTTTCTTAAATTTTATCTATTGTTTGGTTTTATTTTATTTACATATATTATCTTCCCCCTTTTTTTACCCCGCAGGTCCTTTGCATATATATTATGGCTTTGAGTTTCGTGTTTTCATGGGATCCCTGAGTATGTGAACAAGTTGGTTTCTGTTCCTTGTGCCTTTTCTTGGGATCTTTCCCCCCTGTTTATTTGTTTTGTTAAATTCTGATATATTAGTTTTTGTCTTATCTAGTTACATTGTATTTTATTTGATTATTATCCCTTAGAAGCCTGTTTGTTTTCTAATGAGGGACAGAAAGGGATGGGAGGGTTGATGGGGGCTAAATTAGGATGAGTAAAAGGAGGAAAAACCATAATCAAGATATATTGTGTGAGAAAAACAAAACATTTTCAATAAAAGGGGAAAAAGTTCCAGTAATAGGAAGTTGCTTCTTATTGTTCTAGAATTTGAAACTTATACGATCAAGGCTTGACAGATCTCCTGTCTTGGATGGGTCCACTTCTTAGTGCACAGAGGGTGACTTCCTATTCTCTTTCTATTGTGGAATGGCCTAGCTAGCTCTCTGGGGTCTCTTTTGTAAGGACACGAATCGTGAGAATTCAATACTTATGATTTAATAAATTACAAAAGTACCACCTCTTAAATCCACTGAAGGCTTGAATCACAACATATGAGTTTAGTGGTAATATTTAGTACTTCGCAAATGGCCTTTCATTTACTGTTGCTTAGTGTGGCTTTTGTGATCTATTCAAAATGGATAAGGTATGTAATTCATTTTGAAAATCTCTTACATATTCCAAGACACTTTCTCTGTCTGTAGTAGAATGTTAAATAGCACACAAATACTTAAATGCTTATTTGATTTGTTATAATAATCTATTTAAGAACCATGTATTTTAAGTTCTAAAATAGAGCTACCATATGATTTAGCAATTCCACACTTGAATATTTCTCCAAAAGAATTCAAATCAGTATTTTTAAGATGTATTTGTGTCATCTCAAAACAGCATTTTACAAAATAGTCAAGATATGGGAGCATCCAATATTCATTGAGAGGTGAATGGGTAAGGAATATGTTAGCAGGTGATGTAGGTGGGTCTTCTGTATTTCTGTTGCTTTCATTGGTTAATTAATAAAGAAACTGCTTGACCTGATAGGTCAGAACATAGGTGGGTGGAGTAGACAGAACAGAAGGCTGGGAGAAAGAAAGCAGAGGCAGGCAGAAGCCAGAGATCCACCCACCATGAAACTGCCAGGTCAGACATGCTGAATTTTCAGGTAAGCCACAACCTTGTGGTGACATACAGATTATTAGAAATGGGTTGAATCAATATGTGAGAGTTAGCCAATAAGAGGCTGGAGGTAATGGGTCAGGCAGTGATTAAAAGAATACAGTTTCCGTGTAATTATTTCAGAGGTAAGCTAGCCGGGATCCGGGTAGGAACACAGCCTGCTGCTCCTTCTACAAGCAGGCTTTTTTTTTTTTTGTCAACTTGATACAAGCCTGGGTCATCTGGGAACTTCAGTTGTGGAAACTTATCCATCAGATTGTCCTGTAGGCAAGTCTGTGGGGCGTCTTATTAACTAATGATTAATATGAGAGAACCTACTCTACTGTGGGCAGTGATGCAGTGATAGCCCTGTGTTGGAATTCTTCAAGAAAACAAACAGAGCAAGCTATTATAGATCAAGCTAAAAAGGAACATCTGTTTATGTTCTCTGCATCAGTTCCTGCTTCCATGTTCCTCCCCCGACTGAATTTAACTTTGACTTAATTTCATGATGGGCAGTGAATGGGATGTGTAAGCCAAGTACACCCTTTCTCCTACAAGTTGCTTTTGGTCATGGTCTTTACTACAGAAACAGGAAATAAACTGTGACAATATGCATACAAGCCCTGGAATATTATTTTACACAGCCCTAAAAATTATGGCCTCCTGCAATTTGTGATAGTGTGGATAAACTTAGAAGACATTAAGACATTCAAACAAGCAATCACAGGTCAAGTACTACATGATTCCACGTAAAAGAGGAAGGCAAAATGATCATACTTAGAAGCATAGAGTAGAATGGTGGCTGAGAGGAACTGGAGAGAGACAAAAAGGCTATGTATCTCAATGGGAATAAAGCTTGTCTTACTGAAGAAATAAACATCTTTTAGAAAGGTGTGTGTTATTGAGCTCCTACTGTTATCAACTAGTACTGTGCACAGTATGAGGAGAGGAAACTGTGTCAGAGCCCTGTGAGGAGATAGAAGGATCAGTAGATAATGTAGTGGCTGGGCAAATGTGAGGACCCGAGTTTAGAGACCTGACACTCACATTAAAGGTTAGACGTGATAGTGCACCCAGGAGAAGGAGGCAGGCAGTTACTCAGGGCTTGCTAGCCACGCAACATAGCTGAACCGGGAATTCTCCAGGGTCAAAAAATAATATGGGCAGTGATTATGAAAGACAAGTAATGTCAACCTCTGGTCTTCACACGAGTGTGTACACATGAGCATTTGCAGGCACAAGTGTACATACTGTCTGAACATGTGCATACAATAACATATAATACTTTTCCAAATATACACAAAAGTTCTGGTTGAAACAAACATACAATAATCATGACACAAACATAATACAACATAAAAACATTTTGAAAATCAAGGTATTTATTTTAGTGCTTTTTTTGGTGTCATGAATGTGTACATATACTCAAGCTCAAGTAATACATATTAAATTTATGCATCTTTTCTACCTTAGTTAACTCTTTTCTGAGACAGAATATTACTATGTAGAGGTATCTGTCACCATGTGCATCTCAAAATAAATGTTAAGTTATAATTTATTTTATGTGTTTGATTGCTTTGCTTGTGTGTATGTCTGTATACTGCATGCATACCTGGTACTGGGAAGGCCTGAGAAGGCACCGAATCCCCTAGAAATGGTGTTACAGATGGTTGCGAGTCAGCATGTGGGGTTTGGGAATCCAAAGTGGGTCCTTTGTAAGAGCAGCCTGTGCTACTTACTGCTGGGCTATCGCCCCAGCCACCCCCAGTTTTAAGAGAAGTCTAGTTTCATGTAGATACTATTTTCTTGACATAGAAAAGGTCTTCAACATTCATTTCTCATTTCTCCTTCACTTGATTTCTAGGTTACACATACACTGCAATCCCTAGATAATATCTGGCTTTTTTTTGTGCATTTAAACTCTTTGCCCTTGCTGTTTCTTTGGGGAGTAGGATTTACATGTCTCCACCCTGCCATGTACACTCTTTTTCCCTTCCACGCCTGAGTGTGCTTTGGGACTCAGATCAAATGATGCATTTTCTACAAGATATTTTCTGAATTTCTCCCCTGACTCTCCTTTTAGGCCTGTTTGTACTCTCTGTAGTTTGAAGATATTTGCACTTGACACTTTCTTCTTTGTTGTAATTTCTTTACATGTCTGCCTCTTTTACATCCGGATTGAGGCCTTTAGGTGGGCAGAGAGCACAGTGTATTCATGTATTCTTTGACAATATCCCAGGGCCCGGCCCCAGTGGTGCTGAGCTATCGTATAAGAACTTGCAAGTGGCAGATGTTAAACTTCAAGAGATTTTATGAGTATGATATTAAACAGAAATTATTTATAGTTAAGTTATATAAAGGTATCACCAACTGTGTTATTAAAACAATATAACAATAAAAACAAATATTTTAATAATTATAGATTTTTACAAGAGTATAAACAATATGATTTATACTGTAATATTATTTTAACATCTTCAAGCAGAGGTGATTTTCAGTTCTAGTTCTTTTTCTCTAATACATACTCTTGAAGTTGCTTATGTTCAATGTCTATACAGTAATAGGCATGAAGCAGTTCTTGCCACCTCCATGTTTAGTGAAATGACACTGAAGCCATAATGGGATTTATCATAATGGAAGAATTGATCCTAAGACCAGCCAGTAGATTGATACGGACAGATCCCTGATGGGTATACAGGTGATGCTTACTGTGAGCTTCTCTTAGGATGAGTTTTAGAAAATTTAGTCTAGACTGGTTCTGAGATTGACAGGTGTGGAAGTTTAAATGGAAATCAGGTGAAGCCTGCATGGATCTAAGAATTTGCATGGATCTATAGATTGATCCTATGGAGGTGAGGTCATGGTCAACCATTTTGACAACCATTTCTATTTGTAGTGTTTTCTTGCACAAAGGTGCCTGGTTTATGCTATTCACATTTGTCAGGATTTTCTCCTCCTACTCTATCCTGGGTGTCAGCTGAGTGAAAGGCTGACTTTTCTTGTGTTTATTTTTAGCTGAAACTCGAAGACAGAGGCCGTGAGCGACTGCATGGACTTCTTGCAAATATGATTCATTTTTCCTGCCATGTGGCAATATCATGATGCACATTTATTATTTCTAAACTGTAGAACGTAAATATTCTCAGACAAAATATGTGATTAGTGGCATGGTTGCTTAGGGTTCTAGAGGGAATGTTTTACTGAAGAAGTCAGGGGTTACATCTGCAAAGCCACCAAGTGGACCATAGAACAGTTCCGTCATTTATAACTCTGTCCCTGATGTAGGGGTCTAGGGAAGTATGTACATATGTGGCTTAAGTGCCATGTGTCTTAAAGTTAAGACTCTGTCATTTCAAAATATATTTCCTTCATCTTCCTATATATTGGACTATACAGGAGACATGATATGAATAATGAAAGTTCATATTTATTTACTATTTTCTTTTATTAAAAATAGACTTTATACAATATATTCTGATTATAGTTTCTTCTCCCTCTACTCCTCCTGGTTCCTCTCTACTTCCTCTTCTATCTTGATCCACCCCCTTTCGTGTCTCTCATTAGAAAACAAACAGACATCTAAAGAATACTAAAAAAGTAAAAGATAAAACAAAAACCAACACACATTGGAATAGGGCGAAATGAACAGACAGAAGGAAAAGCTACAAAAACCAGACATAGATGCAGAGAGTCATATTTTTAAAGTAAAAAGACAGTTATTTTCTTACTATAAATTCATACTTATAATTTGAAAATAGAGAAATAAGTAAAGAAGGAAAATAGCCAACATTACCTAATGTTGTTATCACCTTGAGATAAGACTTTGAAAAAGTTGGCATTTATTTTATCTTTATCTATGGCACTATTAGCCAAATGATTGGATGATTAGATTGAGTTTTATTTTTCATAATTTGTATATAAAATTAGATTTCTCAGTAATTTCAATATCTTATTTCTAAGCGCATTAGTCTCAGGGAAATTCTCACTATGCCTCATTCCACTGGAACAGGTAGCTCATGATCTCAGAGATTTATAAGAACGTCTGAAACTACGTACCACTTCTGTCTTCACATGACATCCTGGCACAATTGAGGGAAACAGGGGCATGTGGGACTCATTGGCTTTTGAGTGTTGCAAACTTAAGAAACTAATGGTAATAGAAATGTGGTATTCTATTGACCACAAAGAATGGGGTTGCATTCTTTGACCCCATTCATTCAACAGATACCTCTGTAGAACCAAAGATGAGTAAGCTTCAGCCACTGTTCACGTGACTGCATTGTGTAAGCAAATAACTTAAATAGATCACCACACTTACTACTCTAGAGTTTTTAAACAGAGGTCTATGGAACCACAAGAGATAGAGTGATCCATCCTTGCTGGAGGATGCTTCAGCTGGATCATTTCCTTTTGCCAATAATGAAAACTAAACTTGGTGCCAATTAAAAACAAATCCAGAGGCCTGATACTGTCCATTAACAACATCTTTTTGTTGTTGTTGTTGCTTTTTTTGAGACAGGGTTTCTCTGTGTAACTAGACATATCTTTTATGTGTCTATCTTGACTACTATTTCCCAGGCTAAGGCTTAATTTTCCTGCAGAATGCTCTCCTATCAGAGTAGAAACAGCCTACCACAGCCATTGTATTACTTCATATCAGATATTTATTTTTTGCCTCTTGAAAACTGGTTTAGAAGACTCAAGAGGAGAGAAGGTTTATTGATCTAGCTGTCATTATCTGCCCATGTTTAAACCAGTCTCTGTGTTCTGGGACAATGTCATTCTAATTGGTCGGGTACATGTCATGTGACATTTAATGCATCTTCTCTTGAGGTTCATGTGCTGAGAGCAGAAAAGGAGTGTGTCTTGAATGGGAGGGAACAGGTACTATCAGACATCCCTTAAAGGAAGAACTTGAGTGGGATGTAATATTTATTTGATGTCTGCTTTGCAGGATGAAAAACGGCACAGAAAAGGAGAGTGCTGAAATAGAATGTGCAAAATCCATGTGTTGTTTCAAGGCTTTCAATGTCTGGTATTATTTGGGTGGTTAACAAGGGCAAATAGCAGGAAAAGAACTTGAAACATGGCCTAGAATGCAGATAAAATGAACCTAAAAGACCTGTTGGGTAGGCTAGGAGGAAAAATTTATATTTAATGTTCTGGGTGCTGAAGAACCAACAGAGACTTTTAACATGGGTTTATGATATGGTTAGCCTTGGGTTTCAAGAAAACAGCTGCTGATATAACAGAAGAAGGATTTAGATAGAGAAAAGCTGAAGAGTTTGGAAAATGGAAGGAATCTGATGGCCTAGATACTGTACCCTGGCTGCCATTTCTCAATGGCCATTGTGGGGCAAATGACTGAGGACTGTGCCTAGAAGAACGCTCATAGACTCTCAGCATTTGTTCTTTTAGCAGATGAAGGGTGGCAGCACACTACTATGTATTTGATGACCCTGTTCCTAGTTACAGGCGATGAAATATTATTAAGTGGAACCCTCCTATTCTTTCTTTAAAAAAGCATTGTAACAGCCTGCATGTCTCTTTATATTGATCTACTATCACCGCCATCATCTTAGTACTTATTGTCCAGGATCTAAAATAAATCATATTTTAATGTCTTCTTTATGTATCAGTAAAACTATGAATCATTTATATTTGATCTAATATACAAATAACATAATTTTTATTAAAAGAAGGAATTTCTGCTTGAAGGTGTCACTCTGAGAGGCCCCAGAAACCAAGCATCATAGCCATTGTATGCCACTTGCTCTTTGGTCTGGGGTTATAAATTTTTATCTCATTTTCCTGGGCTTCTGTTTTAAAGCATAATAATAGAAGATGTTAGATTGAACTGCCTCTTTTTAGATTTTCTACTCTTAGTATATGGATGAATAGATTAATTTATGGGGCTATTAATCTGTTACCTTTCACCAGATATAAATTCTATTTCATTCATTCAGGTGTGACTCTAGAGGGTACAGAATAAAGACAGCTCTCAGGCCACAAATTATGTTATTAAAATTGGGCATCAATGCCTAAATGACAACGAGGAATAAAATTAATAGGGGAATATGTGCATGCTTAATTTTAAATGCACAGCTGATCAATTCTGTCTTCAGATACATGACAATAAGGAAGGAATCCACTCAGTTCGTTGAGCTAAGACCTCTCCCACCTCTTTGAAATTCTTCTGACATATGTTCATTTCTATTCTGTGCTCCAACACTTAGAACTCTGTTTCCAGCTCTTTGTACTTTGTGTGTATGTATGCAAGTGTGTGTGCACAGGTGTGTGTGCCTGCATGTATGCATGTTTGTGTGCTTGTGAAGTTTGTGATTTGTGTGGTAGTGTATATTTACGTATGTGCCTGTGTTTGTGTAGAGGCTTGAGGTTAACTTTGAGTATCATTCATTTTTAATGAGTTTTTGAGAAACAGTCTCTTATTAGGTCCAGGGGATCACCAATTAGACTTGGCTGTCTGCTCCGTTCAACTTTACTTGTCACCACTTTCCCACATTGGGATTACAAGATTATGCTACCATGCGTTCCTTTTAAGTGGGTTCTGGGAATTGAACTCAGGTCCTCATGCTATCATGATAAGAATTTTACTGACTGAGTTCCTCAGCTCTCCTTAGCTCCTTCTTAATGTACAATGCTGTTTCAGAATAATAGACTGTGTGTTTGCATGCACTCTGCATGGATGTCTCATTCACTTGTCCATTTTTCATTGTTCAAAGTGCGACTGAAGTGTGGCTTCCAGGTTATACTCTTCTATTCCTGCCTTCCTCTTTCCTTCCCTTCAGCCCCATACTTCTTTATTTTACACAGCCCACTTCCCCACAAATGTTTGTTTATAAGATATCTACTCTAGCAAATACGTATGAGTTTACTTAAAATGTGTGTGGTAGATTCTCTTTCTGTCTTTGTGTATGCAGGTTGAATGTATCTAGTATAAGGTCTGAAGTACTCCAAAATCTGAAAAGTGAGTGACATTTTGATTCCACAGTTACAATCTCCACTTGACTTCTTGCGATGGATTGTAGTGAAAATGCAGACACATTAAAAATATCATGTAACATTACTGTCTGGCGCTGCATTCAAGATGCATATGAAATAAGAAAGAATTTCTTGTTGAAACTTGAGTTCCATACTTAATGTAATCTCAGAATGCATATGATTATATTCCAAAATCAGAACAAATTTCCAGACTGGAAACATTTTCATGAACCCATTTTGGATAAAAGATACTCAGTAGGAGAGTACCTGTGATTTCCAATATCACAGATTATGCAAGAATCTTAAGAGCCCCGGTGTACAGAGCTAAATAAATTTAAATGAAGGTAGGCAGTGATGGAGCAAGCCTTACTCCATCACTGCGGAGTCAGAGGCAGGCAGATCTTTGTGAGTTCAAGGCCAGCCTGGTGTTCAAAGTGAGTTCCAGTACAGCCAGAATGGTTACACAGAGAAACACTGTCTCAAAAAAAAAAAAAACAAAAAACAAAAAACAAAAACCAAAAAACTAAACAAAACAAAATTGAAATGAGCTTTGCTTTGCAGCCTTCCATTGCCAGGGGCAAGAAAGGCCTTGATTTGAAAAGGTTTCTAATTTGGGATGTTCCTATGGAGTTCACTTGCTCATCTCAATGTATTTTTAGGTTATTTGAGAAAAAGCATAGTTATTTCTTAAGCAATCAAACAGAACAAGGGAGTGTTATTCAATTATGGAAATCTCTTTCTCTTCTTAAGCACCTGGGACGTGTGTGATCTTTGCTTCCTGTGGCAATGGCACTACTTGCATTCCTGATGTTCTGTATCTAATGTCTGATGTATCAAGTTCTGCCTGTGCTCTCTGGCAATGTTTAATTCATTAGAGAGTTGCCACCTGAAAATGATCTGCTGAGTGATAACAAGCCGCACTAAAATGAACTTATTTGTTTACAAAGAAAACAAGTCAGAAGAAACCAAAGTACAAGGATGGAACGATTCATTTTCGTACTGCTGACTTCAGAAATCAGTCCAGGTACAACACTTCACTCTGAGGGGTCAGTGCCTCGTAAGCAGAGCTTTCTTCCCGAGTACCCTTTAAAAGTCACAAGCCCATGCTGTCTTCCCTTCCTTGCTTTATATTTCTCCTTCTCTTGCTTTATATTACTACCTAACATTCTGGTTTGCTATCAGTCTTCTTTCTCCAGGCTATGAGCAGCATCAATGGGGGCTTTATTCAGTGCCATCTCTATCCTCCAAGAACCATGCCCAACATAGAATTGGAGCTTAAGAAATACATTCTGATGAATACAAATAAGCACTCTTGTCCTTTTGGATACTCGGTGTAGGCTGGACAGCATGATAGACATTTCTTATATGTTATTTCATATCCTCTTCAGACTGTTCATTGAGTAAAGGATTTTGACTGCCGCCACTGATCACTGAGGAACGACATTTCTGAGAGACTGAGGGAGGCAGACCCAAGGTAGAGTAGATCACAGCCTCTGTCCTTGTACTCAGTACTGTAAATGATCAGTAGTTTCAGGTTTATGATCTGATCCTTGAAGATAGGGGTATCTTTAATTTTTATGAAATAATATGTACAGGCTTGTGATTTCCAGTCACATGTAGTGGTTTTCCTTCTCAGAACTCTAAAACATGGTCGTCTGCTTCCTGCCATAAAGATCATGAACTAAAATTGTAAACAAGCTCTTAGTGAATTTATTTCTTTTGTAAGAGTTGCCTTGGTCATGGTGTCTTTTCTCAGCAACTGAACAGTAACTAATATATACTTGCATGAAAATGTCCTTATATAATACAGACAATGAATACATACAATGAATTACTTTAGATAATTAAGATTTAGAGCAGGAAGCCTATTTATACTGGAATTCTCCACTAAATAAAAAATCAAAATAAATACAAATAAGTCTTAATATTGTTTTAGAGTTTCCCTAGGTTATTTTGTCATATATATGTCTTGCAAATCTATGAATCTATATAAAATAGAGGAATCATATTTGAAAGGATATATTTATCTCCCTGAGATTAGCTGAATTTGCTTAACAATATTATCTCTAATTATATCTTTTTTCTTCAAATGACATAGCTTTATTCTCCTTTAATGATGAAAAAAAACTGCTTTGTGTGATCAAACAACATTTTCTTCATCTGTTCCTCTGTATTGGTGATGTCAATTCCTGTGCTTAGGTTATCTCATCCAATCTCTACAGTAGCTCTGTAAATTAGGCAATATTTCTATTTTTGGACAAAGGGAGTAAGGGCATGCTGATAAGTTAAGTGATTCCTCAAAGCCACGTTGCTGAAGAATAGCATAGTTGAGACTAGAACACAAAATTATGAGGTCTCTTGCTCCCTTGCTGTTATCAAACTCTGTGTGGTTTTGTCCGCTTTTCAATGGGATGTTTTATACACAACTGGAAGCAAAGACTAGTGCAATTGAAGTGATTGCTGGAAATTCATGAGGATAAAAAGCTCAGAAAGCATTGTGATGATTGGACCACACTTAGATGGCTATAACCGTGTACAGGAGCCACATTTTAAGGGGAAATGTGAAATTGAAAGAACTTCCTGAGAAGGGGAGGAACAAGGAAAAAAAGGCTTGGAAGAACCTTGTTTGAAGAGTGGTTGTTTTCGCTGTGAAGGGAGGTCCTAGAGGAGTGTGTGCACGATGTGTTGTTAAGATGTGATGCATAGTTGGGTACCAGGAGAAGGAACTGACTGATTTACTCTTTATTGGAAAGCAGCTCATATAGACTTGGATCCTGGGGAAGGATTCATGGGTATATATCCAAATTTTTTTCTTCACCCTCCTTGGCCCAACTTATTTTACCTCTCAGCTTCATTTGCCTTATCTGTTAAAGGGATATAATCCCACTTCCTTCATAATATTGGTAAGCGAATTCATTGAGGCAATGTATAAGAACTCCTTAGCAGAATAACTGTATGCTCCGTCAACAGGAACTATTATCTATGTTACTGACAATGTAGCTTCACAAGTACAAAAGAATAAACAACATAGCAGTTGATTAAACCGGTTAGTGTACTGAACTGTTCAGTAATACTAGCAGTTATCTGCATCAGTCCCTCTCAGGGGCAGAGTTTTATTTTAAAGTTATGTAGAAAGTTGCCTGAAGAAGCCAAGACTGTCACACAAGGTTGCAGCATCAGCTCCAGGGACTATGAACCTTAGCAACAGGGTCACCGCTCTGTCAATAGCTGCATGATTTCTCATGGAGTGACAGATAGAGCTAATGGAAATCATCCCTCTCTCAGCTTGTCATGCCTGTCCTATCACCTCATTCATCCAGAATCAGACATACCACTCCCCAAATCCTCTGCTGCTACCTTGATTCTTGCCAGCATCGTTGCACACGTGTAGTAGTCTCCAAACCAACTTTCCTACTGCTACTCTTGTTCCAGCTGTCAGCTCTCCTTGCAGCAGCTAGTGGCCTCTTAACTAAGTGAATTGAGCCATGCAACTGACCCCTACCTTAATATGTATCTTTCAATTAGCTTTCCATTTTGAGCAATTGGACCAGAAACTCAGCTCTTCCCTGAGCCCTACCAGGTCCTAAAGAATCTTCTGTCTTTTCTTTTTCTTTGGCCTTATCCCCGTTTACTGCCTCATGCACGTGAACTGTGGTAGTAATGACATCCCTTCTGGCTTTAGAAATTCTAAGCTGATTCTTACCGCTAGGTCCTTGCATATATTTATCTACTAGATCTTTGAATGGATGACTTACTCTCACTCTTCATACTTCAGTATGACTGAGTTTCCGTTGGAGAGTCTTTGATTTCAGGCACTTTTCATCATCCCGGATCCATCCTGGTTTTATTATACTTATGTACTTATTTTCTGAAACTACCCTAAGATTACATGTTTCTTCAAGTAAATCCATTAGCATGGAACCTTTTTGTAAACCAATGTTTTTGTCCTGATCTCACTTCTGGAATGATGTGTGACTACCATCTAGATATACTTCAGATACATGTGGAATATTTGTTCCATAATAAATCAGTTTTATTTATGATCATAAATAATAATAATAATAATAATAATAATAATAATAATAAATTTTGCCACCAAGTGCTTGTGTGCAATGAAAGTTACATTAACAGGAAGTCTGGACCTGTGCTCAATGTTTATAGATTAAAGTTTCTCTGACCCTCGGTACTCAGGGTCCTGAGGGTTAGTCATTAGTGGCATAGGAAGACAAGGCAATATGGTGTAAGATGGAGCCCAAAGCAATGAACTGAGAGTTTCAGGCTACAGAGGTGATACTCAGAGTAGGCAGAAAGAAAAATGACTATATTATCTCTGCCAGTATTTTAAGATTCATCCTTGGCCACTTATTCCTCATTTTCAGCTATGCGATCTATCCATCCTTTACGTTCTTAGGATATTTATTTATTTAGGGGGGGTCTCTCTTTATCTAGGCTAACATAGACCTTACTATATAGACAATGCTGGCCTCAAACTGTCTGTGTAGACATTGCTGGCCTCAAATTCCTGCTAGTCCTTCTGCCTCGGCATCCTGAGTGCTGTAATTATAAGTTTGAGCCATGACCCCTGACCTTCTTAGGATTTTTAAAAGATTGGAAATATGGTTTAGATGCCTTTGAGGAATAAATCTTTCCTTATCAATTTTTGAGGCAGGTTATAGCATCCTAAATCCTTTCTGAGGTGGCGAAGTACTAGAATTTGTGTGTCTAAGAAAGTTGGGGTGAATAATTAGGGTTGGTGAAGAATTGCAGAGCCTATGACCACACTAAGTTAATCACATTTACAGCAGTAGCAGTCCAGCCTCACCAGCCAGCATGAGCCTCTCTTAATTTAGTTTAATTTTAATGCAAACATAAAAGATGAAACTGTATATATCACTGACACACCATATTGAAATGTTTTTAGTATGTATTGCATAATTATTAAATCATATTACATGCATATTTAATAAATTTTTCTCATAATGAAGGTATTCAGTATCATTTCTTCTAGTTTTTATAGATATACAGTGATAACTACTTTCAGTAGATACTATACTGTGCAATAGAAAACTGGAATTTTTTACTGCACCTGTAATTTAGCACCCGTTGATGAAGCTTTTACTATCCTTCCCAACCCTCTGCCCTTCTCAGTCCCTGGTAACCACCTTTCTTCTCTTTAGACTCTCACCTTGTATGAAATGCACATGTGAGAGATTATTAGCACCTCCTGTGCCTCACTCACTCCTGCTCATTCAAAGGTCCTCCTTTCATCCAAGCCATCGCAGACTCATTATGTTTTGTAGCTGGCTGGTTTTCCACTGTGTGTGTGTGTCATGTTGTTTTTATATCTGCTCATCTGTTCTTGACTCAGCCTTGAGGTTGAGTGTGTATCTTGGGAATTGTGATAGTGGCACAATAACCATGGGAACATGGATGATTTACATACTGATTTTATTTTCTGTATATATGTACATCCTGTGATGTACCTGCTGGATTTTGATCTATATACTGATTTTATTTTCTGCATATATGTACATCCTGTGATATACCTGCTGGATTTTGAGGGTCTGCCACATTGTTCCGTACTGGTTTCACTAATTTATGCTCCTGCCACGAATTTATAGGATCCATTTCTATCTTCTGTCCACATCCTGGCTATCACTGTTTATCATTTTGCTTCTCATAATCTCAATTGTTACTAAATGATACTTTCTTTTTATATGTTTCTTATTTTCATTCTCTATAATTAATGAAGTGGAACACTTTTTACTTAGCTGCTAGCCACTTGTATGTTTTTAATGGAAAACAATTATTAATTCTATTGTCCATTCAGATACATTAATTAGCCATGTGTGTTTTTATACGTATAAATGTACTTATACATACACATGTATCACAACTAAAATGTGAAGGCGGTCAGAGGACAAATTGTGGGAGGAATTTGCTTATTTCCTTCCGTCATATAGATTTTAGAAATTGAACTCAGGACATCAGACTTGAGGGCGAATACTTTCACCTCCCATGTCATCTTTTTGCTTATTTTTCCATTGTGTTATTTATTTATTTTTCTGTTGAAATTTTAAAGTTCTTAGAATATTCTAAGTATTAACCCCAATAAAATATAAAATTTTAATTTTATTTACATTTATTTCTGCTATGATCTTTTAATAACTTTCTTTTTATTTATTCTTTGTGTTTTTCACATCTTGCATCTCAACCCCATTTATTTCCCATCTCTTCATATCTGCCCTCTGCCCTTGTAGCTCCCCAAATAAGATTTAAGAGAAAAAAAAAAGAAGAAAAGAAAAAAGTTTCATCATGGAAGCTGTAATGTGATGTAGTGAGTCATGCAGTAAGCCGTTTTGTCCATATATCTTTACCTACAAGTGTTCATTATGAGAGTCATTGTTCTAGTTTGAGGCCTCTGGTTTCTGATACACTAGTGGTGCTGACCCCTCACTGAGACTCCTCTTGGTTGTCCTGCTGTTGCTCTGTGTTGTGGAGATGCTGCAGCTTTGGGTCTGCAGGACCGGTCCCTTCATGTGCTCCAGCAGATCATAGATATTGCGAAGGGCAGACGCGTAAGTGGTTCTGGGTCTGGGTATTTGCAAGTTTGGTCAGCCTGCCAGCTCTCCCTTTTTCTCAACACAGGGTGAGCACACCTGCCAATGCCTTGGTGAATTCACCCCTTGCAGCTCCTGCTTTCATGTCCTCAGGGTCAGATCTTCCACACCTACACCTTCAGGGCCAGCTCTACTATGTTGCTCAAGCGTGACATAGGGGCCATTCTCCAGAGGACTGCAGTAGATGAGGGGCAGAGACAGCTTTCCTGCCCTTCTGACTTTAGGGCCAACTTTCCCACCTGCCACAGACATTATGGGGGGATGGGAGTAGGTTACCTCTCCTCTCAGCCATGCTACCACATGACAAATGAGTAATGGGGATAGTTTCCCCATGTTAACATCTTTGAGACTGGCTCATCCACACCTTTGCCTGGATTAACTTTATTGTGCTACCCAGGCAAGGGACAGTTGCCTGCTCTCCTGAGTGTTAAAGCTGGTGGCCTACAGTGGCAACTCTCCTGCCTTTCTGACCTCAGGGCCAGGGATCTCTCCTGCCTCAGGCGTGCTCGCACGCACACGTGTGTGTGTGTGTGTGTGTGTGTGTTGGGAGTTTACAATGATCTTATTATTTCTTTTTGCTAATTTTGAGTTTTCTTTGTTCTTTCCTATGTTGATCCTTGAGATGTATCTACAGATTGTTTTATTTAAAAATTTTTATTTTTGATGGAGGCATTCATTATCACCGATTTTAACATTTTTTTTTCTTCTGTATCCTTTAGAGTTTTGTTTGCTATGCTTCTTCTTTCATAAACTTTTGATTTCTTTAATGAGTCATGATTAATTCATAGCATCTGGGTAACTGTCCTTGGAATTTTGAACATCTGGGTGTTTATTGTTGTTAATTTTTAGTTTTATTTCATTATGGTTAGTAATATGTTTAAATTAGTTAAAACTTGTTTTGTACCTAATATATGATTTATTCTAGGGAATGTTTCATGAGCTCTAGATAAAAAAGTATGCTGCAGCTATTCAATAAGAAAAATGTTATATAAGCAATCTATAAACGACAGTGATATGTAGTCTAGTTTAATGTTGATATTTGTTTATTGGAATTTTTGTCATTGTGATCTGCCCATTGAGACAAGTGAGGCATTAGTTCCTCTCTGTCATCCCACTGTGACCTATATCTGTCTTTAGACCTCATGTTTGCTTTACATAATTGAAGGCTTTGTTAATAGATATTTACACATGAAATATTATTGTTCTTTTATGCAATTGATCCTATGATCATTATTCAATGACTTTCATTGCGTGGTTTTACAGCTTTTGTCTTATTTATTTTTCTTTGTAAGAAAAAGTACCCATGTTTGCTTGTGGCTTCTGATTATGTGGAAGAAGTGGGGGAATGGAGTAAGAAAGAAAGAGGCAAGAAAAAGAGACTCCATGTGTTTATTTTGAGACTGAGTTTTTTTTGTGTGTGTTTGCTTGATTTTTCTTTTTCTGAGATAGGGTTTCTTTATGTAGCCTTTGCTGACCTGGAATTCACTCTTTAGACCAGACTAGCCTCAAAATCAGAATATGCATACACATCAAATGTATACATAAAAGATGAAATTGTATATATGCCACCATGTCTGTCTGAGTTCAAGTTTTGATACATAGCCCAGACAGACTTAAAACTCACTTGTCTTCTTTTTATTTTCCTGAAGGATTTTTTTAAGTATAGGAATCATAGGCATGAAACACAATGCCTGGCTCGTGTGAAATATTTATTTTTTCCATCCTTCTGTTTTCAACAAGTATGTTTTTATTGGTGAAATTAGTTTCTTGTACATAACAATGTGGCACAAATAATTAAAACACAGAGACAGATATTGAGCTCAAGCTGAAGATCAGAAAACTAAAGCAGTCAAGCTACTAGAGAGTTCTTACCTCTATCAAGCCTCAGACAAAAGAAGGGGTGAGCCTGTCCTCAGCATGACTGCAGACTGCAATGCTCTCCACCTGTCTGCAGACTGTGACCCTGAGTTCCTATCTTCCCCTGTCTTATATTCCTTTCTAGTGCTGGATTAATGGTGTGCACCACCACTGTCTAGCCTGCACGGCTGACTAGTGTATGTAGCTTTGCACTCTGATCTTCAGGAAAGCTTTATTTATTAAAATACAAATAAAATATCACTACACAATATACTATTAGGTGTTGTTTCTAGTCTATTCTGCTGGTCGATACCTTTATGGAGGGGACTGAGCTTAGGGTCTAGTGCATACTAATCTATAATTCTGTCAGATTTACACTTCCTGGCTTGGGTTGTAGTTTTTACATGGGTAATTTGTTCTTTTTACATTTGAGGTTATTGTAGATATTTATGGACACAAACCTCTTTTCTTGGGTTTCTTTTTTGTTTTGTGTATCATTTGTTCATTTCCTTGTTTTCTTTTATAATTTGAAATTATATTAATGAAGTTTGATTATTTTTATTTCTGCTTTGTTATCTTTTTTCTTAATGAGTCCTGTAGTTTTGTGTTCCCTGGATTCTATTTATCCTTAGTTTACATCTGGGTTTTGGATTAACTTAGCATCTTTTAGAAATTATTTGAGGCCACACATGTGTCTCTATACTGCGTGTGTGTGTGTGTGTGTGTGTGTGTGTGTGTGTTTGTGTGTGTGTGTGTGTGTGTTGACTAGGGGACAAAGTCAGATGTCCTCCTCGGTTGCATTCCAGTTCAGTTTTTTGAGACGGTCTCACACTGAACCAGGAACTCACTGATGTGACTAGACTGGCTGGCCAGCAAGTTCAAGGCCTTTGTCTGTTCTGACCTCCCAAGTATATTTCTTTGGTGTGGAAGAATTGTCTGTATTCTGTCAGTCATGTTTTAAATAAGCGCTGATTGGCCAGGCAGGAAGCATAGGTGGGATAACCAGACAGGAAGTAGAGGCAGGGCAATGAGAACAGAAGAATGCTGGAAAGGAAGAAGCCCATTCCTCCTCAGTCCTGTCTCAATCACCTAAGAAACAAGATGTGACCTGCCATGCTGAAAAAAGTCCTGAGCCATGTGGCTAACATAGATAAGAATAATGGGTTAATATAAGTTATAAGAGCTAATATGAAGCCTGAGCTAATGGGCCAATCAGTTTGTAACTTATGGAGACCTCTGTGTGATTTTCTTTGGGATCTAAAGACAGTAGAAACTAGGCAGGACAGAAACCCCAACTAGCAGGCCTTCATGTTACATTTTTTATGAATGCAGTCCTTTGAAAGTATGTACTGCCACACCCAGTTTTCCTCCTAGTCGTCTATTAATTATTATTTTACACATGAGTGATGGGGATCAGAATTCACGTCCTTATGCCTGTGCAGCAAGCATCTTGCCCCTTTCTTTGCATCTCTGCAAGGGCTAATTTGATGGCTTTTAAATTCTCTCAATTTGTTATGAAGTTTTAATTCCTACTTCATTTTTGAAGGATAACTGTTGCCTATAGTTTCTCAGTTTTTGAGTATTTCCTTTCAGAATTCAGAATATGTTGTTGCATTCTATCTAATTGCAATGTTTCTGCATAGAAATCTACACTTGACCTCATGGGGGTTCCTTACTGTGTGACTTGGTGTTGTCTTCTTGTTTTTTTTTTTGTTTGTTTGTTTGTTTGTTACTGGATTATTCCTCTGTCTTGCATTTTGAGAATTTGATTAAAGTATGTTGGGGTGAGGATATTTTTCTGATCATGCTTGTTTGAGTTGCTATGAGCCTTCTATGAATGGACAGTCCTTTCTTTTTAAAAATTAGATAATTTTCTCCTGTTATTCTATTAAAGAAACTTTTTCATCTTTTTCTTCTTTAGCTACTACCAAAATGCATATATTTGTTTGATTAATGGTATCTCATTTTTTCTCTTTTTTTCTAATAGGGATGTTTTTATATAGTTGTCTTAAAGTACAGACACTCTTTTTTCTTGATCTAGCCTGTTGTTGAGGCTTTAGCTATATTTTGTATTTGGCTTACTGAGCTCATTATTTACATTTTTCTCATTCTTTTCAAGGTCTCCTCTTGCTGAATTTCTCTCTCACACCCTGGATTGTTTTCTTATTTTTTCCTAACTGTGTGTTCTTTCAAATTTTATTGAGATTATTTGTAGTAATCCTTAAAGTTACCAGGCCTTTCATCTATAATGATTTCTTTAATATTTACTAGAAGTCTCTGTAGTATATTGGAGGTTTGTAACAGTCCTCATGTTTTTATGTTGAAATGTACTCATTTGGTGGGCCAGTTATTTCAACCAGTATATGGAATTGTCTTCGTAGTAGACAAGTTTCTTCTCAGGTTGGGTCATGGGACGTCAGTGTGTAATGTTGGCTTTGACTCCAGCTGTGTTTGGTGCGGTTTTTATTCTAGTGAATCTTTGATTATAACTAGTGACATAGCACAGACCTCTGGAGCTGGCAGCCACATTGGAATTAAGAAGATGTGAAGCACTTGCTCTCGGATGAAACAATAACATAGGCCTACAATTCGTGAAAAACATCAGTGGCATGAAACATGGCACCCCATATGTTGTGCTTGCTTCTGTCCTGACAGCTTCATTTGGGCCACGACAGCGTATGGCCATTGTAGTCATGTGGAAGCTCCAGTGCCGTATTCTGACCCTGGCAGCACTGTGTGCTTATCTGTGGTACATGGGTAGGCAATGGCAGTGGAAACTCCAGCACAGGGTCCCAGCCTCTACAATAGACAACACCGGAATGTGGCAAGGGGATTGGTGGCATAGGGAGCTTCTTAGTTCTCCATCTCTCATCTAACACAAATACAAGTCCACAGGGGTCTAGGAGACAAGCAGCCTGGTGTGGGGAAATGAAGCCCTGAGTAAATGTCTATTGTTGACATGGGCCAGATTTAGAACCTAATGCCTCAGACACATGGGGACGGCAAAGCCTTCCCTCTGGGTACAAGTGAAGATACTAATAGTGTGTGTAGATAATGTACACCATACCATTCTCTTCCAGACATTTAAAGCCTTTAAGTCTGTCCCTTAACAGAGAGTGCTACTACTGAAGTTAGTTAGGTTTGCCCCCTTGTGTGAAATATACTGTGTTTATCTGTGTATAATGACCCAACCACTCTGTTCAACTATTAAAACATGCTGAGCTTCCAGAGTGTGGCCGTTTTTCCATCAAAGAGCAGTCCATACAACCCCAGTTTTTCTGTGTGTTTGTCCTTTGTTCAGTCCTTTGCCTTCACAGTAAGGACAAGAACCTGGAGCCATGAAAGGATAAAGCAGCCGGGCTTCCCAATTCTTCAGCATGGTTCTGCCATTCTGATCTGTACTAAATCCCCCATTTCCTGCAATGAGGGCTCAGAGCAGGCTGTGCTGGGGTAAGCTTGCTTCCTGATGTCTGAACTGCTGTTGTGCCAGTGTCTGCTTCCCTGGACCTGGAGTGAGTGGCAGATGTCATCTGCCTGAGGTGGGTGCTGAGAACCAAACCTGGGTCCTTTGTAAGAGCAGTTTGTGCTCTTAGCCACTGACTCACCTCTCCAGCCCCAAGGATAATTCCCTCTCTGATTTTTAAATTTGTGGTAAAAAAACAAGTCACACCTTTTTGGTTTTGTAACTTTATAAAATAGTTTAACACTTCTGCTCAGTAAGGGATGAGTCACATGCCAAAGCAAACTGACACATGTGGAGAGGTCTTCTTTCTTTCTTTCTTTCTTTCTTTCTTTCTTTCTTTCTTTCTTTCTTTTTTTTTGATTGAGAAATTGCTAATTGTCTGTTTTCTTTTCCGTCTTGTACCCAGGGACTTGCACTCAGTAAACTGTAGTTAATTAATCAGAGTTGAGGTAAATTGTTTGGTATTCTGTTACTGTATTATTATAGTGTGAGACAGCTGTGAAGTCCCTAAGTCCCTGTTTTCTTTGCATTATTTATGGATCTGCTACACAGGTGTTTCTAATGCATTTTAGATGATATTTGGAAGAATTAATGAATACTTTTAAAAAGAGGCTAATATTATTATTGTTGTTATTATTGCTATGTTTTTGAGACACAGCATTGCTGTGTAACCTTGGCTTTAGGTAAACTCACTGTGTAGCTCAGGCTGGTCTCAAACTTATAGGGATCACCTTCTTTGGCCTTCTGAATCCTGGACTGTAGGCTTGAGCCTGTAATTATTTCTACCTTTAATTATTTTCAGGAATAATTTATTACAGGAGCATGTTCATTCAAAACATGTTTGTGTTGCCCTTTACGAAATGAATAAATGGAAGAATGAAAAAATATAAAAGAAATGACAATAGTACATCTATTCTGGAGGGATGTTAGATGAGACTACATATGTATATGTATGTCACATATATATATGTGTGTGTGCGTGTGTGTGTGTGTGTGTGTGTGTGTGTGTGTGTGTGTGTGTATGTATATGTGTCTTGTTTCATTACTACTTACTTAAGAAAACCCAACAAGGTTGACTGGTGATGTGGCTGAACAGGCTAAGATTTCTAATGACAGATTCACATTAGGCAAGATTTATGCTAGGTAAAGAACATAGCTATGAATCAAGATGATTTGCAAGTGAGTTGACATTCCTTGACATGCATAGACCAATCTCATTGCAATCTCATTGCAAGGAACAGAGTTCTCAGTGCCTGGGATTCAACTAAGCCTTAGGCAAGTTCTTGGCTTACTGATAAACAACTCCCACTACCTCTTCAGACCCCTAATTCTAGCAAGAGGCTTCCAGAGTCCTGTGTGAGTTATGGAGCTGTTATAGACTTGTCCCAATGGTATGACTACACATTTATCTCAGACTGAGAATATTTCAGACTTTGTTACTGTTCTGGTAACAAAGGGATCCCATCACCCTTTTGAAATAGGCAATGGCATCAGTCCACTAGCATATAGGCAAGCTGTGTATCAATCACACTTCAGTGAGCTTATCCTATCCCTCAGGCTTTAGCACCCAGGCTTGAATATGTGAAGTGGAAGTGGTCTCTTCTCCTAAGAGTTCCCTTGCAGGGAACTTAAGGTGTAAAAATAGTTGATAGACTTTTTCAAGTGTGTATCTCTTCCCTTGACAGGGAACTTCAGCTTTAAGAGCTATTCCTTTTAGCATCTTTCATTGTGATTGCAAAACACTTGGCATCTTCTTTGTGCATGAGTATGTACTTGCATACGCACATGCACACACATACACACACAGTTTGTTTTCTGTGTCGATCTATTCTGTATCATTTGCATTCAACCAATTGTGGACAGGCAGTGTTAGAAAAAGACTATGTCAGGACTTTACACATATCTAGAGACACTTTAAAATCTAAGGGAGTGTTGTATATGCCATATGTAAATACAATACCATTTTAAATTAAGGGACTTGAGCATCTGTAGAGTTTGATACTCACAGGGCATCAGAACATGCATTGTGTATTTCCAGATGCTGAGTCAGTTAGCACTATGACTAGAAGAACTGTGAGGAAATAGATTTCTGTTTATTTACAAGGTACCCAGCATGATATTCTATCACAGTGTTCTGAAAGATTCATACTACTAGAGAAGTTAGTCATAAGTAAAGAAAAGATCTTTCCGGGAAGATACAAGTTAGTCTTCAGAGGCACAACTAGTCCATACCTCAATTGACATGAATAAATAATTGCTTGTTGAATGACTGGCTGACATAACTCCTCATCCCAAAAGGCAATTGCAATTCTGGAAACTTCTATATCAAAAGAATGACAGGAGTAAATGGGAGCCACAGGGATAACATCACAGAGCAGACCTACTTTCTCAGAGCTCTTAACCAGCCCTGCTTGGAGCAGTCAATCTCAGACAAGCTCCATTTGGGTCTCTCTGAAAGGTGGGAAGGGACTTGAAGGCAAGAGAGGAGGCAGTGTGACTTAACATGACAGGCCAGACCAGGTAAACTTCACAGCCGTGGGCTGTAGGGACACATAGCTTCTGTACCAGCGTGACTGAAGCAGGTAGAAAGAGTTCTCCGTAGCCTTCCTTCTGGGGACTCATTAGTGAGGGAAACTGTTGCCTGAGCCAAGGCCAGCCTCTCTAAGAAACAGGTTAATTGAGGTGGTTGGATAGCCTGAGAGCATAAACAATTAGATACCCTGGAATAAAATGTCAGGAGATTTATTTGAGAGACATACCACTGGCAAGTATTGCCGACACAGTGAGCTGGCCTTGGTGTCTTTTTCTACTAAATGGGGATGATAATGTTTCTGTCATATAGCATTATGAGGACTGGATGGGACAGTGTGTCTAGAAATGCTTGCTCTATTGACTTGTATAAGTGCTTGTTTATTTTGTCTACTTTCTGTCAAGTTCAGTGCAATGAAGACTAAAGATAGAACAGGTGGAGAAAAGCTGGCTGGCCTGATGTCCGCTTACTCTCTATTACACAAAGTAGAGAAATCAGTGTTTTAAGCAAAGAACCTGAACACATGCTGATGATTCAAAAATGTAGAAGGGAATAGCTCTTTGGGGAGCATTAAAAAGTACCAGTGATGAGGTAACAAAGGGAGGTAGGCTTGGACGGTGTGGCAGGATTTTAATGGGTTGACATGTGGAGGAAAAAAGATATTTTAGGTTGACAGGATTCCAATAAACCAAGCAAGGGAGTTGGCACAGGACAGAGTGAAGCTAGGGAGTTGTAAGAGATCCACATAGAGCCCTTCTGTGGGTGTAGTAAATGAGAGTGGAGAGGTGGGCTGCAGCCAGACTGCAGAAACCCATGAAGCAGGTGGAGACCTGATTTGGCAAGAAAGCAAGCCATGAACGGCAGCAGAGGAAGGATGTCACACACCCATGTTGGGACTAGAGGAAAAGGAAATTAATTGCAGTAAGGGAGAGACAGGATTCCAGAAATGCATACCATGGTTTTCATCCAAATGCAGCTATTTTAAGCCAGAGAGAAAGGACCAACAGGCATGAGTTGGGATTTCAGACTCACTTCTGTGTAACGGAATGGAGAAAAAACTGCTTTCCAATAATGATCCAGGCACAGTTCTTGCAAACAGAATTTTTTCAAGGGCCAGGGCAGTATGAACCTTGTACAATCCCAGGGCAAAACACATCAGTACTTTGCCAGTTCAGTTAAATGACTTCTTCCCTGGCGAGATTGTATTGTTTCTGGTAACACATTGAAAAGCCTGAGAATGTAAGCAGCATAGTAATGAGGGTGAGACTTCTTCCCAATGTTCAGGGTAAAATGGGGTGTCTGTGGGCTCAGTATCACTCCGATGCTGACTTCAGAGTGAAAGACTTTACAGATTAGGAATCATTATGCTACCTGCACAACTAAATATTAAGTATCAATGATCTTATTGATAATTTTAATGCAAGAATAGCATCTATTATATGCAGAACACTCAAAACATATGAAGGTGCTATGGCAAGGTAACTATTAATATTTTTCTTTATATCTTTCCAATTTAACATTTTAAAATGACATGAAATATATGTATATACTTCTGTGCACATAGGAATGTACTTGTGTGCACAGGCATCTAGACATATATATTTATATAGGATAAAAATTTTTATAAAATCTCATGGAAGCATTTTTCCAGCCCTATCCATTACTAAGTATAAATTTATATGTATTAATGTGCATTTTTTGGTGCTCAGTTTTGTTTGCTTTGAAGTAGATGATACACAAAATATTCCTTGCAGAATTTTGTGTTTTGATGTTCAGAAAAACTAGACATCATGAAGAATTTTATATAAATTCCTTACATTAATTTTGCTGAGTCATAGTACTTTTCCACATTGTATAGGTCTGTGGAATTTCCAGGTGAGTTATTTCTTGATATAATAAAGGTGCCCATTATTCAGTGTCCTGCTGCAGTCAATACAGGAACTTTGGCACTTTCTTATACTTGCTTAGAGTCCTCATTTAGACTCTAGTTCTGCTTAAGTCCCTCAGATTATAGAAGCCTTGTCTTCTTATCTGTGAAATGGGTGTGCATGCCACACTACAAGCCTATATCCCCTACAATGAGGGGTGATTAAGTGCACTAACGAACAAACAGTTTCAGGCACACACCCCACTCTCAATGCTATCCCTCTGAAGGCTGGCTGTTGTTAAAACAGATCTTTTCTTCCCACTGCACCAGCTGTCTATTTTCATATGACTGAAACTTCATCTCTTGGGTTTATTTCTTTTTCTTTTTTCTCCAGCAAAGGTGATTTCATTTAAGACGTTAGCTAAATATAACGAAAAAAAGTTAATGTCATTCCAGAGAGGAATCAGCACATCTGTTACCTCCCTTCTGAGATGGCTCATCCCCACAGAGGTAAATGAATATTTGACTAGATGACAATGTTCACAGTACGTTCTTTAGGATTTCTGTCCAAAGCTGGGACTATAATACCGTACATAGATTTTTTGCATGAGCAGTCATTAAACTATTTTGGAGAGCAATTTTTGGCTTGTTTGATTTCTGGTGTTGCTACAACTTGTGGCTGAGTTGCTGACACTTGCAGCTAAAATTCTGTAGTGTAGGCAGTATCGCTCCCTTGTTAATCAGTGTGCTTAACACAAGGGCTAATGATGTGATATGCAACCCTACCACAACTGTTAAGCCATATGGCATGTACTTGCTGTTATTTGTAGAGAAGACATTGATGCTTTGAGTTTTCTGAACCAGCAATCTACATAGAAAAGGATACTGCAAAGCAGACAAAATGTATCATCTTTGTATTACCAACCCACCTTCTCAGGTATATTTTATTATGAGTGGAATAGTGTATGTGTGAAATCATTACTGGAATATAAGTTGAATAAATCTGCACCCTGTGTTTGTGACTATACAGAGCAGGAAAGAAATGAAGATAGGTAAGAATAAATCTTTGCTACTATGTTTTCCAAGAAATGTTCATGTTCCAACCATAATGTTTATATCAAAAGATACTGAAAGGTTAGGACAAGGTCTTCAGGCTTAAGAGCACTTATTGGTCCTACAGAGGACCCAGACTAAGTTCCTAGCATATACAAGGTGGCTCAGAACCTCATTTAACTCTAGTTTTAGGGGATCTGACTCCTCCTTTTGGCAATCTCTTGGGACACTTTTGATTTTTCCCAACTGAACGGAGATGGTAGTAACCTCTAGAATGTAAAGGCCAGGTATTGAGCACACGAACACACATTCTTTAATGGACTAGACATTTTGTCTTCCTCTATCAATAAATAATTATCAAGTTACAAACATTAATACTGTTATGTTGATAAGCCCAAATCTAGAATAAGTTTGTGGAAATGGCTGTATGTCGGCTGCAGGGGAATCTCTTTATACATAGCATTTCATATTTCTTCTAAATAAATGCTATCCAGATATTTAAAGAGTATCTGAATGATGCTAATTAGTTAGCCTTCAGTGTATTCCCCTGTATCGTCCTTTTTAGACGGAGCACTTGTTGAGTGCTTTATATATTACTTAATTAATTCTGTCAAATGACAATTAAAAGTGAAAAAAGCTATTTGTATGTTTCAGAAAAATAGGAGAAAAAAATTCCAAACCGCTGTTTTTATGTGAGCACCTCTTCAATATTTAAACTCAGATAAGTCAGTGTCTTATGTTTTTATCTAGAAGATGGAAATCAAACCTTGTTCTGTACCTAGGAAGGCACAAGGAAAATGATCCTTTCTTAGTGATATTTCAAAGCCGTAGATATAAAAGAATTGACAAATAGAATTATTCTGAACTTGGTCATTATGGAGGAAATGAGCTCTTTAATCCTGCAGAGAATGCTTCCTGCCATGCCGCAGAATGAGAGATGATATGTATCACCGTATGCAAAAATTGTAACTTCTCTAATTCTGGCCCCACATTTGTGTGGATGTGATATTGGAGGAATATAATTCTGCTACACCTTTGAAGCTGATGTATTATTTCGGGCTAGCATTTTGTTACTACTTTGTTCAGGTTTCAGGTGGCGGTGTGAAGCATCTGCTTCCATAAAGCTCCAATGACCATCTTTATCTAAGAATGTAAGCTAGACCCCAGGGGCTGGAATATAGCACATTGTGCAGGGTGTACTAGTAACTGAGAGAAGAGAGACACTTGACATGTCTCACTGTAAAGTATGATTTTGATCCTCTAGACTTTTAGTTTTCAAATTCACTTAGGTTATGTTTTAAGTACCTTGCACATATCAAGTCATTTATGTGCTACAGATACTTTTGTTTTATTGTCAAAAAAATCCAGGCACAGAAGAGATCAGTGTAGCACTGTTAGACAGTCCTAACAAAATAATCACACAATTCAAAGTATTTTGACAAAGCCAAAGTTTTTTTTAACAATGTAAATAAAATTTTTTATTGATTTTTTTAGTATGAGTTTCATTATGACATTCTTTTTTTCAGGTTTTTACTATTATTATTAAAATTTTTTACCTCCTACCCTCCTCCCATTTCCCTCCCCTCCCTCCATTTCCCCTCCCCCTCCCTCTCCAGTCCAGAGAGCAGTCAGGGTTCCCTATCCTGTGGGAAGTTCAAGGTCCCTCCTCATCGAGTTCTAGGAAGGTGAGCAAGAGACTGGTCTCTAGAGGGGTTCCCAGGTGTCCAAGGAGATGTCCCTAGCTTGTTCCTTGAGTAGCTGAGGAGAAGGCACCTGAACTGGCCCTATCCTATGGCCACACTGATCAATATCTTGCATTCATTATAGAATCCTCATCTGGTGATGGGTGGAGATAGAGACAGAGACACACATTGGAGCACTGGACTGAGCTCCCAAGGTCCTCATGAGGAGCAGAAGGAGACAGAACATGACCGCAAGAGGTGCGCCCACCCACTGAGATGGTGGGGCTGATCTAATGGGAGCTCACCAAGGCCAGTTGGACTGAGACTGATAGAGCATGTGATCAAACCGATCTCTCTGAACGTGGCTGACAAGAAGGGCTGACTGAGAAGCCAAGGACAATGGCACTAGGTTTTGATTCAAAGCCAAAGTTTTGCTTCTGCAGAAGGCTGCAAAGATATTCAAAATTCAGCAAGCAAGCATACTCAGTGAGATCCTACTGGGCTTTTATTTCTAATGCAGATGGTTCCTGTGATTCACTCCAAGTGGTCAGAGTAGGCATCGCATTCTTAAGTTGTTGGCTAACTCACAACTGCACAGGTGATAGGCAAAGGGATACTTTTGAGATAAAGATGCAACCAGAGCAAAAAGGACTGATGGGAGGGACTTTTGGCAGGTGGGATCTTAAAGATGAAACTTTATGTCATTTAACCCTTTCATAGAAAAGAGCACATTCATTTACATTTCTCACAATCTGCATGGATTTAAAAAATGTTTTATTAATTTTTTATAGTATATGTATGTGTTTTGACCACATCTATGTCTATGTACCACATGCCTGCTTTTTGCCCATAGAGGCCAAAAGAAGGCACTGAGTCACTTGGAACTGGAGTTACAGATGGTTGTTGCCTACCATATGGATGCTGGGAACTGAGACCAGATCATCTACAAGAGCATGAGTGCTCTTTACCACTGAGGCATCTCTCCAGGTCCTACATGTATTTTATTATTAAAATATATTGATTACCTGTGATTAGCACAGATAATCAGGTAGATCCAATTACTTGAAACAAATTCGGAGATGATGAAACGTGTGCCTCCTTTTTTTTTGGTTTACCAAATAAAACCAAGGACAGTGAAGTTTTGAGAAACTGTTGGTTGGGAAAATCTGGCCCATAGGATATAGTGGGGAGAGTGACTCAGAACAGTCTATAGATAGAGATGATTTTGGAGAGACAAAGGAGTGATGCTGAAGACATCTGCATCGTTTCTCTATCTTGATTCCAATCAAGGGCCTTCTGTCTCCCTTCTAACTCATGTCTTTTAAGTAGTTATCAGATCCTAAAAGTTCTAGACCCGAAATTGTTTTAGATCCCAGAGATCATTTTAGATCCCAGATGACACAAGGCTAATGAAATTTTATCTGTGGATACAGCACCCTAAATTTCCTGTGAATGGACATAAATATTGGACTAGATGATCTCTTAGGTTTTCTTTTTTTCTCACAAGAGTTGTCAGAGCAGCATAAGTTTAGCAATCCATAGATGATGATTTGCAATTTTTAGAAGCAGAAGTGGAAGGAATAAGAGATTAGCTTTTTAAATGTTTTGTGAGAAGAAGGGGCCTCCAGCAAATCGAAGGTAAAGGAGTCAAGGGTGTTGTCGTAGAAACCTTATATCCTCAAGAGATACTGCCAAAGTGAAGAAGAGCAAAAGTCAAAGTTGATGGAGTCTGTCTTCTGGTCCTTTTAATTACATCCTCTTCTGACAGTACTCTGTGGTACCCTGAGTCTTGGATGTGATGTTGAGTACAGGCAGATTTGACTGGGATAATTTAGAGTTATAATATCTCTTCTAAGATAATATTTGGTTACATCTTTTAAAGATTATGTATTTCATAATTTAGGGGTTTGGGGGAGATCATACCCGATTATCTTCTGTTTTGAGAATACCTGTGTCAACTTCTTTTTTTAAAAATAAATTACTTATTTATTTGTTTATAAGAATTTCCACTTCCTCTCCTCCTCCCAATAACCTCCCGCTCCCCCCACTCCCTCTCCTCCTCCCTCTCCAGTCCCAAGAGCAGTCAGGGTTTCCTGCCCTGTGGAAAGTCCAAGTTCCTCCCCTCTCCTTCCAGGTCCAGGAAGGTGAGCATCCAAACAGACCAGGATCCCAAAAAGCCAGTACATGAAGCCGAAACAAGACCCAGTGTCATTGTCAATGGCTTCTCAGTCAGCCCCCATGTCAGCCACATTCAGAGAATTCGGTTTGATCACGTGCTCCTTCAGTCCCAGTGCAGCTGGCCTTGGTGAGCTCTCATTAGATCAGTCCCCTTGTATCAGTGGGTGAACGCACCCTTCGCGGTCCTGACTTCCTTCTTCATGTTCTCCCTCCTTCTGCTCCTCATTTGGACTTTGGGGGCTCAGTCCAGTGCCCCAATGTGGGTCTCCGTCTCTATCTCTATCCATCGTCGGATGAAGGTTCCCTCTGGTTCTGCCTTCCTTGCTCACATTCTTCCTCCCTCTGCTTCTCATTTGGACCTAGGGAGTTAAGTCCAGTGTTCCGTTATGTGTCTCTGTCTCTATCTCCATCCATCACCAGATGAAGGCTCTATGGTGACATGCAAAATATTCATCAGTATGGTTATGGGCCAAGGCCAGTTCAGGCACCCTCTCCTCTGCTGCCCAGGGAACAATCTGGAGACCTCTCCTTGAGCCTGGGAACCCCTCCAGAATCAAGTCTCTCACAAACCCTAAAATGGCTCCATTAGTTGAGATATATACTTCCCTGCTCCCATAACCATCCTTCCTCCCTCCCAACCCCCGTCCCATTCCCCTAAGCCATCCCCAATCCTCCCCCTCTCCCCTCTCCCTAACCATCTCCCCTTACTTCCATCCTCCCACCCCCTGTGCACCCAAATTTGCCTGGCAATCTTGTCTACTTCTAATATCCAGGAGGATAACTATATGATTTTCTTCAGGTTCACCTTCTTATTTAGCTTCACTAGGATCATGAATTATAGGCTCAAAGGCCTTTAACTATAGCTAGAATCCACGTATGAGTGAGTACATACCATATTCCTCTTTGTGGGTCTGGTTTACCTCACTCAGTAAAGCGTTTTCTATTTCCATCCATTTGCATGCGAAATTCAAGATGTCATTGTTTTTTACCGCTGAGTAAAACTCTAATGTGTATATGTTCCACACCTTTTTTAACCATTCTTCTATTGAGGGGCACCTAGGTTGTTTCCATGTTCTGGGTATTACAAATAGTGCTGCTATGAACATAGTTGAACAAATACTTTTGTAGTATGATAGGGCATCTCTTGGGTATATTCCCAAGAGTAGAATTGCTGGGTCCTGAGGGACGTTGACTCCCAGTTTCCTGAGAAACCGCCACACTGATTTCCACAGTGACTGCACAAGTTTGCATTCCCACCAACAATGAATGAGTGTTCCCCTCATTCCACATCCTCACCAGCATAAGCTATCATTGATGTTTTTGAGTTTAGCTATTCTGACAGGTGTAAGATGGTATCTCAAAGTGGTTTTGATTTGCATTTCCCTGATCACTAAGGAGGTTGAGCATGACCTTAAGTGCCTTTTGGCCATTCGAAGTTCACCTGTTGTGAATTCTCTGTTTAGTTGAGTACTGTAACATGAGGGGTACCTGTTTGTTTGTGTTTTTAGTCCTGCCCAGCCCCCCAGCTGTTTAGTACCAAAGTAAAATCACACAAGAGATCTCTATAAGTTATAATGCTGATTGGCCCATTAGGTCAGGCTTCTTACTGGCTAACTCCCACATTTTGATTAACCCATTTTTTTGATCTATGTTAGCCATGTGGCTCAGTACCTTTTTCAGTGGGGCAGCTCACATCCTGCTGCTTTGGTGATCTGGGCAGGAGTGGGAGGAACCAACTTCCTCCTCCCCAGAATTCTCCTGCTCTTCTCGCATCATTTCCACTTCCTCTCTGGTTTTTCTACCTACACCTCCTGCCTGGCCAATCGGCGTTTATTTAAAACATGATTGACAGAATATAAATAATTCTCCCACACCACTTCCCCCTCTTTTTTAAAAAATGGGAAAATTGGATAGATAATAATGGTATTTGTGAGTTATTGATTATAGATAATTACATCGGCATAGATTTTTGTATATGGATACAAAGTTAAATTATATTGAATATTGTATGTATGCATGCTTTTACCTGTTTAAAACATTTTTTATGTATTGATATATATATATATATATATATATATGTTGTATTGATATATGTATACCATATTGCAGTGTACAGTGCTGTGGGAGCACCTTCCGCTCCATCAGCCAATAGCCGCTAAAATACCAGCCCACTGGGGCATGGTATATTTCTCTTTAAAAGAAGAGCGGCAAGCCTCGGCTCAGCCTCTTGGTTCCAGCACTTTGTTCCAGATCCTGCTCCAGTGACTAGGCTCCTTTCCTGACGGTTTATGTGTATGTAAGTTTTACCCCCCCAAAATAAATACCCCTTTAAAACCTAACTGGTGTGGGATTAATTCGCCATTACAGTACCCCATTTTTTAATTGGGTTAATTAGAGTTTTAGTGTCTAGTTTCTTGAGTTCCTTGTATATTTTGGAGATCAGACCTTTGTCTGATGAGGGGTTTGTGAAGATCTTCTCCCAGTCCGAAGGTAGCCTTTTTGTCTTACTAACAATGTCCTTTGCTTTACAGAAGCTTCTCAGTTTCAGGAGGTCCCATTTATTCATTGATTCTCTTATTGTCTGTGCTACTGGGGTTCTACTTAGGAAGTGGTCTCCTGTGCCTATATCTTGTAGACTACATCCCACTTTCTCTTCTATCAGGTTTAAAGTGGTCAGATCAATATTGATGTCTTTAATCCATTTGGACTTGAGTTTTGTGCATGGTGATAAATATAGATCTACTTTCATTCTTCTACAGGTTGACATCCAGTTATGCCAGTACCATTTGTTTAAGATGCTTTCCTTCTTGTATTGTATACCTTTAGCTTCCTTGTCGAAAATTAGGTGTTCATAGGTTTGTGAGTTAATATCTGGGTCTTCTATTTGATTCCATAGGTCGACTTCTCTGTTCTTATGCTAATACCAAGCTGTTTTCAATACCGTAGCTCTGTAATAGAGTTTGAAGTCAGGGATGGTAATGCCTCCAGAAGTTCCTTTATTGTATAAGATTGTTTTGGCTATCCTGGGTTTTTTGTTTTGCCATATAAACTTGATTATTGTTCTCTCAAGGTCTGTGAAGAAGTTTGATGGGATTTTGATGGGGATTGCATTGAATCTATAGATTGCTTTTGGTAGAATTGCCATTTTTGCTATGTTGATTCTCCCAATCCAAGAACAGGGGAGGTCTTTCCATTTTCTGGTATCCTCCTCAATTTCTTTCTTCAAAGACTTAATGTTCTTGTCAAATAGGTCTTTCACTTCCTGGTTAGAGTTACCCCAAGATATTTTATACTATTTGTGGCTATCATGAAAGGTGAAGATTCTCTGATTTCCCTCTCTGATACTTTATCCTTTGTGTATAGGAGGGCAACCGATGTTTTGGAGTTGATCTTGTATCCTGCCACATTACTAAAGGTGTTTATCAGCTGTAGGAGTTCTTTGGTAGAGTTTTTGGGGCCACTTATGTACACTATCGTATCGTCTGCAAATAACGAAAGTTTCACTTCATCCTTTCCAATTCGAATCCCCTTGATTTCCTTATGTTGTCTTATTGCTATTGCTAGAACTTCAAGCACTGTATTGAAGAGGTATGAAGAGAGTGAATAGCATTGTTGTGTTCCTGATTTTAGTGGAATAGCTTTGAATTTCTCTCCAATCAATTTGATGTTAGCTGTAGGCTTGCTGTATATTGCTTTTATTATATTTAGGTATGATCCTTGTATCCCCAGTCTCTCCAACACCTTTATCATAAATGGGTGTTGAATTTTGTCAAATGCTTTTTCAGCATCCAATGAAATGATCATGTGGTTTTTTTCTTTCAGTTTATTTATATGATGGATTACATTGATAGATTTGTGTATGTTGAACCATCCCTGCATCTCTGGGATGAAGCCTACTTGATCATAATGGATGATTTTTTTAATGTGTTTTTGGATTTGGTTTGCCAGTATTTTATTGAGAATTTTTGCATCAATGTTCATGAGTGAGATTGGCCTGTAATTCTCTTTCTTGGTTGTGTCTTTGTGTGGTTTTGGTATCAGGGTAACTGTAGCTTCATAAAAAGAGCTTGGCAATGACTCTTCTGTTTCTATATTGTGAAATACATGAAGGAGTGTAGGTATTAGCTCTTCCTGGAAGTTCTGGTAGAATTCTGCATTGAAACCATCTGGCCGTGGGCTTTTTTTTTGGTCGGGATATTTTTGATAACAGCTTCTAATTCTTCACGACTGACAGGTCTGTTTAGATTGTTCACCTGGTCTTGGTTCAACTTATCTAAAAAAAAAATCCATTTCTTTAACATTTTCCAATTTTGTGGCATATAGGCTTTTGTAGTAAGATCTAATGATTCTCTGAATTTCCTCTGTGTCTGCGGTTATGTCCCCCTTTTCATTTCTGATCTTATTAATTTGCATGTTCTCTCTCTGCTGTTTGATTAGTTTGGAAAGGGGTTTGTCGATCTTGTTGATTTTCTCCAAGAACCAGCTTTTTGTTTCATTGATTCTTTGGATTGTTTTCTGTATTTCTATTTTGTCGATTTCAGCCCTCAGTTTGATTATTTCCAGTCTTCTACTCCTCCTGGGTGAATCAGCTTCTTTTTTTTCTAGAGCTTTCAAGTGTGCTGTTAAGTCTCCAATGTGTGCTTTCTCCGTTTTCTTTAATTGGGCACTTAGTACTATGAACTTTCCTCTTAGCACTGCTTTCATAGTGTCCCATAGGTTTGAGTATGTTGTGTCTTTATTTTCATTAAATTCAAGGAAGACTTTAATTTCTTTCTTTATTTCTTCCTTGACCCAGGGGTGATTCAATAGTTGACTGTTCAACTTCCATGAGTTTGTTGGCTTTCTGGGGGTAGCATTGTTGTTGAATTCTAACTTTAATATATGGTGATCTGACAAGACACAGGTGGTTACTAATATTTTTTTTGTATCTGTGGAAGTTTGCTTTGTTACTGGTATGTGGTCAATTTTTGAGAAGGTTCCATGAGCTGCAGAGCAGATGGTATATTCTTTCCTATTTGGGTGGAATGTTGTATAGATGTCTGTTAAGTCCATTTGATTCAATACCTCCAATAATTCTCTTATTTCTCTGTTAGGTTTCTGTTGATTAACCTGTCCATTGGTGAGAGAGGTATGTTGAAGTTTCCTACTATTAGTGTGTGTGGTTTGATGACTGCCTTGAGTTCTAGGAGTGTTTCTTTTTCATAAGTGGGTGGCTTTATATTAGGGGCATAGATATTCAGGATTGAGACTTCTTCCTGATGAATTGTTCTTGTTATGAGTATGAAATGTCCATCTCCATCTCTTCTGACTGATTTTAGTTTGAAGTCGATTTTGTTAGATATTAGAGTGGCCACACCCGCTTGTTTCTTAGGTCCATTTGCTTGAAAAATCTTTTCCCAACCCTTTATTCTGAGTAGGTGTCTGTCTTTGTGGTTGAGGTATGTTTCTTGTAAACAGCAGAATGTTGGATCCTGTTTTCATATCCAATCTCTAAGTCTGTGCCTTTTTATAGGTGAATTGCATCCATTGTTATTAAGTGATATTAATGACCAGTGGTTGTTGACTCTGGTTATTTTTGGAGGGGGGGGTAGTAGAGTGTATGTGTTTCCCTTCTTTGAGTTGTGCTTGTGAAGAGTCACTAGATGTCTGAGTTATTGTAGGCAGTGTTGGGAATGTTGGATTCCTTGGATTATGATTTTCCTTCTAATACTTTCTATAAGGCTGGATCTGTAGCTATGTATTGTTTAATTTTTTTTATCCTGGAATATTTTGTTTTCTCCGTTGATAGTGAATGATAGCTTGGCTGGGTATAGTAGTCTGGGCTTGCATCCATGGTTTTTAATTTCTGCAGTACCTCTATCCAGGACCTTCTGACTTTCATGGTTTCCATAAAGAAGTCCGGTGTAAGTCTGATAGGTTTACCTTTATAAGTTATTTGACCTTTTTCCTTTGGAGCTCTTAATATTCTTTCTTTAATCTGAATGCTTTGTGTTTTGATTATTATATGGCGAGGGGATGATTTTTTTTGATCCAGTCTATTCGGTGTTCTGTATGCTTCTTGAACCTTCATAGGAATATTGTTCTTTAGGTTGGGAAAGTTTTCTTCTATAATTTTGTTGAATATATTTTCTGGACCTTTGATCTGTAATTCTTCTCCTTCTTCTACCCCTATTCTTCTTAGATTTGGTTTTTTTATTATGTCCCAGATTTCCTGAATGTTTTGTGATGAGTATTTGTTGGATTTGCTGTTTTCTTTGGTCAGAGCGTTTATTTTCTCTATGGCGTCTTCATAATCTGAGATTCGTTCTTCTATCTCTTGTATTCTATTGGTTATGCTTGTATCTGGTGTCTCTGTTTGTTTACCTAGATTTTCCATATCCAGTCGGCCCTCGGTTTGTGTTTTCTTCATTGCCTCCATTTCAGTTTTTAATTCTTGAACTATTTCCATTACCTGTTTGATTGTTTTTTCTTGGTTTCTCAGGGTGTCGTTTACTGATTTACTTATTTCTTCAAACTTTTTGTTATACTTCTCTTCCAATTCTTTACTCATGTCTTCAATCTTTTTGTTATACTTCTCTTCCATTTCTTTAAGTGAGTTATTCATACCCTGTTTAATGGACTCTATTGCTTTCATAATGACACTGTTTTCCACGTCTTTCGGAATAGGGTGTTCAAGTCCTTCGGTAGTAAGATCACTGGGATCTGGTGTTTTCATGTTGTTTTTCAGATTGTTTGAGGAATTCTTGCCTTGGCACCTGCCCTTCTCTTCCTTCAGATGTTCTCCAATGTCTCTTCCCTCCGCTGGGTCTTCTGCTTCAGGATCAGTGCCCCTTGCTGGCCAGGAATCTCCCTGCCTGCAGTCCTACCTTGCTGCAGGCAAGCTATTAAAACAAAGGAACTCCCTCCTGTCCAGTTGCACTCACTCCCCTGTCTAGGCGGCACCCACACAGGCTGGGTTGGAGGATTTTATGCCCTGAAAAAGGGAAGGAGGAAGGGAAGGTGTTCCTGGCTGAAAGCGGGGATGGGGTAGGAGGAGAGAGGGCTCAGCTGGGGGAAGCCGCCCCTTTGGAATACCCAGGGAGATAAGGGTGGCGGGAAAATTGTGTGTTCCCTTACCAGGCTTCTGTGGCGGGTCAGGAGCACACTTACCCCTCCATTGTATCTTCTGCTACAGGATCAGTGCCCCTTGCTGGCCAGAAATCTCCCTGCCTGCAGTCTTACCTTGCTGCAGGCAGGCTATTAAAACAAAGGAACTCCCTCCTGCCTGGTTCACTCACTGCCCCTTCCCGGCGGTGCCCACACAGGCTGGGTTGGAGGATTTTATGCCCCGAAAAAGGGAGGGAGGAAGGGAAGGGGTTCCTGGCTGAAAGCGGGGATGGGGTAGGAAGAGAGAAGGCTTAGCTGGGGGAAGCCGCCCCTTCAGAATACACAGGGTGTGTGTGTGTCAACTTCTTTGAATAGCTTCTATTTGAAGGTTTTTGGAAGATATCTGTCTGGTGGTAACATCTCCTAAATTCAGCATTGTATGACTATATCAAGAATATTTGGTTTTTAAAGATGCATTGGCTATGTCAGCCCTACCCATACAATACAATTTTCATTATCTTTATGCTAACCATTATAGATAAGTCCATATAGTCCTCTCCATTGTAAATTTAACCAGAAATGTACTAACATGATTTTGAAAAGAATACTTTTGGTATTGTTTTTGGTAAATGACTTTACTCCTCAGTTTCAGATGCAAGTTCTGAGATTTATATTTGAAACAACTGATTTCACTTGACTCAGTAGTGAAAGTAACTGATTTCTTTCTTTCTTAACCTTGAGCACAAAATTAAAACGAAAGTTTCTGGGTAAGAATTTCTGGAAGACATTTATTAATGCCTAGAGATAGCTTTTACACTATGCCACCTGGAAAATTCTCATAGTTATTAGCTTGATTTGTGTTCATTTGCTCAGATTTTACAGAAAAACTATTTTAAATCACTTTGGGATATTAAAGTCATTTTAAAATATATGTTTTAGTTTGTTCTGAACAGTGGTCATTTGAGAAAATGTTGTGAGTTGCATTAATTTATCTTTCTGCTGTTTATTTATAAAAGATTTATTTTATTGCTTTTGTTTCTGTGTACCTGTGTCTATGTGAGTGAATGCAGAACAGGAGTGTCTGTGTGGGCCACTGGGGCTGGAGTAAGAGGCCCTTGTGAGCCGCTGGGAATTGGATTCAGTACTTTTTCCTCTCTGTGCCATGTCCTCGCCCACCATTGTTTGTTAGCAGAGGGTATCGCCTGGTTAAATGAAGGCTAGCATTAGAAAGCAATTTCTGTTCATTTTGATAGATGACTTTGGATTCCTATTTTGGCCTTCTGTAGTCATAGGAACAACATAAGAGAAACCGTTATAAGTAGGAAGCTGGATGAGGAGGAAGATGAAAAAAATCCCTCATCTAATTTGGCTTTGAGGTGCAGTTAGAGAATCCAAGAACTTTTGCCCCATAGGTATTTGGATGCCTCTCAGTTCCCTGGACATCTAAATGGTCTGCTGGTGTTCTTTGGGAGGGTTCAGTCTATGAAAGTATTGGAAGTGTGGGCAGAGGGGTGAGAACAGGGTAAAGGAATGAATCGGGTAGAAGAATTATTTAACTGTAACGGGCCAGTGTGACACCAGCATTTAGGAACAGGGAAGGAACATGGATCTGGGAAGAGAGAGTGCCTGGGAAGTGGCGGGAAACCAGGGAGATGTGTGGGCTTCTTAGCTTCCCTATGCTTCTCTGACTAGGTCTTACCTGTCAAATATTTTCAGTTGTTTAAGGAGACAGTTGCTTAAGGAAGTTGTGAATAGGATAGTGTTCATCATGCTTAGCAACGGGTGACTCCTACTAACTTTGTTGAGAATGTTTTTATTTTTCAGTGTGTGTGTGTTCGTGCTTGTGTGTGTGTGTGTGTGTGTGTGTGTGTGTGTGCGTGTATGTACCCATGCAGGACACCTACCAGTCAATCTCCAATGTCTTCTCTTCGGAACTGTCTACCTTGTTTTTGAGACAGGGACTCTCAATGATTTGGAACTCTCTAGTTTGGTTAGGCTCTCTGGCCAGAAAAGCTCAGGGATCCACCTATCTCTACTCTTTGATCCTCAGTACTAGGATAAGAAGTACACACTACTACACTGGGGTTTTTTAAATTTTAAATTTGTGTTCTGGGGATCAAGATCAGGTGCTCATGCCTGTACTGCAAGCTATTCACTGACTGTGCTCTTTTCCTAGGACCATTCTCTCTGTTCTCACTATAGAAAATTTCAAATATATCCCAAAGTGACAGTTGGAACAACATGTGTGTGTGTGTGTGTGTGTGTGTATACATATACATATATACACATATATACATGCACATACACACACACACATATATATAAATATATATATATATATATATTATATATATATATATATATATATATATATATATATATATATATATATATATATATATATAGTTAAAGCTGGGGCTGCTAGGTGCAGCCATTCAGCCCAGTATGCCAGCTAAAGAGACAGGGGAGTTAATCTATACACACTGGAAAGAGGAATGTATAAAGGGTACAGTGATTCTCCAAGTTTGTCTTCATGGTACTTCTGCGTTTTAGGTTTAAAGAGGAGCACTGGGACAATGAGGTAAAAGGACAGGTACACATAACTGCACTGTGTTTCTGCCATCATTGTTTTGGCTCTGATCCTGCAAAGTAGTCTTAATAAGAAGCTGTTAAACTGTTGCTGTCATTGCTCTTAGGAGAACAACTTGTTTTCTATGAGTTCATCTGCTCCACAGTAAACTTTTCCATCCTAGATAGTTGTTCTCATCTTAGGTATAGTTTTTTCCTGCCTTCCACACCTTGCTGCTCCTGGAATCCAAGGTAATTGCAGGTTTAGGACAACTTAAACATTTCAATCTTAAACGTGGATTGGTGAAGTATATTAGGAAATCATTGGTTTAAGACATTAGCACGGCTGTTCGGAGTCAGGCACAAAGCTGATAAGAAGTAAAGGGGGTGGGCATAAATGGAGACAGATGTGCTAGATCCTTATCCTGCCTGAAGTTACCTTGGAGGTCAAAGGAACATTTTTAGCAGAATGTTCATTAGTTCATAATTCAGGCAAAATGACTACAAAGAGTTTTTCAATCTTGTACTCTTGATTTTTGGTTTGTTTCTTTGCTTATTTGTCTGAGACAGTTTCTCATTTTAAAACAGTATTACAGAGGTAGGATTACTGGAAGCAGAAGGAAAAATCTTTGCAATAAGTAGGTGAATGCTTATAAATCAACAAAACTTATAAGAAGTAAAGACAAAATAAAAAGCACATGACTAACCTTACAAGTTTTGAATCTGGGAGCTGGAGAATTGGCTCAGAGGTTGTTGCTCTTATAGAGGACCAAGATTTGATTTTCACCATCCTCATGGCGGCCCATAATCATCTGATTCTCAAGTCTCAGAGGATTTAATGTTCTCTTCTGACCTCTTCAAGCACTAACCATACATAGGTAAAATGCAGGCAAAACATTCATATGCATAAAATAATAAAATAAATGAATCTTTAAAAGATTTAGAGTCGAGCTAATTGGAAAAGGCAATGAGTTATATCCACAGAAGCAAGTGACTTGTGCTGGTATAACAGATTCAGAGAACATGTGTATATTTTATCCAGTCCTTGCTACAGTGATGAGCAAGGAATGGTAGACCATATGCTGTGAAAGTTTGGGTTCTTTATGTCATTTCTTTTAACCTCAGTTTCATCACTGGTGATGAGAAAAAAGTTATCTTACAATGGTGTATATTAAATGAAAACCTGGATGTAAAACATATGTATATGCATGTTCTCTCTGGAAAGACCTCTGGAGTGGTGAGACTCTCACTCAAGTCTCGGGATAAAACAACTCCCCAGGAACTCACGAGAGATCATCCTTGCTGCAATCACATGAGGTTTATTGACAGGACAGGAACCAGTGCACTGGGGCCAAAACTCATTTCCACGCAGGGGTAGAGAGTTCTACCCCGAGTAGCTGGGAGAAGGGGTATTTAAGGGAAGAAACCACAACCCACTAATCAAAGAGGGTAGGGAGGGCGTCATTGCAAAATTCTGAAAATACCAGTGATCATTGAAAAATTCCAAAGATACCAGAGATAATCACAAGGGGGTAATTCCCTGTTTCTCAAGATTATTCTCAAGATTATAATCTAACTTTATCTTTAGCTAGTTCATGAAACAGAGTTACTGAACCGGCTAATCTAGATTTTTGATTCTTCTCTCCCTGCTTAGATACTTGGCTCTATTTTTTTCTGCTAGAGGGCTCTGGATTTATCCGTGTCTTTCACTCTTTGTTGCGATTAGTTTTTGTCAACTTTACACAAGCTAGAATCAGTTGAAAAGAGGAAGCCTAAAGTGAAAAAATTCTTCTATCAGATTGGCTTCTACGTAAGCCTGCAGGCAAAGGTTTTAAATTAGTGATTGATGTCAGACGTCCCAGCCTGCTGAGGATAGTGCCTTTCCTAGACAGGTAGCCTTGAGATGTAGTAGAAAGCAGGTTTAGCAAACCATGAGGTACAGGCCAATAGCAGTCTTTCTCTATGGTCTCTGTATTAGTTCCTGCCTCTGACTTCCTATCTTGAGTTCCTGACCTGACTTCTCTCAGGGATAAATTATGACCTGAGAAATATTAAATAAATCTTTTTCTCCCCATATTGCTTGTGGTCATGGAGTGCCAGAGTTCTCTGCAAACACCACACTAGTAATTTGACAATTCACAGTAGACAAGAAAACAGGTCAGTTTAGTGTGACTCAGTAGCTGGTGTTGGTTCAAACTTCAAGAGTCTGATGCTGAGTAGTTTATTTTAGGTATATTTAAGCACAGCACAATTTAGTTAAAAAATTTCTTGGTAATAACTCAATCCTGTGTACATAATAAAACTAAAGATATTACTATGTTGAAACTCTTTGTAAAGTACAGGTGACATCTTCCATAAATATGGGGTCTATAGATTGACAGAGAAAAACAAGATAAGGGTCTTGGGGCAGATCTACTGTGTTCTCAGTCATACAGATAGCACAAAGGCCACCAGACTATTAACCACCCCCATCTCCAGTCTTCTGGGCATCAAACAGGTTACACACCTCTCTCTTTGAAAAGACAACCTGTGTGTTTAACATTTCTGGTCCCCCCAGCCCCGCAGAGCTTATCTGTGAGCACAATGATCTCTTGTCTCCTACAATGGAGTTTATCACAAACCATTTCTCCTTCTCAACCTTCCTTCCTTCTCTCTTTCCCTTTTTCCCTTTCTTCCTTGCTCCCTCCTCTTTCTCTGTTCTCTCCTTCCATTTTTTTCCCTTTATGTCATCCTCCCTATGTCTGTCTATCTTTTCTTCGTAACTTCATTATCAGCATCATCATTTTTGGCACCATGGTCTATTCTCTGGAAATGATTCCTTCATTTTTGGGGGAGGGGGAATGCAAAAGTTTTTCTTTTCCAAACACAGTTTCAAGAACACCTACACACAGCTCCTATGGACCTTTTATCTCACTTCTCCTTTTTTCCCCTATATATTTATGTTTCTTCTCAAGTAAAGAGTGAAGTGTCACCCGGAAGTATGATGTCTGTGGTTAGGCTCTATTCCCTAGACACATTGCTAAACATGAAGATATTTTTGACATTAAAGTATCATTTAGCGTTATGAACTTAACATTACTAAGGCAGATTTCCTGCTCTAGCATAGCTACATTTAAAACCTGCTCGGGTACATTTAAAACCTTGGGGAAGAGGTTGGAATCACCCATGAAGATGGAGCTCTTCCAACAGACTGCCTTGAGATTCAGGTGGCAACATCATCTCTTCAGCTGTTACTTGGCCTCCATGTTGGTAGTCAGCTATGAAGTCTTTAGACTTGCCATATTCCACAGATGCAGTAGCCAATCGCCCTTTCTTTATCTTAAACTTCTCTTTCTACTCCTTTTTTATTTTAATTTTTCTTTCTTCTTTTGAATATCTGTGTATGTATGTCTATATATCTATATTCATATTTATATCTGTTTTTAATATCTATATATGCACACACAATCCTAGATAGGGAGAATAATAATGGAAAGATGACGAGAAAAATGGTGTATGAGGTACATGCACACAAATAAACATTAACACAGATACATATTCTCTCCCTCAGTTGCACCTAAAGATACCCCAACAGTTCTGATTCTCTGGATAATCACGGTACTTATTAAAGGTCTCATTAATAAATGGCATACATTTTTTTCAATTGATCTTTTAAATATGTCATGTGTAAGTGTCACACTATTTAGTAGGCAAGGACACAGAGACCTAGACAGACTTAAGAGTCTGTTCAAGTTGTCACTGGTTTTACAGAACAAAACTAGGATTCAAACCCAGCCATTTTAGAATCCAAGCTATTAAAAATCATTATATTGCCTTTAAAACTCATGATAAGTACTAATTTGCCTTGAATTAGCTAAATGACCTTTCTGTTAAAAGAGTACATATATATGCATATATATTTCTATGATTATAGTGAGATTAGAGTTTTTATCTTAAATATCTTTTCATATGCTATAATGAACCGATTTCCACTGTTACCGAAACCTGGACAAAATGAGAACAATTGTTGTTTCTGAAATTGTAATGAACCTGTGATACAATTATGGCAAAGCACTCACCCTAGGGCCTGAGATGAAACCATTAATATAAATATCTTATTTTGTTTTATTTTAAAGGGTTTTCAAAATTTCATTTCATCATTGAAATGTCCAAGACTGTAGGTCAATATCCCAGTCATTAAAAAGTGAGTGTTGTCTTATATTTGGGATTATCTGTTGACATATTTGTACATTTTACCCTTTTGATCTTTCCTTCCTTCCTTCCTTTCTTCCTTCCTTCCTTTCTTCCTTCTCTCTTTCTTTCATTTTTCCAGTAAGGAGTGGATAGTATTGTTAGGAACTGTCCTGAAAAGTGACAGGAAACAATGTAATTAGTAATATTTGCTTTATTAATATATCTAGAGAAGAAATATTCCTGACCATTTACTGTTTCTCAAACTATTTCTTTATACATTACTTATGTTTCTAGAAGTATAATTACAGGGTCAAAATGTACAGACTTTTTAATGATCCTTTTGGCATTTTAAGAGCACACTGTAAAGCTGTTTGCTAAAATGACTGTGGAAATTATTACTGCAGTCCCAATTATGATTCAGAGAGCTGAATCATAACAAACCTCTTTGTGCTTTGTGTTAGGACATATGACTTATTCTAGTTCATGGATTCTGAGAGGAGGCATGTATCATTGGGGAGACTAAATGATCAGTGTGAAATCCTGTGGGGTTTCTCTGGTTACACAGGGAATGAGGAGGAACCATGCAGATGAGAGCTTACAGGCCCTGGTTGAGATGGAACTTGAGGAAAGAAGAAAGTTAAGTGATCAGAGATTTCAGACTTAGGGTTAGAAACCTCAACATAGCCTAGCTTATTCTGACCCAGAGAAAAGATGTAACATTTAGAATGTAGATCAATTTCTATGGAGGGGAGGAAGTAGAAAGAGTGGGGGAGAGAAAACCGTAGTCAGAATATGTTGTTTGAAAAACATTTATTTTCAACAAAAGAAAATACACAGAAGTCTTTAGGGGAGAGAGAAGGTAGAAGGGGGAGGATTGGGGAGAGCTTGGAGGAATGGGATGGTTGGGATGGAGGAAGGGTGGATGTGGGAGCAGGGAAGTAGATTGAGTAACTTTTCAAATCACCAGGACTTTATTGCGAAAAACTATCATGTAACAGTCAGTAACTTTTATAAAGATCTTTAAAATTATTTTAATTTATGTGTATATGTATGCCTTTGTGTGGGTATGTGTACCCATGTGTGGGTGTCCACGGAGACCAGATCAGGGTGTCACATCCCCTAGAGCTGGAGTTTCAGGCTCTTGTGGGCTGCTTGGTGTGTGTGCTAGGAAGGGAACTTTGGTCCTCTGCAAGAAGAGTCTGCAGCTTTATCTGGTAAGCCCTCTCTCCAGCCCCTACACTGGATACTTGTTCTCATTTATTTATGTTTTTCATTTTACATACCACCTCCAGTTTTCCCCCTCCCCTTTTCTACCCCCCCCTCCTTTTGATCTTTTATCCACTGCTTAGAGGAAGTAAAGCCTCTCTTGGGGAGCCAACAAAGTCTGACATGTGAGGTTGAGACAGGACCAAACCCCTCCCCATGGACCAAGACTGAGCAAGATACCCAACCATAGGGAATAGGCTCCAAAAAACTAGTTCATGTACCCGGAATATATCCTGCCAGACCTTCCCCCACCAACAGATTAAGCCACATAACTGTCACCTACATTCAGAGCATCTAGTTCAGTCCCATGCATGTTCCCCAGCTCTCATTCCAGAGTCTGTGACCTCCAACTAGCTCAGGTCAGCTGTCTCTGTGGTTTTCTCTATCATGATCTTGACTCCCCCCCTTGCTCATATGATCCCTTCTCCCTCTCTTCAACTGTGCTTGACTGAGTGTCACTGCCTCTACTTTCATCAGTTACTAGATGTGGATTCTATGATGACAATTAGGGCAGTCACTAATCTGATTATAGGGGAAGACCTGTTCAGACACCCTTTCCACTATTGCTCGGAGTCTTAGGTAGGGTCATCCTTGTGGTTTCCTGGGAATTTCCCTAGCACCAGGGTAATTTTGTATGTGTGTAGATATATCTTTGCTATAGATTTCCATGTCCCCTTAAAAACGAGAATTGATTTTGTTGGATTGTCCTCCAATGTAAGAGTCTGCACTTCCCAAATGGATACCCACGCCCGACCCAGGCTGCGCGCTTCCTGAACTCGGGCCCACGAGAAGGGACGATTGTCCTGAGGGTTGGAAAAGAGACACACACAAAAGAGACCTGGCTCATCTACAAGAGTAAATGGCAGGCATGGGCCCACTGCTAAGACCTTGAATACAAGTGGAATCACCATAACAAAGAGAACCAGGTTCTTGCTAAGTTATCCCCTCAAGCCAGAGCTAGTGCAGTCTCCAGGAAGTCGGAGGTCACACGGCCCTGCAATCGCCAGGAGAGAAGGGAAGAAACTTTGGTAGCTACACTCCAATGTATGGTATCACAAGCTTCTGCCAACATTGAGAAGATATATCAACAACCCTTTAAAGTATTCTAAGCTTTCTTCATTTAAACCTGATGTACTTCTTATTGGGTTAATTTCTAGGCATTTTATCTTTTGGCTGCTATTTTAAAATGTTTTATAGTATTACATTTTCTAAAAATGGTTATTTTTATATCTGAAAGTAATTGGTTTCTAAAATTTATATTCATGAGCTTGCTGAATTTACTTATTGTTTGTGGTAGTTTGGATTTCAAAATTCAAAATAGCAACATAAAAATCATATTTAATAAAAATAGTGACAGTTTCCATTATTATAATTCCTTTTCCTTGTCCAATTAAATTATCCAATGTCAAATCATGGTGGTAAAGTATGGGAATCCTTGTACTCTTTTAAAATTACTGTGTGATCCCTATATTGCAATTTTTCAAAGTGTGATAGTGACTCTGGACTAAAACCAATAAAATAACATCAAGTATATATGAAGATTTCTTGATATTTTTAGATTTTTTTCCCCCCAGAAATATTGAACTTGTTTTTGAGGCAGGGTCTCTGGTGTCACAAGGCTGGCTACTGTGTGTAGTGGAGGTTGACCTTGAACTTCTGATCTTCCTGCCTGTACCTCCTCAGTGCTTGGAGAATTATTTACAGCCACATTTGGTTTATGCATTGCTAGGGATTAAACCCAGCTGTTTTCCCCTGCTCTTTGAGGTGCAAATTGCAAGGACTGTTTTGGCTAGCCAAATAAGCTTCCTGCTAATTCCTGTGCTCGCTCTGCTCTAGCCTGGGCTTTGTATTACTTTTGGTTTGGTAATTTTCCCACCTGCCCAGGAGAACATGGTGCCTAGTTTCCTCTCCACTGTCTGTCGCTCTCTCCCTGCCCCCGACCCCCTGCCTGGGTAGGAATTCTCACACAGCGCCAGGCTTTGCGCTGTGCTTTCCCATTTGGCTGGGAGGGGATTTTCTCTTCTGGGGCAAAGGTATATTAACTTTGCAGAAAGCTAAATAAAGTGGCATTCGGCTATCTCTTGACGAATGACCCAGATCTCTTTGTGTGTGTGTGTGTGTGTTTTGTTTAATCCCCAGGCCCTTGCCCCAAGCTGGTGGCCTGCACGGAAGCGCGTGAACCGTGCCGGGAGGGTGGTGCAGAATCGGGTGTTTCCCATACCCAGCGTTTCATGCATTCTAGGCAGGAATTCTCCCAAGCCAGCTATATCCCCAGTCCTTGCAGTGTTGTTATTTGTAAAGTATTCTTTTAATATGCTGTTAGTTTTTCTTTCCAGGTAGTTTGTGAAGGTTTTTGTATTGGTAATATGAGTTTATTTTGCAGCATGCACTTTTAGTTCATAAAAAATACTTGCTTCATATAACCAATTCAGAAGACAGTCTTCTTCCTATACCTTTCTGGACAGTTTGAATGCATTTAGAATAACTCAGTTTGTGGAGTTTATTTCAATGTTTTCACACATTCTTATTTTTGGAGAGTGAGGCTGAAGCTGTGATAGTGATTCACATCTTTCACTTTTTCTTTAAACAGAAGTTACTTGAGGAGGTGAGATGGTCCATCTAGATTTAAAAACATTTTTAGTATAGTAGCAGTTTCCTGGTGTTGTCATTTGGTTTCTGTTGCTGTGATGAACACTAAAGATCAAAAGCAACTAGGAAGAAAGATTTTATTTGATTTATTGGTTAGAGTCCCTCATCGGCAAAGTCTAAGGTAGGGGCTCAAGGCAGGAATCTGAAGGCAGGAACTGAAGCAGAGACCAAGGAGAAATGTTGCTTCCTGTCTTGCCTCACTCAGCCTGTTTCCCAGCACAGGACCACCTGCCCGGGGGTGATACCACCCACAATGGTCTGTGCTTTCCCACATCAATCTTTCATCAGGAAGATACCCTATAGAGGTGCCTTTTGGTCTATCTGATGGAAGCAAGTCCTCAACTGAGGATCTGCCTTTCCAAGTCACTCTAGTTTGTGCTATGTTGCCATGCAACCAACACTTCTAGATGTGTTGTTTCACTTAGCTTTCTTCCTTACTTGGATGAAATTTAGGAAAAGTCAACTTTTTCTGATGTTTAAATTTTTCTGTTTATGAGGTCATGTGCTGTTTGTGATGATTTACTTTACTTCCTTATAGATTTCTCATATTCCTAAGAAGGTTGGAAAGTACTTTTCTTTATTTTATTATATTTACAAAGATTAACCTTTTTGAATTTTTTGTAATGCTTTTATTCATTATCTTGTTTTCCATTTGTTTATTTAAAATTTTAAAATATTCTTGCTGCTTATGTTTTTCTTCATTGAATTGGAGGATTTTTCTTTGATTTACTTGTCTAATTTTCCTTTGCTATTTCTTTTAAATTTTGTTTTACTTTTATTTATTTATTATTTGTTATTACCTATATCTATTTATATCTCTATTATTTTCATGTCTGAATATATATGTCTATACATGTGTGTACACATGTGTATATGTGTGTGCCATGGCACACAAATGAAGATCAGAAAGCAACTTGCAGGAGCTGGTTTTGCTGTGTGCATTCTGGATATCGAAGTCAGGTCTTCAGGCTTGGTACCAGGTGCTCTTATCCTCTAAGCCATCTCCTTTGTCCTTCCTTAATCATAGCTGTGTTCAAACTGAATTTCTGGCCTTAGTTGTGTGCTTTTACTTATCAATTTGTTTTGAATGTGCATGTGTGTGTGGTATACATGTGTGGAGTCCCAAGATTAATGTTAAATTTTTTTTCTGGATGACTTTCCATTTTATTTGTTGAGGCAAAGACTCTAGCTGAACTGGGAGCACATTAATTCTGGCTAGTCAATTTGCCCAGCAGATTCCTGCCTTTGTCTCCCAAGTGTTGGACTTAGAAGATGCTCTCACACCTCCCTATCTAGGTATCTGTGCCTCAGAGATCGTGCTTGCAGGACAAGCACCTCATTCATCCATTCATCTTCACAACCCATATTCTATTATTTTCTTGTTATTTTTATTCAGTTTTAATTTTTATTCTGTTTATGTGTGTCTGCATGTATGTATGCACACATGTGCAAGTGTCTGTAGATGTTAGAAGAGGGTTTCATATCCTTTGAAGTCAGAACTGTGAATGGTTATGAGTTGCCTAATGTCAGTGCTGGGAACTGAACTGTGGTCCCTGCAAAAATATCAAGCTCTTTTAATCCCTCTTAAGCACTTTTCTGTTACTTTTAAAGTTAAATTCTGTAAATTAGCTTCATATCTTTTTCAAGGAAGAGTGATGGGCAACTTCTTGAGTATGTAAATGAAGGGACTTGATGACACAACCTTTTTGGAATTCAAATAATATTTTTAAAGTTAGTGTACATTGGAAATGGATATTCAGTTTGGAGTTATAAACTATTATAATAATTTTCTGGTGAAATAATAAGGAGGAATGTACAGATATGAAAATATATTTTATAATATAGTTACCAAGTATTGATTTTATAAATAAATGTCACTTTTAGGCAATTAACTACATGGAAGATCATTAATATCAGTAAGAGTGATAGTCTCCTCTTTTCTTTATTATTATCAGTTTCTCCTTGCTTTTCAATGCAATAACCTCCTGACAACAACATCTAGTTAAATGGTAGTTCTATAGGTAGTTTAAACAACTGTACATATTTTGAGTTGCTATGAACATGGTTTTAGAATTTCATATTGCATTCACATTTCCACTCTAGTCTAACACCATGGATATGGTATAAGGGAGTCACAGAAAAGAGGGAAACAATGCTAACCTACTGTTTACACTAAGTAATCATAGCCAATTCTCATGGCAATCAATGGCTTATGGTATCAGTGGCTTTTATTTTTGCATAGAGGTTTCTACAAATGAAATAAACAGAAAATGAACAATTCCAGTTTTTTCCCTTAGAAAGTAACATTTTATTTCATAGAGTTGTACAACAAAATCAGTTCTCTTCTGCATAACAAAGATGAATGATCATATAAGGCAAATAAGAATGCTTTCAAATTAAAGTGCTATGAACTCGGTTCATTAAACATACATGGCCTTCAAAAGAGTCATCAATTTTCCTCAGGTTATTGTGGCAGCTACCTCATTTAATGAGAAGTTATTTATATTCAGGCAACTGTTTGGTAAGTTTTCCATGAATTCTAGCACTTACAACTTGACTGAAAAATACAACTGCCATGATTCTGATAACTCCTTGAAAGGGGCACGGGAGGCAAAACTTGAACAGCAATCCTAACAAGCAGGGCAAGGAACAACAACAACAACAACAATAAAACTAAAAAACCCTTTTTCTCCTGAGAACAGAGTTTGTGTAAACTTAGTATGTCTGTCTTACATCCTGAAGATTACCTTAATTACGACAAATAACATGCAAACTTCCTGGATAATCTAATCCCAGCATGTGGGAGAATAAAGTAGGCAAACTTTGTCAACAGTCTGAGCTACACAGTGAAACTATTTCAAAACCAGAAATAAACAACAGCAATAAGCAAGCAACAACAAAAATGAAACGAAAAAACCACCCAAAACTGAAGAAATAGTTGCTTAAATATTTCCTGGTTTATAGATACTTGGTTTACAGCCCATTTCTCATAGGAAATTATAATCACAATGGATAACAGTTTCATTTTAAAATGACTATGAAACAATAGGGCAGGCTTGGGGGAGGCTGAACAAGCATGTGATCAAACCGGACTTTCTGAATGTGGCTGACAATGGGGCTGAGAAGCCAATGATAATGGCACTGGGATTTGATTCTACTGCATGTACTGGCTTTTTGGGATCCTAGTCTGGATGCACACCTTCCTAGACCTGAATGGAGCCGGAGGGCCTTGAACTTCCCACAGGGCAGGGTACCCTGCCCTCTCTTAGGACTGGAGGGAGAGGGGGAGTGGGGGAGTGGGAGAGAAATGGGAGGAGGGGAGGAGGTGGAAATTTTGAATGGTATTATTTATAAAGCACAAAAATAAAAAATAAAATGTAATAAAAAAAATGACTGTGATATTGGTCAACTCCATGACACTGTGTGAAGCTACTGATCATCCTAACAACCTAAAAAGTAGTGAAAAACACTTGGAGGAAGCAATCATAATTTAAAATCAAAGTAAAAAGGCATGGACTGATAAGATGACTCAAAGTATTAAGGCATTTTCTGTCATGCCTAATGACCCGAGTTTAAACTCTGGAGTCCACATGATCAGGAGAGAGAATCTCCTGAGCAAACTGTACCTTGTATTCTCAACCTTCATATGCGTGCCATTGAGTGTGCAAACATGCAAAAGGAAAGAATGAATGAAATAGTATTGTAAAATAAAGACATATCCTATGTCATCAAATAAAAAGAAACTAACAAACTCAATTCTTTAAAATTCTGAATTTTCTGTAAACTAAAATGCCTATGTTTCTCTGTGATTAAACTTATGAAACCTAAATATAGCACATGAGGCTGAGATGAACCCCAGATGATGGAGGGATGACAATTTTATATTCATTACAAAACTGAGAGACTTCCACATCAAAATAAAAATGACTTATTGAGCACATTAAGAGGAAATGGGAAGTCTTTTGAGATAAATGTGATCAAAGACTCATCTTTATGTGACTGTATTTGTCATCACACAGAATATTAGAATAAAAGAAAGCATGAAGAGTTTTACATATATTTTCAAAACATAAACCAAGTGTTTCTATTTGATTCTGTTACTATGATAAGATGCTTTAACTAAAACAACTTAAAGAAGTGTAGTGGTTTGAATAAGAAGGACCCTATAGGCTCCTAGATGCGAATGTGTAGTCTTTAGAAATTGGAACTGTTTGAGGATTAGGATTAGGGTATGTCACCTCCTTGAAGGAAGAGTGGGGGTCAACTTTGAGGTTTCCAAAGCTTAAACCCGGCCCACTGCCTCTCTTTCTGCCTGCTGCCTACAGATCAGGACCTAAAGCTCTCAGCTTTCAATGCCATGCCCGTCTGCTTCCTCCCATGATTATCTTGGAGTATCCATCTAAAACTGTATATAGTTTTATACTTATATTTATTTATATTTAGTCCCCCAACTAAATGCTTTCTTTTAAACAGTTGCTTTGGTCATGATGTTTCTTCATAGCAATTGAACAATAACCAAGACAGGAAGGAAAGGGTTAATTTAGCTTATATTTACAGGTCACAGTCCATTAATGAGGAATCAGAAATTGTGGAGGACTATAGCATGCTGGTTCACTCTTGGATCCAATCTTATGTAGTTTTCTCATATAGACCAAGAACATGTGCCCAGGAAATGGTACTGCTCATAGTGGGCTAGACACTTCTACACCAATTAACAATCAAGGCAACCCACCACGGACATGCCCAAAAGATTAATCTTTGCCATCAATTAATTAATTAATCTGGGTCATCCTTCAACTGGCACTCCTTTCTCAGATGACTCCAGGTTATGATAAGTTAGCAGTTAATGATAACTAGGACACCAGAAAAAAAAAAGCATTTTTTAAATTATATTTATCAGTCCAAGTTTTCTTTTTTTCAAGGAAAAAACAGATACAACATTATCATTAGGGAAATTTTTTTGAGTAAATGAGTTTTAATATTTTCCAGGAAAATATAATACAGTTGCTTAAGTTTTGAACTAGTCATATATCCCTGAGGTTAGTAGTCATATATGATTTCATCTGTATCTGAATCTCAATAAAACCACTTAGCACATACCCTTGCTTAAGAGCCTTAATAAAAGGTATAGCAATAAAGTGTCTTCTTGAGTCCCACATCCAGTCATTTTGCTATTATAATTATTATCAGGCAAAATAATACTTACTTACATTAGTAATTAAAAATAAAATTCCATACTTTTAAGTATAGCTGATAGTAGAAATCACATAAGTAGATTATACAATATTGATCATATTTACACTCCAGCCAATTTTAAGAATTTTTTAAATTATTCAAGACCAATTTGTGATGCTCAAATATTCTTGAACATATTGACTTTCAGTGGATAATGGTTGACTTACCAGGGGCTACACTCTGAAAGCTTTTCCTGTCTCTTCCCAAGCAGCAAATAATTGCCAGTAGCTTTATGACTTTGGTCTGAATTGTATACTCCTATTTTTGCAAAAGGAGTGGTGGGCTGCGTCCTGCCACCCGGCTCCCGGCCGACCAGCTAGCTTTACCCGAAATAATTACACAGAAACTGTATACATTTAAACACTGCCTGGCCCATTAGTTCCAGCCTCTTATTGGCTAATTCTCACAGCTTGCTTTAACCCATATTTAGTTATCTGTGTAGCACCATGAGGTTGTGGCTTACCGGGAAGATTCTAACCCACATCCATTTCAGGAAGGGGAATCATGGCATCCGCCTGACCCTGCTTCTTTCTCCCAGCATTCTGTTCTGTCTACTCCACCCATCTAAGCTGCTGTCCTATCAAAGGTCAAGGCAGTCTCTTTATTAACCAATGAAAGTAACACATAGACAGGTGACCCTTCTACATCATCCTATCTTCATACTAGGATTTGCTCTGACTTGAGCTTGCAGAAAACAAGTGAATGTCTCAAGTAATAATGATGATGATGATGATGATGATGAGTCAGTCTTTCTCATAGTGACAAGCATTGCACATTTTTTTTTTCTTTTATGTGTACTTTAGACCATGAGCAGGACATAGAAGTAGGGGATCTATTAGTGATGTGGAAGGGAGAAAGGAAAGGGAGTAGGTGAAAATAATCCAAGTGTATTAGCACACTACATGTGCATAAGGAGATATTTGTGGGAAATTTGTTACTTTGTACAATTAATTTATGCTAATAAATAGGTACATCAAGTTAGTTGAGGTTAGAAAAACATCATTTCATCCTGAATAAGGGGCTTCTGGACAGCTAGCTTGCTCTCTCTGGGACTTTAGCCCCTCACCTTCCATGGGCATGAGCACTGGAAACAGTCTGACAGAGTGAGCAGTTATAAAGTGTGTGCTTATGATCAAGAACTCCACAGGAGAAAAATAATGCATGCATATCTCATTAGTAAACTTTCTAGAGTTACCAGTCAAAATGTTACTAATTTCGATGTACTAGGATAAGGTACACATTATTAAAATGAAAAAGCATGTTAATTTTAACAAGAGAAGAATCCTTCTTCTATTTTTTTCCTTTCAAAATTTAGCATGATGTCCTTTTCAGTGGAAGATAGATTCAACTCTACTGTTTGCCATATTTGTATTTGAACAGCAGGCATAGTTCCTGCTTCCAAGACTTAGTAGTAGATGTTTATCAAGTATATATCTTACTAACTGTCAAAGTATTCTATCTTCTTATATTTTGACAGAACTTAATTAATTAAATTCTACTCCTAGTATGTTTTGTTTGTTGATTCCTATACTACACAGCATCCAGAGTTGGCCACTGTGTGTTACAATGCACATATATTTATAGTTATTATGATTTTGTTAAAAACAGTCTTTAGAGACCTAGGGTAGAATTGAACATTACTGGCAAAATGACAAAAAGCAAAAATACAACAATGAAATGATTCTGAATGATGCTCAGCTCTACTTACAGATCGGTGCCTTGTTCAGACATCACCAGACAGGCTTTCTCCTGCAGCAGGAGGGAGTGGGTGCGAAGACCTACACCCAGACATTATGCAGAGAAACAATCTAAATTGTAGGTCTTCATAAAATCACTCCACTTTGAGATCAGGGAACCCTGCATAAGAAGGGGAAGAAAGATAACAGGAGTCAGAGGGTATGGAGGCCAGTAGGAAAATATGCTCTATGGAATCAATTAAATAGGGCTCACAGAGACTTACAGAGACTGAAGTGGCCAGCACAGAGCCAGGTTCTCTGCATACATGTTATGGCAGTCAGGTTGGTTTTCTTGTGAGACTCCTAACGGTGGGAGATGACGTATCTCATTCTATCTTGCCTGCTCTTAGGACTCTTCATCCTGTTGCATTGCCTTGTTCATTCTTCATATGAGGGCTTTTTGCCTTGTCTTATTGCATCTTGCTTTGTCCTATTTGGCTGTTGTCTTGGAGGCCTGATCTTTTCTGAAGAGGAAATGAATAGGGCATGGGTCTGAGGGTCAGGGGAGGGGGTAAAAAACTGAGAGAAGTGGAAGGAGGGAAACTATGGTTTGTGTTGGGATGTATTGTATGAGAGAAAAATATATTCCAATTTAAAAAATTCTTTACATATCCGATGACCCATGGTTGATATGAGTAACATTTTGGAATGTACCCACTTTTTTGCTGTCAAAACTGGAGTCTTGGTTTCTTTGGTATTTGCATCTGGATGACATGTTTTAGCCTGTTTTGTAATGTTTTCACTTGGATCACTTTAGGAAGTGATGTGGTGCTTATGTCTGTGGATATAACTGATTTTGTTTTTTTCAGTTCATGTTTATTTTCAGGCACCCAACCATACAAATTGCCAGACGCAAACACTTAAGAAAGTGCCCTGGAATACTTGTAACTTCTTTGTACTGCTATTGGGATTATTTTACTATTACTATCACTTGAGACTCCTGCTTTTTAACTGGAGTCTTGGTTTCTTTGGTATTTGCGTCTGGATGACATGTTTTAGTCTGTTTTGTAATGTTTTCACTTGGATCACTTTAGGAAGTGATGTGGTGCTTATGTCTGTGGATATAACTGATTTTGTTTTTTTCAGTTCATGTTTATTTTCAGGCACCCAACCATACAAATTGCCAGATGCAAACACTTAAGAAAGTGCCCTGGAATACTTGTAACTTCTTTGTACTGCTATTGGGATTATTTTACTATTACCATCACTTGAGACTCCTGCTTTTTAACAGTGCCTTAACCTTTGCCTTTATTTCCTATTTATATTTCTGAAATACCTTCTCTTATGGAGAAATACATGGGTTTCTCTAATGGACCCACCAGTAATGACATGAAATAAGAACAAGGTTCTAGACAACCTTGTTGTGAGGAATAGGACACCAAAAGCAAAGCTATTTTGCCAGTGTTGGGCTCCTTAACGTGCTTCCTCCAATGAAATCAGATCTCTGATTTATTAGCAAAGTTTTACTCTTTGAATGTCATGTTAGCACAGGTTACAAACCACTGTGAATTTAGCACATTAGGGCTCCTCAATAATGGTAGATAGCAGAGTTTGGTGATGATAAAAATGTAGCTCTAATGCATTAGTTTGTGTAGGGTAAGAGAGAAACTGAGGTTTTATTCTATCTTTAAGACCATAGCTAGGAACTCTTAGTCATTTTTAAGCATATATCACTTCTTCTGGAACACGAAAGTTTTATAAAAGAAAATGTACCCGAACAACAACAAAAACACCATTTCCCATTAACCTAGTTTAAAATTACAGATATTTTCTTGTTAAAGTTGCCTTTCAAAACATTTTACATATGGTGTGGGAAATACATAGTTCTGTTCTCATATGTTAAAAAGAATACTTAGCTCTGCCATAGTCAAATGCTTGCAACAGCGAAATTTTATTCTTTACGAGAACCTATCAATTTAAATATTTCTATCAGTAATGACATTCTCGTTTTGACATATTGATGTCAATGGGATGTTAATTTTTAATGTTTTCATCCTTTTGTCATTTAATTAATTGTTCCTCCATAATTTAATTAAATGAGTACTGTCATAAGACTAATTATATCATATCTCTGAGTGACATGATCTGTGAAATGATTTTAAAATATGTTGTACTTGCTTCATTTTGCCTGGGGGGAAATCCTGATAGGAAAAGACACATTAATATCGTAGTGCATATAAATGATACTAGGAGGGCTTCTTTGAGTACGGATTTAATTACTTAGTGGAGATTAGTGTTTTAAAGAACTATCGAGGGAGGGGATGGGAAGTATAAAATATAAACATTGACTGTTTTAAGAATGTATAAATGTTGTTAACCAACATAATTTGAATATTTGGTCCTTTGTCCCTACCCCTGGGAATGCTGGGATCATTGTGCATTGTTTCATTTTCCTTCCATTGCAGTTGGCAGATGATAAGAGATGGATCTACCATTTCATTCTTATTTGATCTTAAAATTTTCACCTGTATATATACTTTAAGATTTAGCTACTTGTTATATGTATATATGTGTGCCTACATGAGTTTATGGACACTACATATGTGTGGTGTCAATGGATTCTAGGGCATTGGATCTCCTGAACTAGAGTTCCAGATGGTTGTGATCTACCTCATGAGGGTACTGGAAATAGTACCTGGGTCTTTTGCAGGGGTGGTAAGTACTTTTAACTGCTGAATCATGTCTGTAACCTTCCCTTATGTTTTAACCAGTTTTTTAGACAAATTCTTATCTGTAAGTAATAATTATAATATCAAATGATAGAATTGCTTTGAGAATGAGTTAAGTTACATGGAACTTGCAATCTAGAACCTGTATAGCTATATTTTATAAAAAAGAATGGTGGTGTTGTTATAATATGCATTACTTATACAAGTTCATATGTTTGAGGGAGAGGGAATCATGAGTGATAAGAACATTTAAAATCTACTAACAGTGATTTTCAAGTATATAATGCACTTGTTAACTGTAGTCAATGTGTTGTCTGGTAGACCTCTTAGAGTTTTTCCTTTAGTTTAACTGAAGGTTTTTATACTTGACCAGTGTCTGTCTTTCCAGTCCTCACCAACCCAGCCTTGTGATAACTATTCAACTCTCTATATGTTTATTGTAGCTTCTGTATTTAAGTATGAACATGCCATATTTGAGTAAGTTTCTGACTTGTGTCTGTGTGCAACAATTATCTCAAGTTTAATTTGCATGTTGTAAAAGGCATGAATTTTCTCTGTTTTAGGGTTAAATGGCAATTGATTTTCTTGATTAATAATTGATGTGAGAAGTGCAGCCCACTGTGAGTGGTATTATTCCCTTGACAGTTAGTCCTGGGAATTAGAAGAAAGCAAACTGAGCATATAGAGAGCAAGTCAGGGAGAAGCACCGCTCCATTCCCACAGCTCTGGTTCCTGCCTTCTGGTTTCTGCTTTGCTGGGTTAATGATGCTTTGTTTGAAATGCTTTTCTCTCTGTTCTCTGAATATATCCCCAGCCTCTCTTCCTGCCCTTCAGTATAGAAGTTTCTTTTACTGTAGAGAATATGTTTTTCTGTTACTGTTTTCAAGTCTGCCTTTGAGTTTTGATATTTTCATTGCAGTATATTTGGGTGTAATCTTGCTTGTGTAAAACTGATTGGCAGCTCAGGAATTTCATGGTCCTGTGTGTTTATTAAATAACATTTACCAGATTTTCTGAAGTTTCCTAATATTTGTTCTTTAAATTATTTTTAGTGTTACTTCTTTAACGAGACTTTCTTTCATTACATTTCTGTTCGTATTCTGGAATTCCCACAGTGTATATATTAGCTCACTTACTGATTGACGTTCCATACTTTTTAAATTCTGATGTAGGAGAGACTTCTGTATTTCTGTTGCTTTCATTGGCTAATTAATAAAGAAACTGTTTGACCTGATAGGTCACAATATAGGTGGGTGGAGTAGACAGAACAAAATGCTGGGAAGAAGGGAAGTGAGGCAGTCGCCATAGCTCTCCTCTCCGAGATGGATGCAGGTTAGAATCTTCCCGGTAAGTCACCATCTTGTGCTGCTACACAGATTACTAAATATGGGTTAAAGCAAGATGTGAGAGTAGCCAATAAGAGGCTGAAACTAATGGACCAGACAGTGTTTAAAAGAATACAGTTTCCGTGTAATTATTTCTGGGGTAAGCTAGCTGGGATCCAGGCAGGAACGCAGCCCGCCGTTCCATTTTACTACAGAAAATTCCTTTTCAGGTTTTGTATTTTTTTTTAAAAAAAAATGATTGGGATGTTGGAAATAAACAAATAAACAAACATGCTTGTCTTTAAATTTTCCAGTGTTTTCTTCTTCTTGACTGATTCTCCTGTTGGAGCCCTGTGTTGATTCTTTTACTTCTTTTACTTTCCCTCAGCTTTGGAATCAGGTTTCCTCTCTTTACATAGTTTTCATTGCTCCATTGAATTTCTAATTTTGCTCAAATCTCTCCTTCCTGCTTTGCAACTGTTTGTTTTTTCTTTTGCAGCTTACTGACTTACGGAGTTCCTTAACATCACTTCTTAGAATTTCTTTCTGTAAAGTCAGAGAAGCCATTTCTTCAAAGCCAGCCACTAAATAATTATTTTCATTTGTTCCTTTGGGTTTGCCCTGCTTTCTTCATTTCTAGTGTTCCTAATGCTGTTGAGTTGATGCTTGTTTTGGGTGGAATATTTGATTCTTCTAGGCTTTGTGGTCTATCTTCAGTGGGGAACTGAAACAGTCTACCTGAGCTAATGGGAGCTCTCCCACTCCAGCTGGACTGGTAGGACAAAACAAGTCCCTCTGAATGTGGTTAACAGTTGAGTGGCTGGGGCAGACTGGCAGGGTGGGGTCACTGGCAGTGGCACCAGGATTTATCCCTACTGCTTGTACTGCCTTTTTGGGAGCCTATTCTCTTTGGATGGATACCTTGCTCAGCCTGGATATAGGGAGGAGGGGCTTTAACCTTCCACAGGGCAATGTGCTTTACCCTCACTGAGGGTTGGATGGGGGTGAGGTGGAGGTTAGGTGGAGAGGGTGGGAGGAGGAAAGGGAGTGGGAACTGAGATTGGTATGTATGATGAAAAAAGACAGTTTTCTTTTTTAAAAACTAAAAATCAAAAATAAAAGAATTTCTGCTATGCATTGCTGTAAAGGTGCCAAGTGGGTGGGTGGTAGTGGCTCTGTTTCTGAAGAGTGCATGCAGCTATATGCAGCTCTATAAATGAGATCACCTTCAGTGAAGTAAAGGTGGTACATACTGTGGCGGAGACAAAAATAGTCAGTGTCTCTGGGGTTCTTTGATAACGAAGGCCACTGTTGTCAAATGTTCTTTATTCCCCCTACATGTTAAAATCTTGGCCGAGCTAATCCATTTTGTTCCTAAGATGGGCATGACTTGCAGTCATAAGAGGCAGTGCTGAACTTTAGGGTATAGAGACCCTAACATGAAGAACCGCAGACATGAAGAACTAAAAACTCTTGGCCTGAGCATTTTTTTGTTGCAGAACCTGGGGCTTACGGTGAAGCTACATACTGAGCACACACACACACACACACACACACACACACACGTATCTCACAAAGCTAGGATTCAATAATCGTTGTGACACTATTTCTGGGGAGATAAAAAACTGGTGACCCAAACCAAGAGTACTACCTGTCAGGCTTTTCTCTCTAACGTCTCTTGTTGTGAAGAGACACCATGACCAAGGCAACTCATTTTTTTTAACATTTATTTATTTATTATGTACACAGTGTTCAACCTCCATGTATGCCTGCAGGCCAGAAGACGGCACCAGATCTCATTAATACGTGACTGTGAGCCACCATGTGGTTGCTGGGAATTGAAGTCAGGACCTCTGGAAGAGCCATCACTGCTCTTAACCTCTGAGCCATCTCTCCAGCCCTGCAACTCTTATTTTTTATTGTTTTTATTGAGCTATATATTTTTTCTCCACTCCCTTCCCTTACCCCTCCTCTTTTACCTACTCTCATGATCCCCACACTCCCATTTTACTGAGGAGATCTTGCCTTTTTCTACTTTCCATGTAGATTAGAACCATGTATGTATCTCTTAGGGTTTTCTTTATTGTTTATACTCTCTGGAGTTGTGATTTATAGGCTTGTTTTTTTGTTTCATGTCTAAAGGTCACTTATGAGTGAGTCATATTATATTTGTCTTTCTGCTTCTGAGTTACCTCACTCAATATGGTGTTTTCTAGATCTATACACTTACTTACAAATTTCAAGATGTCATTATTTTTTCTGCTGTGTAGTACTCCATTGTGTAAATGTACCACATTTTCTTTGTTTATTCTTTGGTCAAGGGACATTTAGGTTTTCCAAGTTCTGGCTATTACAAATAGTGCTACAATAAAAAAAAAAGTTGGGCACATATATTTGTGTAATTGAGCATCCTTTGGGCATATACCCAAAAGTGGTATTACTTGAGGTAGGTTGTTTTCTAATTTTCTGAGAAATTGCCATACTAATATCCAAAGCAGCTGTACTTGTTTGCATTCCCACCAGCAATGGAGGAGTGTTCCCTTTACATCCTCTTCAGCATAAAATGTCATCAGTGTTTCTGATCTTGGCCATTCTGACAGGTATAAGATAAAATGTCAGAGTGTTTTGATTTGCATTTCTCTGATGGCTAAGGATGTTGAATATTTCCTTCAGTGTCTTTCAGCTATTTTAGATTCATCTGTTGAGAATTCTCTGTTTAGGTCTGTATCTTATTTTTTTATTGGATTATTTGTTCTTTTGAGGACCAGTTTCTTGAGTTCTTTGAATATTTTGGATATCAGCACTCTGTTTGAAGTGGGGTTTGTGAAGATCCCAAGAAAATTCTTCACAGACCTTGAGAGAACAATAATCAACTTTATATGGAAAAACCAAAAACCCAGGATAGCCAAAACGATCCTATACAATAAAGGAACTTCCAGAGGCATTACCATCCCTGACTTCAAACTCTATTACAGAGCTACAGTAATGAAAACAACTTGGTATTGGCATAAATACAGAGACATCAACCAATGGAATCGAATTGAAGACCTGGATGTTAATCCACAAACCTATCAACAACTGATTTTTGACAAGAGAGCTACAATTATACAATGAAAGAAAGAAAACATCTTCAACAAATGGTGCTGGCATAACTGGATGTCAACCTGTAGAAGAATGAAAATAGATCTATATCTATCACCATGCACAAAGCTCAAGTCCAAATGGGTTAAAGGCCTCAATATAAATCTGAGCACACTGAATCCGATAGAAGAGAAAGTGGGAAGTAGACTGCAACATATGGGCACAGGAGACCACTTCCTACATATAATCCCAATAGCACAGACACTGAGAGCAACATTGAATAAATGGGACCTCCTGAAACTGAGAAGCTTCTGTAAAGCAAAGAACACTGTCATTAAGACAGAAAGACATCCTACTGAGTGGGAGAAGATCTTCACCAACCCCTCATCAGACAAAGTTCTGATCTCCAAAATATATAATGAACTCAAGAAATTAGACATTAAAATTCTAATTAACCCAATTAAAAAATGGGGCACTGAACTAAACAGAGAATTCTTAACAGAAGAAGTTCAAATGGCCAAAAGACATTTAAGGTCATGCTTAACCTCCTTAGCGATCAGGGAAATGCAAATCAAAACAACTATGAGATACCATCTTACACCTGTCAGAATAGCTAAACTTAAAAACACCAATGAGAGCCTATGCTGGAGAGGATGCGGAGTAAAGGGAACACTCATTCATTGCTGGTGGGAAATGTGCTACCACTTTGGAAATCAGGGTGACAGTTTCTCAGGAAATTGGGAATCAATCTACCTCAGGATCCAGCAATACCACTCTTGGGAATATACCCAAGAGATACCCAATCATACTACAAAAGCTTTTGTTCAACTATGTTCATAGCAGCATTATTTATAAGAGCCAGAACCTAGAAACAACCTAGATGCTCCTCAATGGAAGAATGGATAAAGAAAGTGTGGAATATATATGCATTAGAGTACTACTCAGCGGTAAAAAAAACATGCAAATGGATGGAAATAGAAAACACTATCCTGAGTAAGATAACTCAGACCAAAAAAGATGAATATGGTACATACTCACTGATTAGTGGACTCTAGTCATAAACAAAGGACATTGAGCCTATAGTTCACAAGCCTAGAGAAGCCAAATAGCAAGGTGAACCAAAAGAAAAACATCTATAGATCCTCCTGAAAATTGGAAGCAAACAAGATCACCAGGCAAAAGTTGGGAGCATGGGGGTGGGGTAGGGGTAGGGATGGGGATGGGCGAAGAGGAGATTGGTTGGAAGAGAGAAGGGAGAAGGGAAAGACTGGGGAGAGCTTGGGGGAGTGGGAGGGTGGAGATGGAGAAAGGGCAGATATAGGAGCAGGGAAGAAGATATCTACACTAAGGGAGCCATTTTAGGGTTGGCAAGAGACTTAGCTCTAGAGGGGATTCCAGGCTTTTACGGGGATGTCCCCAGCTAGGTACTTGGGCAGCAGAGGAGATGGTTCCTGAACTGTCCTTTTCCCACTATCACACTGATGATTATCTCTAATATCACCATAGAATCTTCGTCTGGCGACAGAAGGAGATAGAGACAGAGACCCTCATCAGAGCAACGGACTGAGCTCCCAAGGTCCAGTTGAAGAGCAGAAGGAGGGAGAAGATGAGCAAGGAAGTCAAGACCGTGAGGGGTTGGTCCACCCACTGAGACAACTTGCCTGATCTAATGAAAGCTCACCAAATCCAGCACGAGACTGGGACTGAAGGAGCTTGTGATCAAAACGGACTCTGAATGTGGATGCCAATGGGGGCGGACTGAGAAGCCATCGATAATAGCACTGGGACTTGTTTCTACTGCATGTGTTGACTTTTTGGAACACTAGTCCATTTGGATTCACACCTTCTTAGGCCTGGATGGAGGGGCGAGGCCCTTGGACTTCCCATAGGGCAGGGTACCCTGCCCTCTCTTAAAAGGAGGGATGGGGAGGGAGGAGAATGAGTGGGGGATCGGGAGGGGAATGAGTTAAGGTGAGGAAGTGTAAAATTTTAAATGGAAAAATTTTAAAAAAAAAGAAAAAAAGAGAAAATCTTTTCCGATTCTGTAGGCTGTCACTTTGTCTTGTTGGCCATAATGCCCTTTGCTTTGCAGAATCTTCTCAGTTTCAGGAGGTCCTGTTTATTAATTGTTTCTCTCAGTGTCTATGTTACTGGTGTTGTATTTAGGAAGTAGTATCCTGTGCCAATGTATCCAATAAATTTTATAGCAGTAAATGCCTTCATAATGAAGCAGGAAAAATCCCTCACTAATGAGTTAACAGAATACCTGAAAATGCTAGGATAAAATAAAAAGAAGCAGACTCACCCAGGAGGACTAGAAAACAGGAAATAATTAAATTGAGAGCTGAAATTAAAAAAAATAGAAACAAAGGAAATAATACAAAGAATCAATGAGTCAAAGAGTTGTTTTTTTTTTTGAGAAAATCAACAAAATAGGCAAAAAATTTTTCCTGAACTAACCAAAAGGCAAGAGAGAAATATCCAAATTAAGAAAATCAGAAATGAAAAGGGGAACATAACAACAGACACAGAGGAAATACAGAGGATCATCAGGTCATATTTTGAAAACCTGTATTCCACAGAATTGGAAAATCTAAAGGAAATGGATAATTTCCTGGATAAATATCACTTACCAAAATTAAATCAAGACCAGATAAGAAAATGAAATAGATCTATAACCAGTAAGGAAATAGAAATGGCCATGAAAAGTATCATCCCAAAAATAAAACGAAGGACCAGATGGTTTCAGTACAGAATTCTACAGGACTTTCAAAGAAGAACTAATACAAATATTCCTCAAATTGTTACACATAATAGAAACAGAAGGAACATTATCAAACTCTTTTAATGAGGCTACAATTACCCTGATACACAAGCCACACAAAGGCATTACTAAGAAAAAGAGAATTACAGACCAATCTTACTCATGAACATTGATCCAAAAATACTCAATCAAATACTGGCAAACAATCCAAGAAAATATCCAAAAAATTATCCACCATTGTCAAGTAGGCTTCATCTCAGAGATTCAGGGATGGTTCAACATATGAAAATCTGTCTATGTAATCCACCATATAAACAAACTGAACAAAAAAATCATCTCATTACATGCTGAAAAAATCTTAAACAAAATCCAACACCCCTTTGTGATGAAAAGTCTCTGAGAGAGTAGGGATACAAGGAACATACCTAAACATAATAAAGGCAATATTCAGCTAGCCAACAGCCATTATCAAACTAAATGGAGAGAAAATCAAAGTGATCCCAGTGAAATCAGGCACAAGACAAGGCTGTCCACACTTTTTATATCTATTCAATATATTACTTGTAGTTCTAGCTAGAGCAATAAGACAACAAAAGGAAATCATGGGGATACAAATCATAAAAGAAGTCAAACTCTCACTATTTGCTGATGATATGATAGTTACATAAGTGACCCTAAAAATTCTACCAAGAAATTCCTGCAACTCATAAATACCTTCAGTAATGTAGCAGGATACAAGATTAACTCAAAAAAAAAAAAAAAAACAACCCAGTAACACTCCTTTATACAGATGATAAATGGACTGAGAAAAAAATCAGAGAAACACCACTGTTCACAATAGCCACAAATAATATAAAATAACTTGGAGTAACTCTAACTAACAAATGGAAGACCTGTATGAAAAGAACATTACGTCTCTGAAGAAAAAAATTGAAAAAGATACCAGGTAATGGTAAGATCTATCATGTTCTTTTGGAGGTAGAATTAACATAGTAAAAATGGAAATCTTACTTAAAGCGTCTACAAATTCAATGCAACTTTCATTAAAATCCCAGAAAATTTCTTCACAGACCTCTAAAGAACAATGCTCTACTTCATATGTATAAAGAAAAAATATAGGAAAGCTGAAACAATCATGCACAATAATGGAACTTCTGGAGGTATCACAATTTTTGGCTTCAAACTCTACTACAGAACTATAGTACAGAAAACATCCTGGTATTGACATAAAAACAGACAGGAGGACCAATGGAATCAAAGTAAAGACCTAGGTATCAATCCACACACCTATTAACACCTGATGTTTGACCAAGAAGCAAAAGAAAAAAATCTTCAACAAATGGTGTTGGCATAACTAATGTCAACATGTAGAAGAATGAAAATAAGTCTATATCTATCGCCATGCGCAACTCTCAAGTCCAAATGTATCAAAGACCCCAACATAAAACCAACCACACTGAACCTCTTGGAAGAAATGGGAAGTATACTTGAATATCTTAGGGTTTTTATTGCTGTGAAGAGACACCATGACCAGGGCAACTCTTTTAAAGAAAACATTTAATTGGGTGAGTAACTTATAGTTTCAGAGGTTCAGTTCATTACCATCATGATGGAGCATGGCGGCAATGCTGGAACTGAAAGTTCTATGTCTTACAAGCAACAGAAAGTCAACTGACATGCACTGGTTGGTATCCTGAGCATAGGAAATCTTGTAGTCTACCTCCACAGTGACAGAATGTTTCAAGCAAGGTGATACCCACTCCAACAAAGCCACACCTCCTAATAGTGCCACTCCGTAGAGTTTATCAGGGCCAACTATGTTCAAACATAATACCACCGAAGTCCAACTTGGTGAACTAATGAATTTTATTGGAGTTTCCTCTTCCTTCTCTCTTCCCAATAAATACTCTTCCCCAAATTCACCTCTCTCCTGTTCCACTTTTCCTCCAATTCCCTTTGGAAAAGAGCAGGCCTCCCAGGGATATCAACTGGACATGGCATAACAAGTATCTTCATATCAAGGATAGATGAAGAAGCCTGGTAGGAGAAAAGGAGAAACCCCAAAGCAGGTAAACAGCCCCCTGCTCCTACTATTAAGAGTTCCATAAGAAGACCAAATTCCATGACCATAACATATATACACAGGTCAAACCCATACAGCCTCCCTGATCATTGCTTCAGTCTCTTTGGGCCTTTATTAGCCCTGGTTAGATAATGATATATCTAAGCTCTGGTCTGCGATTAAGAAATATCATTAGGAATCATTTAATTTACTTGGTTTTTGACAGTCATTTTTAGTTCTTTCCTAGTCTCGGGGCTATCCAGATTCTGGTTCCTGGTCATCCAGGCAGGATCAGGCATGGTCTCCTTCTTGTGGCATGGGTCTCATGTTGGTTGTCATTGGATGGCCACTCCCACAAGTTTTGTGTCACCTTTGCCCTGGCATATTTTGCCTGCTTTTCATTTTCTACAGAATCTTTGTTAATGGACCTTTAGCTTGATGATGAAAGTTTTACAGATTAGTCTTCTTTACTTCCAGCACTGTGTCTCCATCCTCTGTACACACTGAGTGTATTGACTCTGAAAGCCACCTGTATTTTGTCCTTTCACATTTGCACCTGATCTTCCCTTCTTCTTGCTGTGATCGTCTGTCTCTGTCCCATTTTACTTGTTAGTCATTGAAGTGTCATTTTAAAATACCTTATAGATTTAATGCAACTTTCTAGGCCAGTGGTTCTCAATCTTCCTAATGCTGCTACCTTTTAATACAGTTCCTCATGTTGTGGTGACCCCCAACCATAAAATTATTTTCATTGCTACTTTATAACTGTAATTTTGCTACTGCTATGAATAGTAGTGTAAATACCTGTATTTTCTGATGGTCTTAGGTGACCCTGTGAAAGGGTCATTTGACTCACAAAGGTTGAGATTCACTTTTCTAGCTAGATCTGAACAACTCAAGGTGAGTTCTTTCCCCTCTTTATATGCATGTCTTTACATCAACTTCATAGCAGTGCTGGGATATGGGAACCTTTCCTTGGGCAGACTCAAAAATCTGGAAATTCAGGAAATCAACCTTTATTAGTCAGGCTACAAGAGGAATCAGGTGGCTTACATAGATGAGAATCATTTGGCAAGAGTTTATTTATAGAAATGCCAACTGCAATGGGAAGAATCATAAGAGATGCAGAAGAAACATGAGACCAAAGAAAGGAGCTTTCCCATTTTTTTACAAGGGTAACCTGAGGAAGATATTTTCAGGACCCAAAATGAGAGGATTATGTAGTCAAACAGGCTTGAGAGGTCCAATGATGCCTTGACAGATTCATTCTCCCAGGGTGTCTATTTAGTGAGTAAAGTGGCTATCTTAGTTACTTTTCAGATTGCTATGATAAAAGTTCTCTGATAAAAACAACTTAAAGAAGGAAGATTTATTCTGGCTTATAGTTCAAGGTGACAACCCATCATGGGGAGGAATACACAGTAATAGGAGCTTGAGGCAGCAGGCCACATGGCATCTGCAGTCAGGAAGCTGGGAGTGATGAATGCTGGTACTCAGCTTTCTTTCTCCTTTTTAATAACAGTCCAGGATCCTAGCACACAACAAGTGGGAGCGTTCATCTCAGTTAATCCAATTGAGGTTGAGGTGGGATTCCCCCCGTATGCTGTGAATATGTTTTATTAACATTGGTTAATAAAGAAATTACTTTGGCCTATGACAGGGCAGAATATAGCTAGGTGGAAAAACTAAGCTGCATGCTGGGAGATAGAAGGTGGAATCAGGCAGACGCCATGTAGCTGCCAGAAAAGGGTGCCAGAACCTTACCAGTGAGCTACAACTTGTGGTGATCCACAGATTAATAGAAATTGGTTAATTTAAGATATAAGGGCAAGCTAGAAATATGCCTGAGCCATTGGCTAAACAGTGTTGTAATAACATTGTTTTTGTGTGATTATTCGGTCTGGGTGGCCAGGAAATGAAAGTGTACTCTTTGTTTACATGAGATAATCTTTGAAGACATCCCTAGGAAGCCTTTCTCCCTTCCACAGGAGGCCACCATTAGCATTTTTGCATGTCATCAAGTTACAGTTGAGATTTAACAACATACCAGTGATCACATTTCTATTCTCTGGCCTTATTTTGGAGCTCATAGTGGCCAAATCAAGAGTGGGGGGAGAAAAACAGCATTTCATGCCTTTGATGAACTACAAGTGTGTTAGTGTTTTATGGAGAAAGGAAACTGTAGGAAAGGAAACACCTCTGTAGTAGAAAATAGAAAGAAAATATCCTATTGGGGTAGTGCTGTGATTGTCTTTTCAAACTCTCCATATTTCTGGAGTCTGTCGTGATTTTAGCACCATTAAAAGTGTGAAGTATCGTATGTTTACACACTGTATGCCTTTAGTTTTAACATATGTTAAAACTCCATATCACTATGGAGCTTTCCCCTTTGATTAAAATATTTATTTATATTAGCACTTCTTTCAATAGAGGGTAATTTAGACTTGAGTGATATACCAGTGATCAATAAAACTGTTTTGTTTAATTTTGGCTGTAGGAAATAACGTCTATGAGAAAACATATCTGTCTGTCTGTCTGTCTCTCTGTCTGTCTGTCTACACACATACATCTATGTGTTAATATGTGCTTCTCTTGATCAGTATGTCATAAAGATGTAAAATCCAGCCAAATAGCTGATGTTAATTAGGAAAGAGAAGATTTTATATATACATATACATGAAAAGACTTGTAATGTCATTTAATATTGTAATACTATATTGAATATAAAGAGTGATGCTGGTTGATGGATACATTTGCAAATACTATGATTAGAAGGGTTATGGCATCGTCCCATAGGAAAGAAAAGAGTAATTTTCATTAATAGTTTTAGTATTTTTTTTTTTTTTTTTAGTTTTAGTATGTTTTGTACTAGAGTTCAAATTGAGCATGTGTAAGTGCTGCGTTAGTACTATGGCTGGTTGTGCAGACATTGATAGGTGGTGAGTAACAGAAGCATTTCTTTTAAGTGAGAGAAGCCCCACGGGCGTTGCCTCTGGGCATGCTCATGCCGTTGGTCTTCCAGTGGAGTGGGGCAGCCGTGACTCTGCAGCCATAGCCAAGCTCCTGCTCTCAGGGCCCCAACCTGGCTTCCATTTACAATGAGCACCTAATTTTGGTGTTGCCTTACTGCAGTGGATTAAGAATCTAATCCTCCATGCTACAAATGTATCTCATAAAAAATCCTAGGCATTTGATTTCAAACTTTAATCAGAAAATTAGTTCCGAGTACCGATTTTTGTCACATACAACCACGTGCTGATTTTGAGCTTCCTCTATTTGAGGCCTTTAAAACAGATTGCATTTACATTAAATCAAGTCTTTCTTCTCCCTTGTTGCTTTTTGAATCTAAATCTTTAAACAAGAGCCCATCAATACCACTTCTGGGGCTTTGGAAAAGGAAGGGTTTGTTCTTCTACTGCAGTGACCAGTGCTTGATTTTTCTGAGCCCCCTACTTTACCCACTGATGAAAATTTAAGTAGCTTAAATCTTTCCTACAAATTACCAGGTCATTTAAAAATAAATTGGGCTCATTTTAATCTAATTCCTAATGTGCAACGGCCTGCGGAGTTATTTTCAGCTCCCTTGGCTGCAGTTTGTAATTATCATGGTCCTTTTAAAGAAAAGAAAAGCAACAGAGCTGTATTTTATGTGAATTACCAAGGATCTTCAGAGCAACTCATATTTAAGGTGAGTAATGGGGGACATGAAAGGCAGAAGGGGCAATGAGGCAGATGTGACGAAGCCCAGCAGACAATAGAAACGAATGAGATCCGGACAGAATACAGGTGCTAACGTTTTACCTTGCTTAAAGGTAAAATGACTACAGATCTGCAAGTGATGACAATTAAAGTAAATAATTGAAACCACTTCATAATTTTCCAAGCTTGTGGCGTCTTTGATTCTACGAGTCTAAAAGCTGTCAGCAGAAATTTACATCTTTTTTTTTCCATTTTTGAGAGAACAGGATGTGTATGCTTAGTTTCTGAAACAAACAGTGTGATTCAGCCATTGATTAAACTAGAGGGGATTGCTTTGACTCGCTAGGTCCAGATTACAAACTCAGAACTGATTTCTTACTCTTCCGTGTTCTGTACATCATCACAGTGAGAGAATTACAGGAATTCTTTTCCCGGCTCAAATAGAAACTTCCACTTCCAATGGCCTTCAAAGTATTGTTAGATTCACGGGTATAGGAGCAATTGTGAGGTGTAAATCAAAGACTGTGGAAATTCAGAAGAAGAAAAGATGCTGTTTCCTTTGAGAAGGGGACGGGGGATTTTAAGAAGGTTGTCCTGGCAAAAATGGCATTTGACAGTCAGTTACTCAGCTTTCTTTGACTGTAGCAAATCACTGAAATAAATCAATTTCTGGAGAGAACATTCCTTTTGGTTTACAGTTCTGGGGTTTATGTATAGGGCTGTGGTTGGGGGGAATGGAACATCAGAGCAGCAATGCATAGGTAATCAGAACTGGGATAGACAAAAGGGGACTAACTAGAGACCAGAGTCTCAAATACCTTCTCTGGCATGACCCCTATGATCTAAATACCTCCCTCTAGACTCCACTTTTTAATGTTACAAACCTAGGAAACAAATCCTTTTAAATGAAGAGGCAGTTGGAGAACATTCTAGGCTTAAGCCTTAGCACAAAGGAAGGTTGAAGGTTGATCAAATTTATAGACGGTAGACATATGGGTGCCCTGGACATTTGAATTAAGTAGCTGAGGGATCGTAAATACAATTTGATAGGAAACTTAGCTTTGGCCAGGGGCTAGCAGGCAGTATGCTTGTGCAGCAGGTGGGCCAGATGGTAGAATGCTTGACCAAAGTGTTTGAATTTTTTGCTGTGGACAGATATAATGAGCTTGGGAATCTCTTTAATTCCTTCAAACCTTTCTAAATAAGTGCCGTTCTGTTGTTTTGGCATTTTGGCATTTTAACGGAGGCTTTTAATTTCCCTCTCCCCTCAATTTAGAGTGAACAGAAGGAGAAGTACTTCTAAAATAATATTGACATATGAGCTAGCATTCTACAAACATGAAAGAGGATAATTAGCAAACATATGCTTGACTCAAATTTAAGTTAAAAACAGTCACTTGTATTTAAAAGTAGATACCTTCCACTTTGTATAACAAATAGCTAATAAACTAATCTTATTTACTTAATGTGATGTCTCAAAAGTTTCATTTAATTCTTCCTGCACACCTAAGATGATGATGGCGACCATAGTAATAAAGATATCCAACATCTCCATTCATAATCTAAGTGTTGTGTATGTAATCCTTTTGCAATTCTTACGATGCTATATGCTTTGTTCTCTAATTGTTCCTGTTGAGCAGACAAAGGGGCTGAAGCTCTGAGAGGTAGAATATTGTTCTAGAAGGACAATCAGCTTATGAGTGGCAGAGTGGAAATGCTAACCTAATGTTTAGGTTTCAGAGTTCATACTTCTATGAACTTTTTTAGGCTGTTTCTCTTAATATAGACACATTTGTTTTAATTCCATCTGATTGAGTAGATAGGTTAAAACACCAGGTAGGGTATAGACTTGGCGGTTTCAGGGAACAGTCAATAGAGGTCTCTTAAAATAGACAATATCTCCTGAGTAAATTGGGAGCATGGGGACTTTGGGGGAGGGTTGTAGGGGAGGGTAGCAGAGAGAAATGTAGAGCTCAATAAAAATTAATTTAAAAAAGTTCCCAATCTTTGCTGTTCATGTTTCCTTTTTCCTCTTTTTCACTCTGCAGGTGCTCTGCTGATACGTCCTATTCTGTAAAGTTCTAGAAAAATATCTGGCTGGGTAGGTATTTGGTTTGTAAAAATAACCATCTTTTCTATAGGACTTTTCAACTATAAGATTTTTGAAAGCAGTTTTCCAGTTGTGTTTTCTTATGTGCAAGTAACACATCCATGTCCAATATTTGGTATACCAGCATGCTGGGAGGTTAGATAGACTGTTTCCCTGGCAACGTTTCCCATCAGAAAGGCTAGTCCTCTACTCAGTTTAACAGTCGTGCATGAAACTGTCAGGAGGACTAGGAATGCAAAACCTTAAAGCCCTGAAAAGTGTTGGAAACATTATGGCCATATACTAAAAGCAAGGTTGAAACATCCATGTGAATTCACAGTATTCATTACATTTCCAGCACCTCTTCACTTATTTCCTGCTCTCTTTCAGAAAACGCATGGTGTCACAATAGAGTGTGAATCCACAAATAGGAAGGCCTTCTGTAGTGACACTTATTTTCAAAATATTTCCTGAAATCTATGGACTTAATCATAAACATGGAACTCACAGCTTTCTTAGTAAAATCTGTTCGGGGTGGGTGAGATAAATACCAATAAAGGTTGCTGTGAAATATTGCCCTGACTTTATATTCATGTCAGCCCTTGGTCAGATGTGCCACTGTGAACGGAGCACAGAAGGACTTCGGAACTTGAAAACATGTGACAGTATGTCTTCCTCTTCTAAGTGTAATGCTTTCAGTTGGGTTTAGGGCTTCCTGTTTGATACTTCAACTCCTTATCAGCCAATATTTCTTGGCTAAATGGGGGCTTACCTGAATCTATATTTGAAGAATAAGTAATTTTTAGACACATTTATTGGTCATGTAAGTGCCATATGATAATATGCATTTATACACCTGGTTTACAGTAAGACTATTTGCTTGCAGGATAAAAGTCAGGCCAGATACAGAGATACTGCTAGAAGCTCATTAAGATTGAAAAGAATTTTCGATGTCTATGAAGGTGACCTATTAGGGGAGGGGAGTTAGATTTAGGTATTTTCTGGAAAGAGGTACTGAAAACCATTGTAAAAAGACCAGTTTACAAACTGTACATGTTATAGGTTTAACCACAGACTTCCCCGGTGAATGCTGCTTCCATAGTCACTAACAAATCTAGGACTACAGAGAAGTAAGGTCTTGTCTTATTTTTCCTGATGGTGGTCCTCATCTGACTTCTTTCTGTCCTTGACTCCTAGATAGGAGATATTCACTGGTATTGGGCTCCATTTGTAGCATGCCTATACAAAATGATAGAAAGTTGAATTTATGAGGTAAAGTACCATGCAGGACAAAGCCTTGGCAGCATCTAAGTCATGGTGTATGGATGATAGATGTTACTTGTTCCCTTTTATTCTCTATTCCTCTCATCCTACCTTGGGTGCGCTTAGAATACAGCACATATAGTTATCAGGTGAGATTCAGGAAGAGACATGAAAAAAGGAGCACGACTTCTTTGTTATACTCAGCCTTGTATCATGGCCACTCTGTAGAGAGTTTGGCATCTAGTAGGAATATAAACATTAGGTGAATATGTGATCAAATAAATGAATCTATGTTATCAATGAACTGGCAGGATCCAATTGGAGGGAGAATGACTGGCTAGGTAGCTTTGCCAACAGCATAGGGGCGACACAGAAGCTTATATTTGTAGGGGGCAATTAGAATGGTCTTGCCAGCTGGAGACCTGAAGAAATGAAAGGCAGGGATTGGTGCATAGATATGCTTGGTTGTTTGAATAAGAATGGCCTCCATAGGTTCATATATTTGAATGCTTAGCTGCCAAGCAGTAGAACTCTTTAATAGGATCGAAAGGATTAGGAAGTATGATCTTCTTGGAGGAATTGTGCCATAAAAGTTGGGTTTGAGGTTTTCAGAGCTCATACTCTACAGAGTGTTTCTCTCTTCCTCTCTGCCTGTGGTTCAGGATGTAGCTCTTACATACTTCAGCACCATGCCTGCCTTGCTCCCTGACTTCTGGAACTGTAAATACCAATTAATTAAATGCTTCCTTTTGATAAGAGTTGCCTTGGTCACGGTGTCTCTTCACGGTAATAGTACAGTGGGTAAGACATGAGAGGCAGGGACTGGTGAAGGAGATGGGAGAACAAAGAAATAATGCATAAAAGAGTCTCAGGTTTAGAGGACTGTGGTTTCACATGCATGTGGATTTCTGGAATGAGACTCTATTTGTGCTTATGTGTGTGGTGGTACTGCTCAGATATGGGGTTCTCTGAAGGTGGAATTGTTTGAAATCAAGAAACTATATCATATACAATAAATTTAAACTTATGATGTATATGACAATAGCAGGTACTAGTGCTGTAAAATGATTTCATAGAAGTATAAATCAGACTAGTATTAATTAGAGATGTAGCCAAAATGAATTATGGAAGTGCTAGCTGTTGGAGGCAAAGTGGAGTGACAGAGAGTGGGATAATCTAGTTTGAATTTAGATTCTAATGGTGTTATTTCTTATGTACTCTGGCATGCAATATAAACAAGTATTGAAAAGCAAATATTTCATAACTACAAAATTTGTGTAAAAACCTGGCTGTGTTGCTTACAAATCGAGTGACATTGGGCAGTTCAAGTTTTCTGTGCTTCTGTTTTCTTCCTCCCTCTTTTCCTCCCTCCTTTGCTTCATCCTTTCCAACATGTACTAAGTATGCATATTAATAGGGTTTAGAGATATAGATTTGTATTGCATTCATCATAATCTGAATAAATCCAATCACCCCATTCTAGACAATCTTTATATCCTTCCCAGTGTCTAGTAATCCTTAAACTACTTGAAGGCAAACTTTTGATCTCAGATCTAAGAGCTAATCAGTCATACTTGTCTTTTTGATTCTGGTTTATTTCTCTTAACATAATATCCTCCAGTTCCATCTGTTTTTCAGCATATGATGAGAGTACATTTTTCTTATGACTAAATAATATTCCATTGTATACATTGTATACATGTGCGACACTTTGTTTATCCATTCAGCTATTGGTGGACATCTAGGTTGACTCCATATCTTAACTAATATAAATAGTGCCACAATTGACATGGATTTCCAAGTGTCTTGTTGATAACTGATTTAATTGCTTTTGGCTTTATAATCAAAAGTGGGATTACTAGATTGTATTGCAGATCTGTCTTCTGATGAGAAATCTTTTTCTAATGGCTGCACTAATTCACGTTTCGACCAATAATGTTTCAGGGTTCCTTATTCTCTACACTATTGAAAACATTTGCTATTTTCATTTATTTAATAGCAGTATTTAATTACTGTTTTGATTTGTATTTCCTAATATGCACCTCAGTTTTGTTATTTATAAACTCAGGATAGTATTAGATACACTATATGGGACACTGCCAGCCATCTATGAGTACATCATCGGAACTTTATAAGTATTGGTTGATATCATGCCTCTTGGTTTGGAAGACTCTTTGACTTAGATGAAACTACTTGTCTGTGAATTTGACATCTTAGTATTTCTATTTCTTGACTCTGTCCCTTTGTTTTGCTTTATAGTAACCACCCCCAACTTTTCCTTCAAACTGCACTAGATCAAACGATCTCAGTTTAGTGATCTTTATAGGAGAACAGATAGCTACTTCTTTACAAGTTGTTTTGCAAGTTTAAGGAAGCAAGCACTGCAAGTGGACCTGGTCTGAGAAAGACCCAAGATGCTAGTCAGTAATTATATGCTGAGTAATGAAGACTGAGGTTGGCCAGGCCTGAGATAAATGCCACCAGAGAGGCCAGGAACTGACTTTGTAAACAGATGTCCACTGAAGACTGTCAGGCAGCCTAGGAGGTTATTGACTATGATCCATTCTCTTTGCCAGCCAGGATCTCCAAACGCAGACAAGGAATATATCCTCCCCTGTAGTTAGCTGTGGAAACCATGGCAACATTCTTTTTATTCTTCCTGGCATAATTCCCTGTCAGTGAAATCCAGTATCATTCCTATAGTGGATGGAACACCAGATTGTGGTTTGAGCTGGGCCCTGGGGCTTGGGTATCTGGGAACACTTTGAGAAGTTGCTCAAAGTATTTGGAGGACACTTTCATTTTCTCCTGTTCTTGTACCATATGCTGGCTGTAGATTGCTTTCCCTGTTTTCTCTTGGCTCTGTGAAGATCAACAAATTAATGTTCGTAGCTACCTTATGCCTAAGCAATTAAATATCTCCCAACAATGTTTTCTCTCATATCCTTTCATGTTTCATTCTGAAAGATTCTGAGTGTCCCTGTTTCTAAGAAGCTAAATCTGTTCCCCCTTTTCTTGTTTTCTTTTCTTCTTCATTAGAAAAATATCCTGTGTGCTTATTAGGCAGCATGAATGTTAGTAATATTGCATAGCTTTGAGCTCATAGTTCACGTCACCTGACATTCTCCACAGTCTCATTCTTTGTTCTGGATTTTAGATCCCTTGAGTCAGATGTATTATTCATTTTATGATTTTCACAGAACAAGATACATTATTTGCAAGGTTGTATGATTTCTGAAATTCCTCAAGCTTCCTTGTAAGTTTGTAAATAGCACACTGGATAGACTGAATTGCTGAGGACAGCCAGTACAGACATCATGATTTATTGACTCCTTTAGTCTTTGAATGCTGTCTTGTTCCAATCTTTGCATATTGGTGCAAGAAAAATTTCGATGCTTTGTACATTGATAGAGCCTATCAATCCCATCCTTCCATAATGTTCAGAATTTATAGAATTAATGATAGCGAGTGATGGTTATCATAAACTAAATCAATGACTGTGTGTGCTATTGGCTTCCACCCAATTTCCAGAAAAATATGCAAGTTAAACATATAGGAGTTTACAATATTACTGAAGGGCAGCACAATAATAGATCCCCTTTGAACATTTCTCCTCTCTAGACATATACATACATGTACATGTGTAAATATACACACATTTTTATAGACATAAATTTAGATTATTTATATAAAAGAAAGCATGTGTTTTAGTTTGCCTCTCTGTTACCGAGATGAAACACTGACCAGAAGCAACCTGGGGGGGAAAGGATTTATTGAGCTTACACACCCACATCATAGGCCATCACTGAAGGAAGTCAGGGTTAGAACTGAAGCAGGGTGACATACAAATGCTGGTTACTTGCTTGCTCAGCTGTTTTCTTATACAGACCCCTTTCTCGGAATGGCATTGCCCACAGTGATCTCCTGCATCAAATAACAATCAAGAAAGTGATCCACAGACATGTCCACAGGCTAATCTGAGTGACAATTCTGCAAGTGTCTATCTTCCTACATGACTCCAGTTTCAGTAAAATTGACAAAAACTAACAAGAATAACATGCAGTATTTCTCTCTGTGGATCTGGATTATTTTGCTCTACTACAGTTATAGAAATGTATACAGTTTATCAATGAACATAAATTAAATGATCAATTATCAATTAATTTCAAAATGACAGAACAGACAATACCTATATAAAGAAACAGAATGCTAGCAGTACCCGAGTCACTTTATCCCTCCTTCCAACCCTTAGTTTTCTGCTGCTCTGAATTCTAATGCCTTTGATCTATTTCATGTGTTATTCCAGTGCCCTATAGATAGTACTCTTTTGTATCTAGACTTTTGGTTTTTTGCTAATAGTTTGTGTGCTTTCATTATTTCCCATCCCTGCTGAGAACTGAGCCAATCCAAGACTTTCTCAGAGCCTGAAATGAAAGAACAAAGGGAACCTAGCTCTCTGTCCTTGCTCAGGGACAGACTTTGTCAGGTCCAGTCTGGGGCCTTGAAGGATTTAAGATTTCAGTTCCTGAGAACTTGGATTTTCCCCATAAAGAGTCTAGAATTCTCTGTTCCTGGGCTGTTGTGTACTCCATGCCTGACACACTTGAGATAACCTGTGATTTCTTTGTGAAGCATGACTTGATTGGCTTCTTGGAGAATTCATCCATTATATAGTAGTTTTTGCTGACACTGTTGCATATTTCCTTTCAAGAAAACTGTATCTAAGGTACTGGATTTATTAACAAGCTCGCTTGGCATAAGAAACAATGTGCAATATCCTCTGACCCCAGCTCTCCTAGCTTCTTTACCTTCTTATTTGCTGGTCATCCCCCTTAAGACTCTGTCACTGGAGAAATGACTTGCTGGTCTAGGTCATATTCCTGTGAACAAATGTTTAACGGGTACTAAAGGGAACTAAGAGGAAGGAGAACTTATTTTGGAAAATGGTTTCAGAAGGTGTTGTCTGTTGTGTTAGTGATGGCATGGTGGAACAATGGAGATTATTGCGTTGGAAGCATGTTGTTCAGGCTATTCATGTCAACATACAAGAAAGCAAAGAGAGACTAGTGTTCTTTTCAGCGAATGTACTACTATTTATTATGTATTCTCTCATGGATAAATGACTGAATTGTGTTTAGTTCAGTGTATGAAGAATTGAGCTTCTGTTTCATTCTTGTGTGAGTCTTTGCCAAATATACAAACAAATTTGTTTCATGTATGCATAGAAGGTAAACTGGCAAGCCATCTGGCTTCTGTGTTATGAAGTTTTACACATCTTACAGACCTCAGATTTGAGGGGGAATTCATAGAAGAGTAAGTGGGACCACTATAAGACTAGAATCAGGGAACGATGACTTTATGTGGCAGTGGAAATATTCAGCTATAATCTTTGCAGAAAAATACTGCTAGGTAGGGTGAATATGGCAATGATTAACTGTTGATTGTTTATATGTGGACATCAATTCAGGACTTTGGATATTATAGGAAATGTCAAAATTTGGATGATTCAGAAGATATCAGAACAGAGAAGGCAGCCATTATCATAAGTAAATACTGTCTCTTAACCACACAGTTGTGCTTTGTAGGAGTTTAGGCTCTAAATACAAACAGACAATCAGCGAGTCACTAGATGAATAAAGGGCACCTGGATAAGGACATTACCAAGTACCCAAGGAGAACCAAGGAGGGGCAGCTCATAATTCAGGGTAGCCTACAGGTGAGGAGTGGGCAGGGTCGGGGTTGGGAGGGAAGAGCTAAGAAAGAAAGCTACCTGGAGGCAGTTATTCCTGAACTAAAAACTAAATAATGAATAGGATGGAGTAGGGTAGAGTGCATCAGACTATGGAAATATAACAAACAATGGACAAGAAGAGCAGATAATAGAGTTAAAAAAGAGTGGAGTGGGATCTGATTTACAAGATTCTTGGAACAACGCTGGGAGGATAGGCAAGGATGGTAGTTAGAAGTGAGAGTACAGTAGGAAGTAGCGCCAGAGCAAGCCTGTCCCCTTAGAAACATTTATTTGTTCATTTATTTTCTGTGGATATAGTGTAGTGGTGGGGAACGGTGTGCTTGTGGAGGTCAGAGGACAACTTGGGGGAGCTGGATCTCTCCTTCCACCATGGAGCCACAAAGACTGAATTTAGATCATCCAGCCTGGCAAGTGATTTTACCAATCAAGCCATTTTGCCAGACCAAGAAGGTCATTTCATTTTAAGCCCGTTAAAGATTTTTGGAAGTATACAGTACTAAAGTGATGGATTAAAATAAACCTTTTGCCCATAAGTTGCTTTTCCTCAGGTATTTGTTATGATGATGGAAAGCTAACACAGCATGTGAAGCAAATTGCCTGCTATTGTGTGTATTGAAAACTATCATTTATAACTTGAAAATCTTACACAAACAGAATCTGTTGTTCCTAGAGATGATCAAGTGAGAAGTTGAAGGTCAGAAAGGCTAAATGACTCCGTAGCTGGCAAAGAGACCTGCTGATGTTCAGTTGAGTGCCCTTTCTCTTATAATAGTGGTTTTCAAATATTTCTTTTAGTCAAGGGACTCGTTCTACAAATGAAACCTTACCAGGAAGAGCAATATAGGAAATGATGAAAGAGAATGTGTTCTTATTAAAATGGAAGCAGGGAACCAGGACTGAAGCCTACAGGCAATGCCTCTGAACCTTCAGTGAATTCCTCAGCCGTGAGTGAAACCTGCATGTTTGCTATTTTCTAGAAGTGCTGTCTTGTGGAGTAGAAACAAGCAAGTTTATTGGGCAGGAATGCCAAAAGCTTTGATGGACTTTAGGGTATGGTAATAATATTGGCTATATTAAAGTCACCAGCAGTACTCTGAAAAATCTTAATGTTCAGACAATACCCTAGACTAGAATATATGGAATGGGAAACAGTCATGTATAGTTCTGCTTCCATCGTGATTGTACAGTGTGGCCATTTTTAAGAAGCAAGTGTGTACTAATCCCCCTAAAACCGTAGTGCCAGGCCAGCACTGTGTGTATTCCCTGGGGACTGGTAGAAATATCAGTACACAGATTCTGTCCAGAACCTTTGTACCAGAAACTGTGTTATGACAGACTTTTGTGTACAAATGAGTCGGTTGATTCTTGTGCTCTGTAATTTAATAAAACACAACTCAAGAGTAAGAGTCATGAGGCTGTAGGGTTTAGGAGGGCCAGAGTTATCTGAGTTCAGACTCTGAATTCTGGTTTAGTAAGTCTGAGGATGAGCTAAGGATCTGGAGTTTTTATGACCTCCTTTGGTAGTTTTGAGGTAAGCAATTTATGAGTTCCTCGTTGAAAAGGACTGTTTGAAAGCAGCCAGAGTAAACACAGTGTGTGAATAGGCCACGTCTCTAGAGGAGACATGTTTCTTCCTTGCACTCATCATTGGGTGGGGGTTGAATCATTTGGGCTCAGGTTTATATCTTGGAATCTCATTTTCTTAAAGACATTTCCAGGTGATTCTTATAGCCAAAGGTATCAGCTTACTTTCATTGAGTAACAAGAAGCCAATAAATCCAGGGACTTCAGACAATGATTATTTGTTCCCATACAACTCATGTTTGGTTGAAATGACCCAGGCTCATATAAAAGGTTTGGGGCCTTCAGTTTTATGAGTCTAATGTTTTAGGAGGCTGCTTGTTTGTTCCTTGCTGCTCAGCCTCGAAATAATCACACAGAAACCTTATTACTTGCAATACTGTTTGGCCAATAGCTTAAGCATATTTCTGGCTAACTCATATCTTAAATTAACCCATCTCCGTTAATCTGTGTATTGCCACGAGGCTGCTACATTGCTTCTTTCTTGACTCTACCTTCTTCCTCCCAGCATTCAGTTTAATTTTCCCCACCTAGGTCTCCTCTTTTGCCCTCTTCCAGGCCAAGACAGTTTCTTTATTAACTAATGGTATTCACAGCATACAGAGGGGAATTTCACATCAGCCTAAGAGGATATTTTGAACAATGGGCTTGAGTTTTGAACTCTGATCCTTCACTCTTCATTTGTATGTCCATCTTTCATCTTTTTGATTCAGCGTCACTTCACATATAAGTACTTGTATGCCGTGTAGACAAGAGGAGTCTGGATGAGCCTCACTACAGCGCCACCAGATCATGGTGACAGCACATGTCTTTCTAAGGGTAAAAGTTAATCTAATTTATTAGTGATGCTTTTAGATACAGACACTCTTAAAACCACAGGGAAGATGATTAGAAATAATTACATAGCTGTATTGGACCACCATTCTTTCCTTCTCATTGTCGAGATGATGAAATTAAGCCCAATGATGGCAAGGCTGTGACAACTTCTGTTTTATTGTTTAAGGTTTAAGTATAATTTTTTATGCATATGTGCATATGCCCCAATGTGTGCAGGTTCCTACAGAGGCCAGAAAAAGACGTCAGATTTCCAGAAACTGGAACCACAGCAGCTTCTAGGTATCTTCAGTTAGGGGTCAATGCTGTTGTATAACTTGATTTAGCCTGGTTTATTTATTGCTTTCAGTATTATTTAGTGCAATATCCGATTGTTGTCTTTCTCTTTTTCAATGTCTGGTTAGATGGTATTTTAGCCTTAGTATGTCTTTTTTTCAGGATTATTTTGCATTTACAATATTACAATATTAAAGTTTGTTTGAATTTTGGTTATTTTCAGTAGGAGGTTCACCACGCTTCTAGAAATATAATATTCTATCTATGGATCATTCTTTGCAACTTGATTAGATCTTGACTAAAATAAGATATATTGAATATGTATATTATAGAGGAATGGATAGGAGGCCAGGACTGGAACCTAGTATTTTTAGTACATTGATATTGAACATGAATAATTCTCCCTTTTTCTGGTCTCAGTTTCCTTACTTTTGTTTGACAGGGTTTGTTTGGATCACCTTGGAGGCACCTTGGAGGCACTGACACTCTTTGATTTTTCAGTAATCCATATTTCAAGGTGCGCATCATAATGCCTCCAAGAGAAGTCCTGTTATCAACCACCACTTCCCAAACAGTCCACGTCAAGGTATTTGAGCATCTCAGTAAATGCAATCAGTGGCATGCTGAATGGTGTCTCACTGAAAGTTTTCCAGGTATAGCTTTGATTGTTGAATAAAATGATTTAGAAAAACTTCATAGCATTATTCTGACAGTCAAGAGTGCAATCAACTTGCGGAGTCACTGCTACTGTATCTAGAAGTGATACACCACCCCACAAGTACACTTCACTCTGTACAGCTTCAGGAGGCCATCAACAGTCAGGCATGCTCATTGGTTCTGAGCTGCAAGTGTGGTGATGTGTGTTCTGGCATCTGTGAGTAAAACAGAATGGTAACCTATTTTTTTTCTCCCAAAATGAAAATTGTTTTCCTGCCTGCCTTGGAAAAAAAATCCTACTTGTTGAGAAGTAGCAATTTCCCACTCCTGTTGAAATGACACAGGATATTCAGGAACTTTCTGTAGTAGTGGAATATTACAAGGGAACAAACTCCCCTGCACCTCAAATCAGAAGGTGCTTAGAAATGATCCAATCAAGCTGTATATTAACTTTTACAGTTGTAGCAGTTATATGGATTCCCCACCCCTAACCCCCCCCAAAAAACCTTAGAAGTGTAACATATAAAACATGTAATTTGACTTTTTTTTTTTAAAAAGCATCTCATGCAGTCCAGGTTAGCCTCCTCTAAGTAGCCTAGAATGAATTTGAATTTCTGGTCTTCCTTCCTCTTTCTTCCAAGTGCTAGGCTTACAGGCATGTGCTGCCATGCCCAGCTATCAATATTTGGAGATTAAACTCAGGACTTTGTGAAAGCTGGACAAGCACTCTACTAACTAAAATATTAGTTATTTAAATATTGTAATATAAAAGTTCAAGCTCATAAGATTTATTTGGTATAAAAGTGGTACATAAAATAATTTCAATGAAACATATTTCAGACTTAAAAAAACTTGAAATTAGGACTTACTCTAGCAAAGGTTTCCTAATTTTCTATTGGTCAGGGATGCTATGGGAGGGTACTTTTTCTCATGTGGCTTTCAAGGGCTCAGTATCACAATAGCAGTTTTATATCCTTTACAACATTTACAAACTTACAGTCTGGCAGAACTGCCAAAGTACCTATTTGAGCCATTCCACTGAACAGTGCTTTAATTACACCAGTAAAATCTAATATTGTTAGTTTAGTAATAAATTTCAGAGTGCCTGAAAGAGTTTGTAATGCTTAAACAGGAAGGAAAAATAATATTTATTATGTTACTATTGAATCTGCTATTGGGATATGCTGTAATGACGTAGTCAAATACACTATGAAATTCATCTTGTCTGTGCAGTATTGGTACTGATATCATCTTTATTATCACTGATACTATTATTTCCATGGTACAGAAATGGAGGCAGAAGAGGGTCACAAAAATTGGTATCATGTACTTTGTATAGCCACAGTGGTAACTTGGCTATCAGTTTAAATACGAGTGATTAGTTTCAAATATAACACTGTGCTCTGGAAAATGGTTCAATAAATAAAGCACTTGCTACACAAGTGTGGGGATCTGAGTTTGAATCTCAAAATTCATATAAAGCCAGATGTGGTGTCATGTGTCTATAATTCCAACACTATGATAAGATGGGAGGTGGAGGCAGGAGATACAGTGGAAGGTTGTAAGCCACCTGTTCTAATGTATTCAGTGGTGATATCAACCACAAACAGGGTAGAAGGTGATGATCGACATCTGAGCCTATTCTCTGGCCTTTGTAGATGCATCATAACTTACATGCACTTGCATTCATACATGCAAACATGCACATACATTATACATACAAGAAAAAACATATTTTGCTCACAAGACATTACTTGTATTATTTTAGAGCTAACGAAAGTAAAAAAAAAAAGGGAAGGCAAATGATGGTATTTTATCTATTTTTACACAATAGCAAAGCTGGCTTTGGAAGGATGTGGTGGAGCTAGGATTTGAACCCAGGAACTCTTTTTTATCCCTTTGGTATTGAGAAGAGACTCCAGGCTTAGCATATGGTGGTCAAGGACTCTCCTACTGAGCTCTGTTTCAAGTCCGTCCTTTGTGTATAAAGCTGTGATCCAGAGACCACCAGAACATGTAGGGCAACAAGTTGGGTCAGTATTAACTGCATCAAAGAAGAAAGCCTAGGGAAAATATTGCGATGTCTCTACCACGAGTGTGAAAGATTTGAGGCTGGGTTTTGTGCTCGGTTATGGGAAGTGGCCTCGGGACATGGAAGGTGTTTTCTGGATTCTGTATTTTGAAACAATGGGGGCAATTCTGTGACTGAGAGCCTTGATAAATCATCCCAAATAAGAGAGGAGTGAGGGTACAGTGAGAGTTTTGATTGATAGCGAACGCAGCTGTCACAGTATCCAGGATGTGGTGGAGGCTATTTGGCAATGTTGTGGTTTGACAATCCTGATCTTTTGTCTATGTTCAGGCATGATTAGGGAGCTGTCTGTTTTTATTGTGAGCCATGACTGCACTGCAGCCTCATATAATGCTCTTGTTCTGTGAGATGGTTTGTCATTCACACAATACCAAAGCCTAGCTGTTGGAGCCAAGCTACCAGGCCTGCTCCTCATCATCAGGGACTGCTTTTATCCCTTTCGTAGCATATACCCTTTTCATTAAATCTCGCTTTTCTTATTTGTGTGGTGATTGAGATGGAGAGAACAAGAGCAGGTCTGGGGAGACAAGTGAGGAGGCTACTGCTTGGGACATGAGGAGGATATCCATGACTCTGATATGCATGCAGAGGGATGCATGGGATTGAAAACTGTAAAAGGTGGAGATATATATCATCAGAATAATATATTCTCTAATAGCCTGAGCTATGATATATTGGTGTTGAGGAATAAAGCCATTAGAGGGATCACTGAATATTCATCAGCCCCTTATTGTCATGGGACATCAAGGAAGGGAAAATATTAAATACCGTTTCAGATGTTGAACATACTGTTGGTCATTGAAAATCTCTCATTTCCAGAAAGGGTGAGATTTCAAGTGTCATTACTTCCCTCTCACTTCTAAATTATGTGATTTTTCCAGCTGTCTTGAGATATTAAAAAATGCTTTTATAGAAGATGAATATTCCATTTTCATTATTGACAAAGTCCTCCCAGAGAGCAGGTGGGAGTTAGATTATTGTGTTTGGGAATTTACCTTATATGTCATTTCACTGGAAAAAGAGACTAATGCTTTTTACCGTAAGTGTAGTGGACTACAGAAAGTATGTCTAATGCAGTTTCAGTTTTGAGTGGAACAGGATATCATTCCAAAAAAAAGTGTGCCCATTCGCAGGCCTGCAAGTGTTCTTATCTCCTTCGGATTTTATGGTTTTTAAAATATTCTACCTGTAGAAGAGTAATTCTGATTTTTTTCTGTCAGTTGCCCCTTATGTCTTATCCTTTACTCCCAATATCCCATTGGGCATTTCTTCCTCTAAGGGGGGCCAAAGCAAAGTTAATACTAAGCTGGATTCTCCTTCCACATTTATGAAAACCAAATCTCCAGAGATTTGTCAAATCTTGTACTGTCATGTTTAACTTTGTCAGAAATGTAGTGTGACAGCCTGGATTGGATTTTATTGTCACAACCTTGTCACAATTCTCACTTTAGAATCAAACACAGATTTCAACACTGTAACCTTAGGGACTTGATGTACCCATTAATACATGACACACACACACACACACACAAATAAAAACAGAGAGGACCCACAATATTACTTTATTACTGCTAATGTCAGGTAGTGCTGGATATGTCTACGGTTTGTAAGGAAGTGGGCTCTCAGCACATGCTACAATCATGCAGTCTTATTAGCCTTGACAAAGTATCATGGTTTCCTTTGTCTGGTGTAGGGGCAAATGATGTGGGGAAGCCTAGAGGAAAAGCTTCCATGAAATGTTGTAGATGCATCAGGATTCTGCTCATTGATAATTTGAGGATTATGAGCCAACCTGAAACTGAATGTGGAAATCAGTCAGAGTTCTATAGTTATATGTGCTTAAAGATCAACGCATTCTGAAAAAATAAAGGCTATGTCTAGAGCAGCTTACTCAGTCAACACAGTGGAAACTTTTCTTTTACAGATGGATGTTTTGTTGATTTGTATGTATGTCTACCACATGCATGCCTGGTGCCAGATCAAGAAAGTAGGCTACAGATCGGATCCTTTGCAACTGGAGTTAACAAATAGTTGTGACATTTCATATGGGTGCTGGGAATCCAACCCAGGTCTTCAGAAAGGACAGTAGTATGTGCTTTGACCCCACTGAGCTGTCAGTCCATCAGCCTAGCCATGATAACTATTAAAGTCTTTTTAAATTAAAATTATTCATTTATTTTGCATCCTGGGCACAGTTTCTCTTCTCGCCTCTCCTCCCATTTTCTTCTCCCCACCCCACCCCCTTAAGCCTCTCCTCCTCCATTTCTGTTCATTTCTGTTGATAGCCCTTCCAAGGGCTTCAACAAAGCATGACATATTAAGTTGTAGGACTAAGTTTCTCCCCTCCTATTAAGACTGGATAAGGCAACCCAGTATGAGGAATACATTCCCCAAAGCCAGCCAAAACACTAGAGATAGCCCATGCTCCTACTGCTAGGAATCCCACAAGTAGACCAAGCTATACAACTGTCTGTCACACATACATATGTAAAGGTTCCCAAGCAGGTTCCCTGGCTATTGGTCCAGTCTCTGTGAGCTCTTACGAGCCTAGGTTGTTTCTGTGGGTTCCTTTGTAATGTTCTGTTGGAGACCAGCCTCGACAAAAATACCTCTTGCCAGGGTAGGGGCGCTGGGATTTAGAAATATAGTAAAGAATATAAAGACACAAAAATAATAAGACAGAAAAATATAGAATAGTATTGGAAGGGAGTTCCAGTGAATACTGAAATCACCCACATTAAAATTTTCAATTACTTAAAATACTCCTGACCCCAAAAAGTAGGAGTAAGAAAAACACCTGCATTAACATGATACAAAGAAATGAACATACCAGTTGAAGATCACGGGTTTAACATTCCACAGTTAAACATTCTGTTGCTAGAACAAAACAAGTCATGCTCACACCCTACTCGGTCCTGGCCCTCCAGGCAGTATTAAGAGTGGGCTGACTTTCTTAGTATGGCTATGAGGCTGTACCAGGCATTGGTTGACCATTCCCATAATCTCTGCACCCCTTTACCCCTGATACATCCCATAGGCAGGACAGACTGTAGGTCAAAGGTTGTATGGCTGGGTTAGCATCTCAATTCTTCCACTGTAAATCCTACCTGATTACAACAGATGGCCAGTTCAAGATATACATCCAGCATTACTCGGAATCTTAGCTGGGGTCCTTGTAGATTCCTAGGAGTTTCCCTTGTATCAGGTTTCTACCTGATTCCAAAATTTTCTTTCTTTCAGTACTCTCCCTCTCCCCTCTCCATCCACACGGAAGTCGATCCTTCAAGTTTCCATCTCTACCTCCCTCCTCCATAGTCTACCCATGAGATCTTTTCTATTTATCCTTCCCTTTGAGATCCATGTGTTCCCCCCTTGGGTCTTCCTTGTTACTTGTCCTTTCTGTGACTGTGGATGGTAGCATGGTTATTCTTTACTTTAGCACTAATATCCACTTATAAGTGAATACATATCATGCTTGTCTTTGTGGGTCTGGATTATCTCAGGATGTTTTTTCTAGTTCCATTCATTTTCTTTCAAATTTCTTGATGTCATTGTTTTTGACAATTGACCAATGCTCCATTGAATAAATATACATCATTTTCTTTATCCATTCTTTGGTTTCTCATGTTAGTCCTGCAGTTTTATTGACTAAAAACCAACAAACTGTTTTTTTTTTTTTTGGTGGAAAAGATATTGTTGGCTCATACATAGTCTCATCCTTTGGATACTAAAATTTTCTTTCTTCAAATAAGCTTTGTAGAGCACCCCACTCTAGCCTTTCCCTATTCTGAGCAGTTTTAGCTCTGCTTGAAACCAGCTTAGTTTCCTCTTGCAACATTTTTTTTACATTCATTTATTATGTGAATTATTATTTAAGCCCTGTATTTGGAAGTAGACTATATGTTCTTTGAGTGATGTTTCAATATTTATTCTGTATGATGTTTCCTATATGTTAGTGCTTAGTAAATATATTTGCTTAGTCTTATCTCTGGTCCTTAGAATTGCATTTAGTGTAGTGTTACAGATTAAATTCTGACCTTAAGGCAGGGGATTCATGCAGAAAATTTGCTATTTTCTAGCAGTGCCACTTCACTAAGTGAGAAAAGAGGCTTGAGAACAACTAGCTATTTTGAAGTGCAATATTGCAAGGGAAGCCCTGGTGGCTGGGATGTCCCCACAGAGTTATTACAAAATGAGATAGGAAGTGGGGCTTTTGTGTGTTCAGAAGGCCAACCTTTGGAGCTTGCAGCCTGGAGACCTGAGTTCAATACATGGACCCCACATTAAGGTGGAAGAAAAGATCTAACTTCACAATGATGTCCCTGACCACCACATACTATGGCATTCACACCCCGATATGTGCACATATGCAATAATAATAATAATTTTTTTAAAAAAAAAACCAGATTTGGAGATGGGGCTCTACCCCAGATGAAGTAATCTATTCCCGAAAGTGAGTGGACATTCACAGTGTGTGTGGGGTGTAACTGTGAGCAGAAAGCTAACACTGTTCCCAGAGTTAGGTTAGTGAAGGCATGCTAGAATCTTAGGAAGAGCTACAATGTCCATGACAAATACTTTTCATTTTCTACATAGTTCAGGTTGCCATGAAACTTTTGAATGTATTAGACTGAATCCAAGCTTTTCACATTCTCAAATGCTTTCCACTCTACTTGTCCTCAAATCATATTTTACCCATCAAGCATGTCATGTGTCTAAAGTGTCCTTAAGCAATCAAATTTGTTATCAGGACATCAGACTTTGGAAAGCAACTAGACTCATCACTATGCCATGGCACACACTAGAATCCCTTGGTAATCAAAGCTACCATGCTTGATTAACTGTCATATAGCATTTACAAGTCTAGACATTGTTTTAAGACCTCAGTTCCCCATGGGGATATGGGTTATCTTTTTGTGATAACACAAGTTTTACTCCTACTCCTTGGTGGATGCAGGAGGAGAAGGGGTGTAATCTTTACTGAGGAAAGGAACTTTGTTCTGAGGTTTTTGCTAACAGGGCCTACCGTGCCAGCACGGTCTGGAACCACGAGTCTCGGCGGAGGGTGTCCAGGTTGAATGAATCCACAGAGCACGAGGTTGAGGTGGAACAGCTTCAGCTTGTTTATTGTTCTGCTGGGGCTAGCTTTTATACCATGGCACCAAAAGAGGAGTGGGCTGCGAAGGGACTGTCACCTGACCCCAGGAGGGACTGTCACCTGACCCTAGGAGGGGTCAAGGACTGATCATGTGCACTCAACCTTCACCTGACCCCAGTAGGGATCAAGGAATTATCACGTGCATCACGTGCACTCAAACTTCCTTATCCAACTCCAGGAGCAGAGGGAAGTTATTATGTTTTCTTTGCAGATAAGCACCTCAAATGGAGGCAGGGAAATGTAACTCGGGGCTGCAATTCCCACAAGGGCCATGTGGGGATTAGATGTTGAATCTTATACTATAAGCTTAGAACCTTGGACTTGAAGCAACAACTCTGATTATAAAAGACACACACACAAACACATACACACAGATACATATACACACACAGGATCAAATTATGGTCCTTGAGTCTATAAATATCTGAACTTCCTTATGAACATGAAAATGTCACATTAGGACAAATGTTGAAGAAAACCACATACTATGTGGTTTTACCTTAGACAGAGTGTGTCTTTGGGCTCAGAGTTCATCTCATTTGAGCACTGGCTGGTGTTCTTAACTTGAGGTCTTAGACAAGAATGACCAGGTGAGTTGTTTACCTGTGTATGGAATGGAAAACTGACAGGGTCTTGTTGATTGATTCTGGCATGGTTCAGCTCAGGGAATGACTTTTGTGCTGATATCAAATAGCAGTGATTTTAGGTTTATGACAGCTATCAAATATAATGATATGGAACGAGACAGAATTGTGCCACAATAGCAATAAAAATCAACCTGGAAGGAGAGGTACTTCCATCTGTTTAGCTGTTGCTCAGGGGGTTTGATTACGGGAGTTTGAGGCTGGCAGTCTGACTATGAAAAATCAGACTTTGTGATTCCCCTTAAGTGAAAGACATGGCTACCTGGATTTCTGTGAGCACAGAGGACTTGGGCAATGACAGCTGTTTCCTGGAAAGTCATCAACTGTCACACAGGCCACACTGATAGTTGTCATCTTGAGAGTGGTGTTGATGGGTAGGAAGCTGTCAGTGAGAAGGCTTGAGCTAACTAGGACAGCCTGCTGGCATTGAGACTGAATGGCTGTACAATGTAAACTTCTGTGGGTTCCTGTTTTTGCCCACTCAGTGTTTTGCTTACATGGATAAATATTCATGTAATAGTCCTTCATATTTTACTGTATGATTTGTACAATTCTTATCTCAAAAGTGCTTTGCCTTTCCCTAATAAACAAGAATGATAAAAATATGACAAAATGGTTCTAAAAGTATTGTATATAGTATTATTATGCTGTGAATATTTACCCTTTACCCAAATCATTTGCTGACTCAGGGTAATGGTATTAAGAGCCAGGATGTGTGCTCACAAAAAGTAGGACTGGGAGAGACCCTTTTTAGCATTTACCATGTGGGGAGACACAATGAGAAGGCACTGTTTATGAAAAAGCAGGTCTTCATGCCATGCAAAGTATGCTGGCATCTTGTTCTTCTTGAACTTCCCAGCCATCAGATATCTGAGACTTTTCTGTCGTAAGTCATTTCGTTTATGGCATATTTGTTATAGCATCTCAAATGGACTAAAAAAGCTGTCTTCTTTTCAATGGGTATCCTAACTCATGAATATATTAGAGACTTCCAATAAGTTCTGAATTATCTGCATCTACCTCTATTTAACTGGAAACTTAATATACTGAAGTATTTTCTATAGGCAATTTATCCTTTACTATGTTGTGAAACTAGTTTGGTTGGTACATGCTCTAAAACTTACATTTAAATACTGAAACTCACCTTTTTTAAATTCGGCAGTGCAGGAGTAGAGGCTGTCTCATTGTACATGCGAATATACAGCAGTAGTGAACATTTAAAGGTCTTGAAATCAAACTACTTGCCACAGCTGAAAGAGTGCTGGCTCATGGTTAAATATGGAAGTAATATTGTCTATTGTGAAGTGATGAGGTATCCTGCTGGAAACAGTGTACTAAGGCAAAAGACATTTTGTTCAGATACTTGACTATAATATTTATTTTATAGAGAGATGGGTTGAGGGTGATGAAGGGACTCAGTTTGTGTTCCATCTCTTATATATCAATTAGTGCAGACAAAAGAACATGAAACATGTTTATGAGACACCAGAAAGGTTCTAGAATATCTGCCATGATTGTGTATGTGTGTTGGGGGGTCTGTTGGTTTGGGCTATCAGATCGACTTGATTGTAGGGTAAACACATAGCTGATGGAACATTTTTTTCTTTTTTAGTGCTTTGGTAGGTAAAGTCTGTAATTCTCCTGATAAAAAAGGAACCAAGAACCCTGTGATTTGGCGTGAATGATGGATTGCCTCTTATAAGTAGAGTTTCTCTGTATTCTGGCAGCTACTCCCAAATAACCACCCAGAGATTTATTATTGATTTTAAATGCACGGCTGATGCTCAGGCTTGTTACTAGCTAACTCTTACATCTTAAATTTACCCATTTCTTTTTATTAACAATAAGAGCAACACATTTTCACAGCGTACAGAAGGATTATTCCACAGTGGTTATTGAGGTTGTTTACTAAGGGTTCACAATAAAGCAACTAATATAATCTTTATTAATCCCTACCATGTAAACATGGTCACATTACATATGATAAAGCATATGGATAGAGATGTAATTCTATTTCTGAACTCATCCTGTCAGAGTCTTCAAATAGTGTTCCAGGCCAAATGTGGTCAGGTCTTGATTCTGGAAACTGAGGATGTTCCTCAGTATTCAGTAAGGATTGGGATGAGGGGGAACTGTAGTCAGAAATTACTGTATAAAATTATATTTTTGTCTATATGTCTATCATTTATCTATCTGTCTGTCTGTCTGTCTGTCTATATTTAGTTATTTTACATACCAACACCAGTTCCCACTCCCTTCTCTCCTCCTACATCCCCCACTTCCCCCCACCCCATCCATTCCTCAGAAAGGGTAAGGCCTCCCATGGGAAGTCAACTAATTCTGTCCCATCACCTCCTTGAGGAAAGCCTAGGCCCTCCCACTAACCCCCTTACCAAGGCTGAGCAAGGTATCTCTTAATAGAGAATGAGCTCCACAAAATCAGTTTATGCATTAGAGTAAGATCCTGGTCCCACTGCCTGTGACTCTACATACTGCCCAAGCCAGACTCTTCGTCACTGCATTCAAGGGGCCTAGTTCAGTCCTATGCAGGTTCTCCAGTAATCAGTCCTGTATCCCAAAACAGAAAAATACTTAAATTAGTGAGAAAAAAGTCTTTACAAGAAGAACATTTTAAAGCTTATAAAATTGACATTTCTACAGGTAAAATGTTGGGAAATAGCAATACTTTTTATGTGCAGTCGTTGCTTCATCTGTGTGTCAAAAATCAAGAACATTAAGTTGGAAATATTAACTGTTTTTCTATTTGTGGAAAAGAATCACAGGCATCTGAATAAATCATCCAGCTAGGATTCAAATGTGAGGTTCAAAGCCGGATCTGGTTCTGGACAGCCAAAGACTGTTTAGGTGTGGTGATGCATGTGGAAGACCCTTTAAAGAGCCTTCAAGGAGCTCAGGGATGGGTAAACCAACAGACTAGTGACTGGAGTGTTGGTTATGCTGGGTAGAAACCACATTAAGGACTCAGGATCTGAGGGATGACATGAAAGTCGGCATGAGCAGGGCCAGGGTGTATCTGGGGAGTGTAGTCAACTACAGAGATGAGACATGAAGCTCAAATGTAAAGTCCTGTGGAAAATGACATCATAGAAATAGCATCCCTTCTAATCTATTTTAGACTAACATGTTTCTTAATCAGTAGCTATAGAGGGAGCCCAAGACTCATAAAGAATATCTTGTATGAAGAAGCAGAATGACTTATATTCTGAGGCTTAATATCAGGCTCTTGGGAGAAAGACAGACTTCTTGTGCTAAAATAGAAATGGGACGTGGTGTCTGGGAGCTTCCCCAGTTCTGTTAAGTAGGGTAGATTGGCAGTAGAATTGACAATGCAGTTTCTTCCATTCCGGGACATTGTGAGCAGTTTTACTACAGAAACAGTTTCTGTCCCAATATCTCAATCAGATCTGTTTGACATCTAACCTAGTGTGTTCCGGTGAGAGAAAAGATGGCCAGTCTCCTGTGTGGGGTCTCTGTGCTGTCATTGTTACACCAGAAACTGCTCCCTGGCATAGGATGAGCACATGGAAGCTGATTCTTTCATTACATTCATTTGAGGTATTCTAGCCACCCTGGGACAAGCTGACTTTCCTTCTGTGTCACAGTCCCATTTGCTCATCTAAGAAATTAGGCTCAATGTGAAAGGAGAAATGAGAGAGAGCTGGCATGCAACACTGACTCCAATGCTTTTGTCTGTTTCAAGATAAAAATCTCATTAGTGTATTTTGTTCAGCCAAGTTTGCTCAAAAAGAGTGTCAAGGGGCAAGAAATGGCTTTCTGATTATTAGATATCACTGTAGGAATTCAAACTTTCTCTCTGTGTGTTCCTGTGTGTTTCATATTCTGTGTTATAGCTCTGTGTGCACATGCATGTATGTCAAGAGATAAAGCTTGAAAGTTCCAGGCAGAGGAAACCACATATTGGTTGTCAGACAGCTTTGCTTGACTCTAATTCATATGGTGATAGTTTAGAAGCATCAAGGTTGCTTCCATCATCTTTTTGCCTTCTAGTACTCTATTATGTTCCTAATATTAATTCATTTTGTGTAGATGTAGTTATTTAGATCTTAGAATAAGCAGTCTTTTGTGATACCATGAGTCCCATGGGATGTGTGGGAACACAGCATCTTCAATGTTCTTAGTGCTGCCAACATATGAGCCCCGCTAAGGACACAAAGACACCTGTGTATGACTTCTAGCTGCGTCCTTTATGAGGCTTGCAGCGTGGGTGGGAGAGTTTCGCATTACTATGAGAGTCTCTGTGCTACATCCAGATAAAGGTGACAGTTGGTCTCAGATGAAAGACTAAAAAGATGTTTGAATGTGACCCAGTAAAGGAAAGGAATAAGAAAAATAAAATAGCAATCCAAAGAAAAAAGACAGAACTTCAGAAATCCACCAAGGTAGTGATATATTATTCAAAATTTGTGGAAGGAAAAGCAAACAATACATGGAAAGAGTAAATAAAACCAGTGCCATTGTAGTTTGTGGTTCCTTTGAGGATAGATGTGAACAAACAAATACCCCTAAACCTAAACTAGACGGCCTTGGTAGAGACTGACCAAATGGTTTATTCACACATGAATCATCAATTAACTTCTAATTTCAATATAGTGTACCAGCTTTGTCTTCCTCTTGTTTTGTTCTCTACCCACTGCCCCATTTTATTTTGATAGGATTGCCCAAGGCCACATTTCAGTCTGGAATTGGTGGTTCCTTCCTCAGCCTCTTGAATGCTGCTGGGACTGTTTTAGATCGCCCAATCGCATTACTTACCTTTCTCTGTTCATTACACCTTGAGCTGAACATGACTCATTTCCTTCTCTTATGCTATTTACTTCAGTCTTTCTAATTTTTTCTGTTGCTCTCAAACTAATTGCTAGTATTTCTCTATTTATTTCAGTTCAATCATAGAAACTAGTATCTGATAATATTCTTTTCCTCCACTTCCTCCAAATTGGAGTAAAAGAGATGAATTTTTGAATTGCTTATTCCTGTGTTTTCATAGTTGGCATAGTTTTCTCCAGTTGTGGTCGCTGGTATAGTTAGCATTACGTTTTGGATTAGAGGGATTAGAGCTGGAGATTGAGTCTGACACCTGAGCATGTGGGCTAGTGCATTGCCTACCTCTTTGGAGCAATAACACACCGACCCTATACAACCCTGTCCACTTGAACGTTGCGAAAACTTTCACTGAGAGAAAATGGGATTTAAAGAAATATAAGCAACACCTTAATCCCAAATGAACAAGGTCCAATGCATAAATACAAGTAACAAAAAAACACCAAAATGTCATGACTTTCTGAAAACTCCCAATTCCACTGCAACTAACCCAATGAGAGGTATAAGGGAATCACAAGCAGATAATTCAAAGGGATAATTATAACAATTCTCAGTAAAATAAAATAGGACTTGAATAAAATATTGAATGAATTTAGGAGAATTGAAATAAACAGTCAGCTGAAATATAGTTAGTACATGAAAGATATGAAGTGGAATAAAAATACTGAAACAAATCAAGTCAAAATTTCAGAGATGGAAAACTCATTAAGTCAATTTAGAATATCCATGAAAAGCATCATAGATAAAATGAAT